>NC_051186.1:75674718-75737843 GCF_013339695.2 Rhipicephalus sanguineus | reverse complement strand
TGGGAACGTGAAAAAGGGAAGGTAAGCCCACTAGTGTACAAACCACGTTAGTCGCTGTAAGCTTAAGGCTTTTCATCGGACCTTGGTGCACCAGCCGCCCGCGCGCGTAGCTGGCGACTTCCACGCTCAGACACTTATATATGGTTTTTGTTGGCCGACGGTAGTTTGTGGTGAGCAGAAAACGTTCCAGAACGTACGCGGTAGTCATTCAAGTGGACACGCCTCGCCAGTAAGGCGAAAATGCTAGAGACTTTCGGCGGTGCCCGTTGTTCCGGCCGCCGCCGTGCACTTTTTTCCTTCGTTTCTGCTTGCTGTTTCACTGTTTGCCAACATCTGCGATGACGCTATAACAAAATCAAGAGTGTGTACGTGATTGTGGGAGTTATGCGTGCTACTTCTAGCATATGACATGTCTGATCTCGACGTAGACGGCGTACCGCACGCGCTGGGTGTCGTTTCGGTGCCCGCGTACTCGCATGTGTTATCTGAGTATGGGTTACGTTTGTAAAACATGCGGTCAGTAGCCGCTCACGGCATGCCCCTGACGCCGAAGGATGTGCTTGGGTTGTCGGATATTGCCGGCGCAAAACCGTGTTTATTCTGAAACCACATTTAAAGCGATTTCTCAGAAAAGAAGTGCTTCATTCGTGTATAGGCCTGACTGGCTGCCCAGGCGGCGCTGCGAAAACGGTGCTAAAAAGCGCCCCTACGACAAGTTCTTTGGTTTCGATTAGTCAGACTGGCGACCGCATGCACACTAAGCTCAGAATGCGCAATGGAGCCGCCGCTGTCGGTGTGCTGCGCTTTGGGGTCTCGGCCAATTTCTGGCGTGGCCTGAGTTCTTCAGGCCTAGCAATCTGCGTAAACGCAAGAAAGCTCGTCACGTCAAGTATGTTACGACGTGCAGGAGATTGAAGGAACCATTCGGCGCGCTGCAACTCGCAAGTGCAGCGAATCTCATACGACGTTGAACTCGAGTTAAGTTTTACGAGGCATGCTCGCGCGAATTAACGACAGTGCATAAACTAAAAGATTGCTGTTAAGGAAAGCCGAAATGATTTGCATTACACGACGAAACGTAATCAAGAAGGTCCAGTGACGAAGGCTAGCCGTCGGCGGCCCCGAATGAGCGCATTTCGCGCCGTGTGCCGTTTTTCTGCCGCATTCAGTCGCAACACACTTTTTCCCCATGCACGGTCGTAATTTTCAACATTTGCTTCTAGGGAATTCGTCAAATTCTGTCAGCGTGCGGTGTCGGTCGAGAAGCGAGGCGCGCAATGTTCACAGCCGGCCGCTGGAAGCAGCCGGCTGTAAGCTGCCGCAAAAATCGTAGGCACATACGCAGGGTGACTCATGGCAATCGTTTATTTCCCTCGTTTCCCACGAAAATGCCGGCTGCATATCCTCGTGATCGCCGTCAGCAGCCCGGCGTGCCGTCGGACTGCACACAGGGGAATATATACAGATATCCCGTACGAAAGTGATCAGCACGTTACGTTGCAAACCACGTTTTGCTCGCGGTAACTCACTTCACGCGTCGGACGGCACGTATCCAGCGGTCCGTGCGCTACACTTCGTAGCGCGTTTCAGGGGGAACCAGTAAAACCGACACATTAGGATCCTTACCCCCATGTTCGAGGCAATTAACCCGCAACAATAACGGCGGCGACCGCGCTTCGGGACCGCGCGCTGCTCAGAGCCGTCGCCCGAACGACCTGCTTTCGGCGACGGTTTGTTTGAGCAGGGATCGACATCGTCAAACATGTCAGACTCTGCAGGCATAGCGGACAAGTTCCTGCGTACGTTTTTAAGCAACTTTTTGAGCCTGAAAACTAGGCCCAAAATTAAGTAAAACGCTCAAACGCAACCGAGAACTGCCGTAACTTGGGTGCGGTCGGCGTCCATTTCTGACTACCCAAGCAACTTCGGCGCACGCCACCAGGCTCCGCCACAGTACTCAAAACTCCAGCGCGTCAGCCCTATAGCCAGTGCCTATTGCGAGACGAGGTTCCCGCTGCCTTTTACGTGAAAATTGGTTTTCGTTGCGAAATTTCAACTAAATAGTCGTGGCAGATGTGTGTAGAATAACGGTGTGTTGAACAAAGGGTGGTTTTAAATACAAATAATGTGTGTGTTTTTGTTATTCCCAGAATCCCGGATCGCTTCTCCCGCCTCTTCACTCAAGTTGACTGGCACACTCGGGGAAACGAAGGTGCCGCTCTGGTGTGGCGCCTCACCGCTCGTGATGGGAAAATCAACAGCGGCGTTCGCTCTGTCAACGAGATAGTCGGTCCTACATTTCTTTTGGTTGGACAAGACGACGTAGGAAAAGAGGTGAGTGGCACCCACGCAAAGGAGCCTAAACCAATTCCGTTTGTTGTTTAAAAGAGGCACACATCATCTTGTGCTGCAAGTTTGTCGCCAAGTGACGTGTTACAAAAGCTACTATTTGTAAGTTGCGCTTTACACGATAACGGCAAAAAACTTGGTTCCTTACCATACATGTTTGCATTTCTTGTTTTGTTGTGAGCCTTCATTGTGTCTATGTGAACCACTTATTTTGTAGGTCTTGCAAACCTTTACTGCAATTTCATTTTCTCATCATAATATCACGTTCTGCTTTTCAGATACCATTTTTCATGGCGCTCACGCTGAGCAGGAGCGACAACCTATCAAGCCACAAGTCTGATGCCTCCAGCCGTCACCACTTTTTGATTTATTCTTAATCATAAGGAATAAAGATGAAACATGATGCCCATTTCTGCAGTTTATTTTGGCACCATATGACACTGCGCACATCAGTCACACATTTTAGTTGGCTATACTCATAGAAGCATGTAAATGAGGAATACCCAACCTTCTTAATTGGAAATCACAGACCATCTTTTCGCGCTTTCTATATAACTTTGCTAGAAAATATGTGTTGTTTTGACGAGTTTTATTAAAATAATGGTAAAACTGAACTATTCTTTTTTTGCAGTCGCTGGGCAGAACGGCAAGTATTATTGAACTTGCTTAAAATGAATACTCCACTATTTCAACAGTAGTCGCGCAAAAGTAGAGCAAAGGTCAATGAGTACGTAAAATACTCGTGAGTCGCTTGATGCGTTTGGGTGTGGGTCACTTGACCTCCGTAGGAGTGTTACCGGCAAGAGTCGTCTGACTCCCTGTAAGTGGTAACGTGATCCTTCGGATGAGAGTCTTTCCACTCTTCCTAGAGGGTCAGGGGACTCTCCTAGAGCGAGCCGACCCTGAAACCCACCAAGAGAGTCACCGGACTATTTAAAGAGAGTCTATACGTGGCAAGTCAGAACTCTGCGAAAAGAGCCACGCATACTCTTTTTTTTTTTCTTAGAGTGTAGGACGCGTCTTTGATGCACTATAAAATCGCTATTTCTTTAGCTGATGACTAGCGCCAACTACAGCACATCAAGCAGGCCTCATTCCAACGTGTGTAAGCCTAGACATTGCTTGCTTTTCATGCTGCCACGTGCCGACCGCTTTCTCCGGGCAAACGCGTGCTTTGTGTGAAAGACGTCATAGAGAGGGAGAAGTGCACGTGAAATGCCGACCGCTTTCCCCGGCAAACGCATGCTTTGTATGAAAGACGTCATGGAGAGGGAGAAGTGCACGTGAAATGCCGACCGCTTTCCTCCGGGCAAACGCGGGCTTCGTGTGAAAGACGTCATGGAGAGGAAGAAGTGCAATGTCGGTGGGCACGTCATGTGTTTCAAGGCTCACCACACCCACACATAGCACCCTTAATGCCCAGTGTCCTATATGTATAGGACGGCTTAAAAAACAGTGTTGCGTTTACCTGGCAGTAAATAAAGAACTTGTGCTTTCTTTTGAGGGTAGAAGTACACTTCTTGTAAAAAAAAATATTTCTTTTATCATTTTTTCTGAGTTTGCGCATATATGGGTAATAAAGTGCACATGCCTTACAGATGGTTCCTGGCATCTCCGCAGAATGACGAATAATGACGTAGTGGGTGCTTCCCGAATTCACAGAAGTTATGATTTGTGACGTAGTGGGTACCTTGCAAGTGTACTTGTATTAGTAGTCCCAAGAGAGTTTATAACGGCTTCCATAAAATCCGTTCTTTCAGCTTTCGCTGTGACTGTGCTGCGCTTTCCGCGCAGGCGTGGCGCCTTTTTTTTATATACAGCAAACCCAGTGCCTTTTGATGTGAACGTCAAGTTCGTATAAGCCGGTAGCGATAGTATATTTTTCTTCTTCTTCTGCTGCAGTAGATTTTGATACGTCAATAAACTTCCCTTTCGAGTGTGATCTTTAGTGCCAAAAACAAAAAAAGCAAAGGAGTCAGCGCTGCTTCTAAGTGCGTTCAAAGCACGCTTGATAGCATTAACAGGAAAGAAATAAACATCTACAAAAGAAGGACTAGGAAGGAAAGGTCGGTAGCTAGACGTCGACCGCTTACTTTAGCTCCAAAACCAAGATGATACCACTAATGTACACGCATAAAATCTAGGAATAGGAAAATCAGACTAACCTACCAAAGAAACAGTTCTCATTCTTAAAAACAAACAAAAGCGTCGCTAAGGCAATCTGTGTTCGTTTTTTTTTATGAACCAAAGGTTTCCATCAAGACTCGTGCTAACTTTTCTCTGCTTCTACCAATTATCTTGATCTCAATGCAGCAGTGGCTCACGCCTTTAGGGTAAGCAATCCACAGCCAAGTGCGCACTACCTTTAATAAATAAAGATAATTCATGCTCATTAAGAAAGCGCCAAGTTTTACTTCCGTAGGTCCTCAGACTCGACACCGTCATTTCTTATACAGTATCATAATCATACAAAAAATATTCCGCACTGTGAGGAGCCTTCTTCGACGGACGTCCTCCATGACGTTGCGCTTTAGCGCCTGAAGATCTACGTAAGTAAGAATGGGCAGAATGTCAGTGACAGAGCGCTGAAGCATCCGCGGTATATTAACTCTTGATTAAAGGGACTGTCTACCGCTCGCGAAAATATTTCTGATTGTGGTGAAAATGAGAAGATCGTTCGTCACATCGGGGGCCACGAGCGTGCTTTTGCCCCATAAAAAAAAGGAATTATATATTTATTTAATATTGAAAATCGTGAAAGAATGAGCGCTAGCGTCACCCAACGGCGATGGGGTTCAATTTACTGGTAGGACAAGAAATCCTCGCAGGTGGACTCATTTTGCTTAAAAACAAACGTGTATAACTTGAAATTGTATTATACTCACTTGAGGCACCTTTCGTTTGCGTCAGAGTAATTTTCTGCTTTTTTTCTTCCCACGCATTCAAAAAGGCGTCCGTTGGCGCTGCTTGCGGCGCCATCTATATATATATGTGTATATATATATATATATATATAAACAATAAAGTGCTAACAAAGGACCCGGAAGTAAAAGTTGAAAAAAATCAAGCACGTAGGAAAAATTGTTCAGTAAAGGACTGACGTTTCGGCCGCGGGACCGGCCTTCGTCGGAGTGATGCGAACATGCGACGGTACCGCAATATAAAATGCGCAGTAACGTATCATAGCGCTGTTATTGGCTGACAAGCGGTTGTTAAAAGCACGTGGGGAAACGGTGCGCGTGATAGGACAAGAAAAAACGAGAATACACGCGTGCGCACTTGCGCAAGACAAAACGAATAAAACAGTAAAAAATGATTAACAATGAGTAAAAAATGATGAAGCCACATAACGCGTGAGTCACCGGCACAAACATCAATAGCACGTCATAAGTACAACTGCGAGCAAGTTATCAATAAACATAAACGCGGGTGTAACATCTTGTCATGATCCGACAAAGCTCAAACAGGGAACTAATCTATCTGCGTGAAAGTATAGCGGCAATAATAGCGGGGGTAGTCAAGAATGTTTAGGAAACTAAATGGGTAAAAATGAAAGTTTGCCAGCGCTTTCATTCATACCACAAGTGACGGCTTTAAACTTATAGATTAAATACGATTCTCGAAGCTCTCTTTCGTGGTGGGAACGGAAACCAGATTGAAGGATTGTAGCTGTAATATATCAATGAGTGGCCCGGAATGTGCACGTGTTTTGATAGCGGAAGGTTAGGAATGGTGGCAGCATGACACTTGTGGTTGTTGAACCGATATCTGAAGGGCGTTTCGGTTTGTCCAATGTACTGTAATTTGCAGACGGAACATTCGAGCAAATAGATGCAATTGTAAGTGTCACACGTAAAATTTCCTTTAATTTTATAGAAGAAATCAGAAGCAGTGCTTTTAGCAATGTGTGACGTCGTCATATGCGCGCAAACCTTGCATCGTGGTTTTTGCAAGGTCGGCAACCGACATTATCGGGAACCCTTGTTTTAGATGAAGTTAGGATGTCATGCAGATTGCGAGACCGTCTGAAGACTACCGAGGTGGCAATGGAAAGATTACTTTAAGATGGGCACTCTGCGCTAGTATGTTGAATGTTTTTTTTGAGAATTGAGGAAACGTTTGGCACCGATGCTGAGTGTGTTAGAACTAGATTACTTTGTGCCTGAACGGATGGTTGCTTTTTAGCGCTGAACAAATCCTTGCGATTCAGCGCATCGGCTCTTCTGACGGCATCCTCAACAATGCGGGGTGGGTATTGCTGCTGAATCAAAGATTCACGGAGTTGTACGCAGTTTGCATAAAAGTCTGACTGCTCAGAGCAAATTCTCTTAAAGCGGAGCGCCTGACTGTACGGTATACTGGTTTTCCAATGTTTTACATGCGAACTTTTAAAGTGAAGATAACGGTGCCTGTCTGTAGGTTTCCTGTAAAGCCTAGTGGTTAGTTTGTTGTCAGAGATGCAAACTGTGACGTCCAGAAAGTTAACGGTAGAACGAGAGTAATCATGCGAAAACGAAATAGATTGGTGAACAGTGTTGAAATCAGCTATAAAAGATAAAAGTTCATTTTCACCATGGGGCCAGATCAAAAAGATGTCATCTATAAATCGCTTATAATAAAGAGGCTTTAACGCGCGATTTCTTAAAAAGTCATTTTCCAGAACAGACATGAAAAGGCTAGCGTAATTAGGTCCAATGCGAGTGCCCATTGATGTTCCACTTACTTGAAGGTAGTGGGAGCCATCAAATTCAAATTATTAAGCTGTAAGATTAATTTCAATAAGGTAGCTAATGTGTCACTTCCAATGGGCTTTTCATCAGACAGTTCTTCGTACGCTTGAATTACTGCCTTAATGCCATCGCTATGGGGTATATTGGTATACAGTGAAACCACATCTAATGTCACGAGCACGGAATTGTCTGGTATCACGAGTCATCAATGTCCAACAAAAAATGATTTGTGTCTTTAAGATAGGACGAGAATTTACATGGAAGGCTACTGATTATTACATCAACGTAGCGGGAAAGTTGCTCCGTGACAGTGCCAATGCCCGAAACAATGGGGCGTCCAGGACAGTTTTCTTTATGTATTTTGGGCAGCAAGTAGAACCTGCCAGGGACGGGACTGAGCGGGACGAGGGAGCGTACTGCCTTGTCGCCTAATTGATTATCTTTTACGAGATCGTTGACGGTATCTTGGACAACTGCTTTAAACTCTTCAGTGGGATCATAGTCTAAGTGCTTATAAAAAATCGGATTGTTAAGCTGTCTATGGGCTTCGCTTATATAATCCGTTTTATTCATAATAACAACGGCACCACCTTTGTCGGCTGGCTTTATCACGATATCACTGCGTTTAGCCAGTGATGAAATAGCTTTCCTTTCCTCAAATGAAATGTTTGATTTAAACGGTTTTTGCTTTTCGTAGGCTTTAAGCACGTCGCGTTGGACTGCTTCAATATACAAGCTATTTCAATCACTGGCTAAACGCATTTCAAAGCTATTTCATCACTGGCTAAACTCAGTGATATCGTGATAAAGCCAGCCGACAAAGTGGTGCCGTTGTTATTATGAATAAACGGATTATATAAGCGAAGCCCATAGACAGCTTAACAATTCGATTTTTTATAAGCACTTAGACTATGATCCCACTGAAGAGTTTAAAGCAGTTGTCCAAGATACCGTCAACGATCTCGTAAAAGATAATCAATTAGGCGACAAGGCAGTACGCTCCCTCGTCCCGCTCAGTCCCGTCCCTGGCAGGTTCTACTTGCTGCCCAAATACATAAAGAAAACTGTCCTGGACGCCCCATTGTTTCGGGCATTGGCACTGTCACGGAGCAACTTTCCCGCTACGTTGATGTAATAATCAGTAGCCTTCCATGTAAATTCTCGTCCTATCTTAAAGACACAAATCATTTTTTGTTGGACATTGATGAACTCGTGATACCAGACAATTCCGTGCTCGTGACATTAGATGTGGTTTCACTGTATACCAATATACCCCATAGCGATGGCATTAAGGCAGTAATTCAAGCGTACGAAGAACTGTCTGATGAAAAGCCCATTGGAAGTGATACATTAGCTACCTTATTGAAATTAATCTTACAGCTTAATAATTTTGAATTTGATGGCTCCCACTACCTTCAAGTAAGTGGAACATCAATGGGCACTCGCATTGGACCTAATTACGCTAGCCTTTTCATGTCTGTTCTGGAAAATGACTTTTTAAGAAATCGCGCGTTAAAGCCTCTTTATTATAAGCGATTATAGATGACATCTTTTTGATCTGGCCCCATGGTGAAAATGAACTTTTATCTTTTATAACTGATTTCAACACTGTTCACCAATCTATTTCGTTTTCGCATGATTACTCTCGTTCTACCGTTAACTTTCTGGACGTCACAGTTTGCATCTCTGACAACAAACTAACCACTAGGCTTTACAGGAAACCTACAGACAGGCACCGTTATCTTCACTTTAAAAGTTCGCATGTAAAACATTGGAAAACCAGTATACCGTACAGTCAGGCGCTCCGCTTTAAGAGAATTTGCTCTGAGCAGTCAGACTTTTATGCAAACTGCGTACAACTCCGTGAATCTTTGATTCAGCAGCAATACCCACCCCGCATTGTTGAGGATGCCGTCAGAAGAGCCGATGCGCTGAATCGCAAGGATTTGTTCAGCGCTAAAAAGCAACCATCCGTTCAGGCACAAAGTAATCTAGTTCTAACACACTCAGCATCGGTGCCAAACGTTTCCTCAATTCTCAAAAAAACATTTCAACATACTAGCGCAGAGTGCCCATCTTAAAGTAATCTTTCCATTGCCACCTCGGGTAGTCTTCAGACGGTCTCGCAATCTGCATGACATCCTAACTTCATCTAAAACAAGGGTTCCCGATAATGTCGGTTGCCGACCTTGCAAAAAACCACGATGCAAGGTTTGCGCGCATATGACGACGTCACACATTGCTAAAAGCACTGCTTCTGATTTCTTCTATAAATTAAAGGAAATTTTACGTGTGACACTTACAATTGCATCTATTTGCTCGAATGTTCCGTCTGCAAATTACAGTACATTGGACAAACCGAAACGCCCTTCAGATATCGGTTCAACAACCACAAGTGTCATGCTGCCACCATTCCTAACCTTCCGCTATCAAAACACGTGCACATTCCGGGCCACTCATTTGATAATATTACAGCTACAATCCTTCAATCTGGTTTCCGTTCCCACCACGAAAGAGAGCTTCGAGAATCGTATTTAATCTATAAGTTTAAAGCCGTCACTTGTGGTATGAATGAAAGCGCTGGCAAACTTTCATTTTTACCCATTTAGTTTCCTAAACATTCTTGACTACCCCCGCTATTATTGCCGCTATACTTTCACGCAGATAGATTAGTTCCCTGTTTGAGCTTTGTCGGATCATGACAAGATGTTACACCCGCGTTTATGTTTATTGATAACTTGCTCGCAGTTGTACTTATGACGTGCTATTGATGTTTGTGCCGGTGACTCACGCGTTATGTGGCTTCATCATTTTTTACTCATTGTTAATCATTTTTTACTGTTTTATTCGTTTTGTCTTGCGCAAGTGCGCACGCGTGTATTCTCGTTTTTTCTTGTCCTATCACGCGCACCGTTTCCCCACGTGCTTTTAACAACCGCTTGTCAGCCAATAACAGCGCTATGATACGTTACTGCGCATTTATATTGCGGTACCGTCGCATGTTCGCATCACTCCGACGAAGGCCGGTCCCGCGGCCGAAACGTCAGTCCTTTACTGAACAATTTTTCCTACGTGCTTGATTTTTTTGAACTATATATATATATATATATATATATATATATATATATATACTCACTTGAGGCACCTTTCGTTTGCGTCAGAGAGTAATTTTCTGCTTTTTTTTCTTCCCACGCATTCAAAAAGGCGCCCGTTGGCGCTGCTTGCGGCGCCATCTATATATATATATATATGTATATATATATATATATATATATATATATATATATATATATATAGACGGCGCCGCAAGCACAACGGCGCCTTTTTGAATGCGTGGGAAGAAAAAAAGCAGAAACTTACTCTCTGACGCAAACTAAAGGTGCCTCAAGTGAGTATAATACAATTTCAAGTTATACACGTTTGTTTTTAAGCAAAATGAGTCCACCTGGGAGGATTTCTAAATTGAACCCCATCGCCGTTGGGTGACGCTAGCGGTCATTCTTTCACGATTATATATATATATATATATATATATATATATATATATATATATATATATATATATATATATATATATATATATATATATATATATATATATATATATATATATGTCGAGCCTGGTGGCACACTTGTCACCGCCCCGTTATAAAGCGGACACTCATAGCATTCATCCATCCATCCATCCGTCTTCGATTTCGTCTGCTTCAACTCATGCGCTATGCCATGCGGCTATCTGCGCTGGTCATGCTGTGCCACTGTATTGTTAGGATGGCTCACATGTGCTGCGCTGTGAAGGCGCACCGCATTTATTATCTCTTTTATTGCGACAACAATTATATGGACAGTCTCGCAGGTTTTTGCCATCGTCGTCGCCGTCATGCACCGTATATATATATATACATATATATATATATATATATATATATATATATATATATATATATATATATATATATATATATATATATATATATATATATATATATATACGCGCGGAATCGAAAGGCCGACCTCTGGCTTCGCAGCGCGCAGCGTTAGACGGCTAGACCACGAAGAGTGCCGTCTTTCAGCATGCTAACGGCGGGCTATTTATATTTATATACACTATTTACTTCAGCGTGCGTTCTTACTCACCAGCGAGATGGCGCGTAGTGCGCGAGGGGCGAGGCGCACTTCGCCCTACGGGGCGTGGTCGCCTGCGTGCGCCTCGTGAAGGGAGCAGGGGGGTTGTATGTCTTGTGCTTTCACCGTGATGTTGGCGCTGAAGTTACAGAGCGTACAAAGGTCACTTCGCTCGCTGTAGCGGCCGCGTTTGCGAAACGAGCACGCTGTTCAAACAGAAATAAATAACAACTGTGACACTTGATAGTTCGCGCTCGTCCTGTGTGTGTTCGTTTCGTGGGTCCTTTGCGCTTGAGCGACGCGCTGGAAATTTCGAGCTGCTTTCCGTTCTTCTCGCTACATTCCAATTTGTTGCTATCGAATTGATTGCTTCGCCGTTGCGGCGAAACTGCGACTTTTTTGATGAATTGACTTGGCTTGGATTGCGGCAGCACTGCTAAAGTAAACGCATTGACAGTGATTACAGTAAAACAAGAGTTCTATAATCGTACACTAAGGCTTCATTAACCGCTAGCGCGCTCAAAACGACTCTTACATTCATTACAATAGTGTTCAGCGAAAATAAAGTAATCCTCTTGAGAAGATTTTACGCAAACTTAAGACAGGGACACAGAGGGAGGGAACAACACCAGCGCTACTATCAACTGAATTAAGGCCTTATTAGGCCAGAAGAATACATATATACCCGGACTACGTCACTCGCGGCACTGTGGGGGGTCGCTGCCTTAACATACGTTTAAGGGAGCACCTCTCGTCGTTAAAAGGAAAGCCGCTCACGCACTTAGCAATGCATTCTGCGCAGTGTGGATGCGAAGCGCGCTTCTCTGACACAGTCACCTTATTTAAGCACCATGATCGCACTACGCGAGGACTGGCAGAGGCTTATCACATCAACATTAGGGGATCATCTTGCATCAGTCACCCGTCATTAACGATTTCTAAGAAAAAAGTTTCGCTCCTAAAAGAAAATGGGTTAACAATAGATACGGAGAGATAGTGCCTTGGTTTGAACCGTTGACCGTGCGCATCTGCCGCGAGTGACGTAGTTCGGGTATATATGTATTCTTCTGGCCTAATAAAGCCTTCACTTGATAGTAGCGCTGGTGTTATTCCCTCCCTCTGTGTCCCTGTATTAGTTTGCGCTAAAAATTTCTCAAGATGAATATGTACCAACTAGCTCGACTTTCGGTCTTACTAAAGTAATCCTACAGAAATCACATGTGCTTTCGGTTTTAATTTTTACCGGCAGTACAATCGTCATCGCGTCCACCAACCACTGTTGTGGGCATGTTTCGCGCCAATGGAAGAAGACCGAACGCAGATCGGAAAATTCTGTGTGAATAATTTCTACTCATTTCCCAGAGAAACTGCTGCAAGGTTGGACACTTCAGACAGTACGCTTTCTATTGTGGTACAAAACAGAAAAGCGATGAAGGACGGTAGGCAGTCCCTTTAAAGGAAATGCGCACGCAGCTACGCATCGCCTACCCTGCAGGCGTCAGCAACAGCTGAGTGAGATGAAGATAATCGCCAGGAGATGTACCACGTCAGCGCGAGTTTTGGTTGAGACTTTCAATATAAGAGAAAGCGATCATTGTGATAGGGACAGTTCACTTAAACTGCCACGTAAGATGAATCACCACAAATAAATAAATGTTTGAAACACATTAAAGTTTTTCGCAGTGTTGGGATTCGAACGTAGGGGCCCACGCTCCGAGCCCGAGTCTCTTAACCACAGTTCAAAACTGCAATTTTTTTTGTTTCATGCTATTAATTTGAAAGATAAAAGGTGCTTCAGAGAACCTCTATACGCACCAAGAGACAAGACAATCTCTTCAACTCCTATGGCGACAGAATCGGAAACACGGACTACAATAATATTCACACACATCGCTGAAGCGTAACCATCTGGTAACCTACTTGTCACAATGTACAGAAGGTCGATTACCAGGATAAACATCTCACGAGTACAAAATACAAGTTGTCGGAATCTTTATTTGCTCAGAGAGATCTTCTAGTCTGGCGGACAAAATTTCGAGATGTGATGCTGGGAAAAGAAATCACGCCATATCCACGAAGTGAATGATGATTGAGGAGCAGGCTCGGAGATAATCGTGTAAACCGTGAATGCTCCGTACATATTCCTCTGCTGTCATATAAAGACGTGACACATTGTTATAGTCGCGATTGGGGTCTGGTTGTTGTCGAACCACAAGCGGTCGCAGACCTCGCAGCTGTGGCCGAAGGTGTAGTCGAGTAAATCGCGCTTGAAGCGCGCGTCGGCGCCACCAACTTCAGGCAGCGACCACTTTCGGCTCTTGGCCGCTGCATCCCGCGCCCTTACCACTTAGAGGTTCTCTTGCCGCCGCTTCCGCACTTTTTGGCCTTCGCGGGCTTGTATCTCGGGGTCCGCAGACGCTGATGTCTCTTTGCGGCCTCGCGAGCTCTCACCGCAGGGTCTTGGCGGTGAGCCCGCGCTGCTGCTGCTTTGCGAGCACTCCGCGCCGCTGCCTTGTTTTCTTCGTTCATGTTATTAATATCGAAGCGCACTGCCGGAGTGGAGCGAGCGCCGCATGCTACAGTTGGCTATGCTATATGTGGTTTTGCCTGCGTTATTATCATCACCAAGCCTCTCGAAGAACAAGAGGAAGAAGACTCTTTCGCGCGAGCGTGCGCATGCTACAGTTGGCTATGCTATATGGGGTTTTTCCTGCGTTAATGTCATCATCAAGACGCTTGAAGAACAAGAGGAAGAAGACTTCTCTTTCTCCCGAGCGGCGCCTGTAGCGGTCGCCTATGGAACTAAGGTTACGCTTACGGCGCGGGACTTTGCCCCAGCTGAAGAACCTGGCGAGCTAGCTCCTAAAGGTATTGGCGTGGCGCTTTGCTAAACGTACGCGTCTTTCCTAGGCTATGTATGCATTCCGATGGGAAGAAACATGTCAAATGGAACACTGAGAGACCGTGATGGGAATCTATGTTGAGCAATTTTATTGCGTCCGAGATGAACCGTTCATGGAGTTTGTGTCAGCGGTTCGGGTCAAGCCAGGATAGCGGCCGCAGCGAGTCTCCAGGATCTCTGCGAGACTGTGAAGCCTAACGGTTTGCGTCGCATTTGGTCGCCAGCGTTGCCGCGAGTCGACCGATTCTTAAGTGCACAGGTAGGCCAGTAGACTGTTTTCTGCAGGCGCAAGAATTGGTCTACTGGCGCTGAGACTCTCGAAGCGGCGTATAGTAGCTGCGCCGGAGACGAGCAGTCGCAGATGCTGTAGACGAAAGGAGCTGGCCGATCGAGACCCGCGTCGTTGAAGCACGCTAGCACCTTGCGTACGGACTGTGGGGTGTCTAACAAAAACCGTTCGCGTCAAATTCAAAGTGGTTCTAGCTTGAGCAGTGCTTATGAAGTATCTAACGCATCCGGTGCTGCTCGAGCCTCTCCTCTTTCGGTGGTTTGAGGCGCAGCGAAACCATGCGTTTGAGGTCGCCGTTTTTTCTCGCCGTAGTCTTCTACGGCGAGAAAAAAGCAGCGATGACGTGCGAGTGTCTTGCTGTCTTAGAAGTAATGCATCGGAGTTGAAAATGGACCTCTACATGAGTGTACCATACTCGCTGCTCCTCGGGCCACCAAGGTCTTTCAGCATGTTACCGTAACACGCTGCCGTATACGGTGCGGTATTACCGTACCGCCCCTCCTTTCTCGCTCGTTTAGCTTTTGCCGCTCCCAGTTCCAGTGAGAGCACGTCCTCAGAACGACAGGTTCCTCGTTCACCCTGCGTAGGCTGCGAGGCAATAATGAGGCGTCGCAACCCTATAGTAATTCGTGAAAAAAATATTTTTGGTGTCGGCGTACCATCACTGGAATTAGGAGCGGCAAAAGCAGAACCAGCGATAAAGGATGAGCTGTACGGCACGGTATTACCGTAACTTGCTTAAACGTTCTAGTAGTAGGTAAGCTGAAGCTGTGCGGCGATGACAGGGGACGTCATCGTGTCGTCGTCTCTGTCAGTAGGAAGTAGTAGCAGCGTCGGGCATGACTACCTAACAAAAAAAGAAAGAAATGTAAATGCCCGTGGTAACATTGCGCGGAAGCTCCGTTTAGCGGATGTAAGTAACACACGTGTTGACATCTTGAGAACAGAGTAGAGTGTAATTTTTTAAAGCAAAAATCACGCCATCTCCGCTAAAGGGGATAATGAGGCGATGCGAAGCAGCGTTTCGGCGTGTCGAGCCCGCGTTTCAGAGGGGCAGTGGAGAGGGGGAGGAGAGAGGGAAGGGGAGAGGGGGAAGTGGGAGAGGGGAAGGGTATAGGGGAGAGGAAGTGGGAGAGGAGGTGTGTGGAGAGGGTTCGCGCATGCGCAGTAGGGGTGGTCACGCCGCACACAACCACCAGATTGAACTCCGCCATCAGATGCTTCGCATCTAAAACAGGTTTGCGAATTGGCTGTGTATGCATCTTAGTGTCGGGAGAGCAGTCACGATACCAAGAGAAAGGCATAAGGCCACAAGTAGTGGGGATCGGCTTCCTGAGAAGCGGAAACAATTTCCCCTAAATCGCTAAAGGAGAGCAAATGCGTCGATGGGTGTTGAGTTTTTAGGAAACGAGAGATATAACCGGCGGACGGTCGCTACAGCTACATTAAAAAACTGTTGCTGTTTGGCATAAGCATTTGGCGCCTGTTGCTCGTGTATTATCTTATGGATTCAGTATTGGTTTGCTTGAAGAAAAGAGGCTTGCTCTATTCCTAGCTACCGAATTTACCTTGGTTTGTATAAAGTTTGTTTGATTCGATAGCAAAGCATTTTCTTGGTATAGGCCTGTTCTCTTCTTTAAGAGATTCAATCAGTACGCTTGGTTCAATCAGTGAAAAAGGCGCCGAGGTTGCAACTTAATGTATGTCACGGCTAAGACACATAAACAAGACATTCCCTTTCGCGTAGTGATGTCAGAAGGGGACACATGCCAGCTTCATCTGGCCATGTACCTGCTGGAGTACTAGTGATCACTCAATATCATTCAACCGTTTCTTGTTAAAAACGCGGGGGTCATCATAGAACACATAAAAAAGAAAAGGGAACTAATTTAGCTGCTTTTATCATTGACTTGCGCGACATCTATTTTTCGCTCCCGCAGAATCATCTCGTCTCTGTTTTGAGAGAGCGTTTGACAGTTGGTAATGAAGTGATGTCCTCCAGAAACAAGTTTGATATGTGTGTATAATCCTTCCTCGAAATGCATTCATTCTACCCTAGTTTGACCTTCGTAGGCTTTAAGGGAGAAACCTTTTTGCAAAAATATGGAGTTTGTGTTTGTTCGAAAGTTGCTCCGCTTCTTAGTGGCATTTTTAAGCGAAGTAGATAGAGCCCTAGTAAGACATCTTTCAGTCATGGCGAAGAAAGAGCTTTTACTTGTAGAATATCATTTTGTTTTAGTTGATAATGACTCTGTACTTAAAAAAAATGCTGGATCTAAAAATTTTCTGCGAAAAAGGCTTTGGGCTACGTTTTACTTTTGAATCCATGAAAAAAGAATGCAATGAATTTCTTGACCTGTCGTTAAAGCTTAGTCACATGATGTCTTCTGGAAATTCGCCGCCATGATCAGTTAAACCTTTGTTAAGCTTTCCTTTTTGCCATAGCGAATTGACGGAAAATTATTCGCCATTTCGATCGTTAGAACAGCCACAGAAAAAAATCATGCATGCCATCAATGACTGTTCGTTTTACTGAACAGGTAAAGAAGCTAAAAGGTGCTGGCTTCAACTGGCTTCAACATCTGTGCCTTAGCTTCACCGCGCGTAAACAGAAAAAAAAATGAAACAATCAAACAAACGTGCGCAAAAGAATGATGATGTTGAAACTAAAAAGAAATTTGAAGTTTTTCCGTGTACACATCGGACCGCTCATAGATTAAGTCAGAAATCTCGTTAACAGATAAACCAGGGAAAATTCGCGCTATCGTCTATAAGAGGCGGCACGTCTCACCATATCAATCGTTTAGCATACGCTCCATAAAACACACTAACGAATATATCCCATGTTGCACGTGTTTAGTATATATGGTCACTTTTTCATGTGGTCGTACGTATGTGGGCCAGCCGTGGTTTTGTGCTAACGTGAGGCTGAGGGAACACTTCAATTATTTGAAAGGAACGCCCACTTCGCATTTGCCTACGCACTGCCGTCAATGCGCATGCGAACCAACTCTACGTAAGACTAGCATTCATTATAAAAACTAGCAAGGGTCGGTTTCGATGATCAATAATAGAAGCTACAACACTAGCAATTTAGGATAGGAATGTGTCACTCAAGCTTCCACGCTTCTTCACGAGAGAGAGGTTATGTATCTTGACAACTCGTAATATGTAGCCACATCCGCATGTAACTGTTGTCTCTCACAATGCGAGTGCTCCGGACATGTGATTATAAATGCGCAGGAGCACTGCAGCAAGCAGTTTCCATGCATAAGCGTTACATTTTCCTGGTAAACTTGCAGCTGATAGTGAGTGCTCGTATTGTGTTGGGAAATGACAAATCACCTCCATAAGAGATGAGACTGTCATATCAGAAACGGATGATCGTCGACAAGCCCGCGATCACGAGAGCATCAGTCATTGGAAAACGGCGCAAAAAAAAAAAATGCTCATGTGACCGGCGCACCTGCGTGGGCCGCATTTCGGTACGCTCTCAGGCGCCGAGGTTTTGGAGTACGACGCCTATAGCTTCGCTTAAAAAGAAATGGAACCGAAGGTTTTATATGTCAGAACCAGCATGTGGTGATGTGATGATGAGGATGCCACGTAGTAGGTAACTAAATTAATTTCACAACTTTGTCTACATTAGCGTGCACGATGCATAGAGCTGAACCAGAGCTTACCAAAACTGCCGGTATACGGTCTGGGTACAAATCCGCGATATTGCGCTCAGCAGGACAACGCCATATACGCTAAACAACTGCTTATACAAAAAGGATAACTGCGCTACCTGACACTCACGTAACAACCATAGACACACACAGGCGCAGTGTGTCTACGCCTGTGTGTGTCTATGGTTGTTACGTGTGTGTCATGTAGCGCAGTTATCCCTTTTGTATTAAGATGCACCAACTCGCCCACCAACAAGTTCTTCTAAACTGCTTATACTTCAGCTTAAGGTGCTTGAAAAAAAAAACAACAACAATAACTGCGACACAAGAAGCACTGAACAGAACAAACGCTTTGCTGCGGGGCCGTTTTTATTCCTGCGCTTTAAATTAGAGCACGAATTCGCAGAGGCTCGTCCAAATTGCAGTTCTCGTCGGTCAGCCGTTAAGCCTGTACAGTAAATGCGCAACGATTTGTTGCAACGTTTCGCGGCTGTCAAATGGTGACTTTAGTGTAATGTATTTCGCACGTGGTCCCGTTTCAGATGAAGCTAGCAGCAGCACAGCGGGACGACGGAGTGCGATGGGGAGACATCGCCGAAAAAACTGACAGCGCCTACATCAACTCACTCAGGAAAAAAGGCCTGCTCTTCGATGACAGCCCGGCGCTAACAGCATGTGACCCCAACGACACGGCTCCCGCTTACGTCAGGCAAAATGCTGAACGATTTATGTGCCTGATGCGGCCCTAAAAACGTAGTGTTTGCGCATATATTATATCGTACGTGCAGCGCCGTGCCACACACACACACACACACACACACACACACACACACACACACACACACACACACACACACACAGACACACACACACACACACACACACACACACACACACACACACACACACACACACACACACAATAAGGCAGTTTCCTACCAGTGATGCCAAGCCTCAAATGGGTAGCTGGGCGGCCTTTTTTGTTTCTGTTTATTTTTCTCTTTCACTCTTCCTCTCTTTCTTTATTTTTCTCTCAACTCACTGTTTTTTCTATACCTATTTTTTTCTCTGTTTATTTCTATTTCTTTCCTCTCTACTTATGTTTTTCTTGCTCTTTCTGTCTTTCTTTCCATTTCTTTCCTTTCTCTCTCTTTTTCTATTTCTAGCTTCCTCTTTCTTTCTATCCATCTATGTCTCTTGCATTGATCCTCTCTTTCTGGTTCCCCTCTTTATCTCTTTCTTGCTCTTTCTTCCGTTTCGTTCTCTTTAATTCTGTAGTTCACTTTCTTTCTATTCTATGTTTTACTCTCCCCGCCACGGTGGTCTAGTGGTTATGGCGCTCGACTGCTGATACGAAGGTCGCAGGTTAAAAAAACCCCAGGTTGTCGAAATTTCCTGAGCCTCTTAAGATTCTTGATTCAAACTTAAAGTACACTTCCCATGTCTCACACCTAAAGCAAAAAGCTGCCTATGGCATCAGGATTCTCATCAAGGCACGTCCATACTTGTGTCTAAATACCTTGCTTTCTCTTTACTATGCCTTCGTTCACAGTCACTTCACTTACTGCATTGCGTCCTGGTGTAATACATATAGCACTCATCTGGCTCCTTTACAATATGTTCAAAACCAGGCCATTCGCATTATCACATTTCAGTCACCACGATGTAGTGCATCTGCTCTTTTACAAGAGCATCGTATTCTAACCATTAATAAACTTTTTCATTTTACCATGGCAACCCTTACATACAATTCTCTTCACTCAAACATGCCATTCATAGTTTTCAACAAAGAACAACTCATTAATCAAAATATAACTCGATTTGCATCAAATAATAACTTTCTGTTACCGAAAGTTAGAACTAACTATGGCAGATTCACTTCTATCTTCACAGCGATCTCCGTCTGGAACGGTATTCCAAGTGACGTGAAAATGTCTCCAAGCATAGGTAGTTTTAAGAAGTACTTATTTTCGTATTTACTTAACGTTTAAATAATCTTGTAGTTTATGCTGTTCAATCGGAACTGTTTTGCCCATTATGTTTGTTCTGTATTGTACCAAATCAGCTGGTTATCATGTGTCTGACATTGTTGCCGCTTTGTGACATACTACTTTTATCTTTTTTCTTTACCCATTATTATTCAGCACATGTGATATCTGTATCTTTCGCTTATCATCTAACATGTACTTCAGTGTATACACATTTCATGTTTCATTTCTTTTGCTGTCAAGTGTTATTGATTCTTTGAAACTTATTCTTTTCTGTTTGCCAAGTTGCTTTACATGATTTGTTTTCTTTTGTTTAACCAGCACAGGAGGTCCCCTTGCAGCCTAGAGCGTTGGGACCTCCTTCTGTATATTATTTTTCCTATGTATTATCTTTTTTTTTTGAATCAATAAAATCATTTCTTCTTCTTCTTCTTCTACTGCGGCATCCTTCATAATCATATCGTGGTTTTGAGGCTTTAAACCCCAGCAATTAATATTATTATTCTCCCCCTCCTCCTATCCTCCCAACCACCCTCAGTTCCTTTTCTCACCCCACTGCTATACAATACTATACAATGATATGCTATGCTCTGCTCGCGTGCCTGGATAGCCGAGAGGTTAAGACGCTTCCCTTCGGATTGCGGGTACGCAAATTCGAATCCCGCCTTGGGAAGAAACATTTTTTGGCCAAGAATTTCGTTCTTTACTTTTCTGCGAGTGGCGCTGGCTAACATGTCTGCGAGCAGAGCTGGGGAACACTCCGGGGATTAAAAAGAACATAAATGCAGAATAAAATGTATGAGAAAGCGACCGCCGCTGTAACACAATTGGTAGAGCATCGGACGCGCTATCCGGAGGTTGTAGGTTAGTTCCCCACCAGCGGCAAGTTGATTTTTCGTCCGAATAAGTTTCTATTTATGTTACAATTACTATACTGCAGTAAACCCCTTAAGTGCTTAAGCTCAAGCGTCCTCGAAGTTTTTTTTTTTCACCACATTGAAGGAACCATCACTGGCTGGTACTTGCGTGCTCATAATGAAGGACAGCTCGTAGCATGCCACAAAAAGAGTCTGTTTCATGTTTGCCCACCCTTCCGATGTACGATACGTCTCACAAACACCATACGATTATGAGAGACGCTGTTGTGGAGGGTTCTAGCAATTTCGACCACCCGGGGTTCTTTAACGCGGATCTAAATCTAAGCACACGGGTATCTAACATTCACCTCTATCAAAATACAGACGCCGCGTTTGGAATGCGATCCCGCGACCTTCAGGTCAGTACTGTACCCACCTTCTTGTGCAGAGAATGCCAGATTCAGTGAAAAATTAATACAGTGTTTTACGAAGAATGCGAGACGGTGCCTGTTTCAGAGATCAACAGTGACCAAAATTTGTGTGCCAGATATTTTCATTTTATTGCAGTCTTTACACCAGTGCGCTCATAACAAGATACACGCAGAAATCGTAAATTGCCTGAATATTTTACACCACAAGGAATTGATCACTTACCGGTAAGTTTCTGAGCAACATGTGGAGCGTTCAGTAGAGCCATTCTCAGATTCTGAACCAAGTTTTGAGCGAAGCCGTGGCTCTCTCCTTCGAAGAAAAATACATCTTTTGCGCAGATGCTTTCGACGTATTTGAGGAGATACAAACTGCAACAAAATGAAGAGTCTGGCTCGAGGGTTAGTGCTCGTTATGAATTTTTTAGATTGAAGTGCACCGAAAAGAAGGATAAAGAGTGCGGACTGTGACCGGAAAAGAATGACCCGAAAAGTCAGCTGATATAATTGAAGCATCATAAGAAAAAGGGGGCATCATATGAGCTAATCGAGCAGTGGGTACGCTCTACGATAAGGAACGCGAATTTCTAGACATGCGATAATTGGGATAATTAATAATTGTGACAGAAACTGCTTGAACGCCCACTTTCTTGACATGGATGTTCTTTTCGCGTCTTCCTCTGATATTCAGGTGCGAAATTTCAGTAAGAATCGTTATAATTTTTTTTGTGTTCAACAGAAATTCTGTGGCAACTATCTGCGTTGTCTTGCCCACTGTCGTTGTCAGCATTACCGGCAAGCTTCAAACTACAATTTTACAGCAAGAAAAATTCGGCAGATCCCACGTACCGTGGGAATCGATGTTATGCGAAGCATGCGCGGGGTGGTGACTGTGGCGTAATTTTTGACATTGAGCGAAACGTTACAGAATGACGCTAGAGAAATGTGGAAGTGGTATACACACATTCATATGCTGAAGAGTCGCATATGCATTATATGTATAACCAGTTGTTTACAGTTGGGTAATGATGCCAACAGCAACATGGATATTACCAACACCAGACGCGGTAAGCTGATATGTAGTGCTTATATTCTTCAATACTGGATAGCGCGAATCCAAACAGCACAAAGAAGAAACACGGATGCACAGGACAGGCGTTACTCGCAACTAAGCTTCATTCAGGAAAGTTCCACTGGATATACACCCAGATGAGTGGCACGCGCAGGCGCACTGCACGTACGTTACAGTCACAGTTGCAGTTATTACAGTTGCGTTACACTTGTTATGTTTATACGTACTTGTCCGTTATGGGACGGAAAACGCATACACGTTTCACGAACCCGTGCGTATGTGTAGAAGAGGTTCTTGACAGTTCTTGAACAAGGTCATCGTCACCGTGATCAGTGAGCACCAGGAGTTGGACAGGACTTGTTAATCAGATCCGTCCGTGATCGCGGCTACGAGGGGTCTAAGTGTAGTGAAGTGCGAGGTATAGCACAGCTGGTGGAAATCCTGGACGCCTCTTACGATTAAACGATCTATGACGCCTCCTGTCCTGTACGTGGTAGCGAGGTCTTTTGATGCCCTGTCCCCATTCAATCCGTCTTTCACGCAATATATAAAGACCGGACGTTGTTGGGTCTTGATAAATCAATGTTGCAGTTACCGGTAATGATGAGAGGTCTGGTTCTCTCGACAGATTTATTGTAGGAAGCATTGACCCCGGTTTTTGCGTAATTGATGTGGTCCACGTTGCGGACCACGTGAGCGAGTGCATGGTAGTTGAGCGTCTTCCAGGGGTGTTCTGTCTTCATCTTCCTCACTTTCCTTGCGTCCGCCGCCGTGGCGTAGCGGTTACGGTGCTCGGCTGCTGACCCGAAGGTCGCGGGTTCGATCCCGACCACGGCAGTCGCATTTCGACGAAGGCAAAATGCTAGATGCCCGTGTACGGTGCGATCTCGGCGCACTTTAATGAATGCCAGATGGTCAAAATTTCCGGAGCTCTTCGTTACGGCGTCTCTCATAATAATATCGTGGTTTTGGGAGATAAAACCCCAACAATTATTATTATTATCACTTTCCTTGCGTGTCAATGTGTATGTTCGCCGTTACTGTGTTGGTTCAGACTCTGCATCACCTGTGGCACATACCCGCATAACATGAACTCGCGTATGCGGGTATGTGCCACAGATGACTGAGAGAAAGGGTTTCATGACGTACGCGACACATATTCTGCGTTATTTATGTCATGACCAGTGAATTGTGTTCGTCATACACTGATCCCCTGCTATGCCAATTTTGGTATATTACAAGTTATGCAGACGACCAGGAGAGCGCCCAGACGTAGGCGGCTAGATAGATAGATAGATAGATAGATAGATAGATACGTAGATAGAAACGGCCAAAGTGCCTGAGGTTCGCTAAGAAATGCTTCGCATTTAAAAACAGGAGACGTCTGAGAGGTTGACACCTCCCTTGAAATTGACGTACCTTGTGGGAATCGCCGATAGACACCCTCGCCCATACTGGCGGTGATACGAAGCAGCAACTGCGCATGTCCCTGGATGCGCAGAGGCTTTATAAGCAAGCGCATCGAGCGGCCTTCGGGAAGTGGTCCGTGAACGTTTGCGTGGAGTCCTCGCGTGCGCGGTATGCCGTCTGCCGGCGCCAGGGTTACGCTTGTGTTTTAATGCATCCGTAACGTCTTTAAGGTTTCCTTTTAATAGTACATGGTTTTTAGTTTACCCCGTCGTCTTTTCTTTCGAGCGGACTACAACGAACCCGCACAACGTCAACAGAATGACACCCTCAGAAGTAATCTATTCGTCCTCCGGCTTTTGAAAACATCGAAGCGGCAGTTAGGCGACTCATCGCTGCCGTGGGTGTAGGTCACTGTGTCAGCGGCGTCTGTGCTGATCTGAAATCAGTTCCGTTTCCCGAAGGAGTAGAGAGAGAGAGAGAGAGAGAGAAATAGATGAAAAGGAAGAGGCAGGGAGGTTAACCTGGTAGAAATAACCTGTGAGCTACCCTGCACAGGGGTGGGGATATAGGGCACGGAAAGAGGACCGAGAGCGGGAGAGATAGAATAAAAACAAAACAAAAAATGCACACATGCACACACATTCGGGACGTTCCTGTCAGAGTCGTTCTGATCATAGGCGTGTGCAGGGTTCCCCTTCAGGGGGGGGGGGGGGCGAAGGTCCGTCGCAGCGCCCCCCCTCCCAATTATATCAATGTATGGCGCTGACATTGCGCCCCCCCCCCCCGTGTCGTAGCGCCCCCTCCCACTCGCTATTATGTGAATGTGTGGGGCTGGCTTTGCCCCCCCCCCCCCCCCCCCGTGCTCACGCCTATGATTCTGATGGACCGGTTGGACGCAGAAAGCGCAGTAGCGCCTGCACAGTCTTCTTCCGTGACGTTATAGGGGCCCTCCAACACTATTCAACCCCCCATTTTTCACTTGCGAGTTGCGTAGACTGATGGCTGGGGATAATTTTAGGATAAGTCTAAGCAACGATATCAAATTATTTAGTATTTTAATCACGCGTTGAAGTCGCTACATCGCTGCTGACCGCATCAGCGCGTAGTGGCGCTCGCCAGAACTATTGCGGGCGGAAATGACGAAGATGAGCGCTGGCCTATGATTGGATAAATGTAACGTTAGAAGTAATAGCGGCGTTGCATCAAAGTTGAGATTACTGTTGTGTTTCATTTTTCTTTTCTGTGCTTTTTCCATGAACTCCAAATAGCCGCCGTCGCAACAAAAAATATCACTACAACCACAAAGTACGACAGAGGCGCTGGTTGCCATATCGCCTCAGTTTTTTTTTTTTTTTTTTTGCCTGCGCCGGTCGGATGTCCATATGAAACGCTTGTCCCTCTTCCTTCTTTTTGCGTCTGTACGTTTGCGAGCTGCCTCTTTCCGCATGTGCGGTAGGCTCATGATTGTTGAAATGGTGCAAGTAATCTTCTTCGTTGAATTGTTGTCGCTGCACACTTGTAATTCGTCCGGCTGCTCACCGAACAACCCGCGTAGGGGCGACCGTGTTTAACCGCCCATGCCGCTCCACAAATTCCCTTCTCAAAATGAGAGGAGGGAATGACATGGAATGTCGTTGTAAGGAGCAGCAGACAAAGCCTCGCCAGCCTCGCTTCGAAGCTGTAGCGCCCGCTCAAGTTCTGACAAGTCAGGTTTCAGGAACCACATTTGTTACTATGGCAACGACGTCAACAATACGTTGGAAAGGAGAAGCAACAATGGTGTGCGAGCTTCCCCTACGTAAGAGCTTGCAGCCCATTTCATTGGAGCTCCATCCGATGTCACAGCAGAGCGTGAATTGTGGTCACGTGACCCCGCGAAAATCAGGTTGAAGGTAGGCATATTTTTCTTGTATTTTGAATATTCTAAATTGAATAACTTCGTACTGCGTGCCGCCATCGCTGCCGTTCTTGCTGCACTAGTTCGTCCGTACTTCAGTCTACGCAATCCACGAGTAAAGAATGGGGGGTTGAAGAGTGTTATAGAGCCCCTTTAGGTCCTGTCGGTGGCGCAGGATTCTTTCTCCCGAAAGAGTAGGTAGGCCTTGTGCCAGGTGGCAGTTGTCAGCCAGCTCCCTCCCTATTTCAGGGAACAGGCGAGCGCAGGCGCACACCACCTCGCCCAACAGTGAACTCTTTTAAAGTTTATCTCTCCCTATTCCCTCTCTGTCCTTGTGTACTTGTGCATCGAAATGAAATAAACAAAATTCCTGGACGCTCCTGCGTCGTGCAGGCCTGTGCACGGCTGGTTCTCCGCAGTAATTTTGCTGGCAAAGGTCAGCAGAAGCGAAAATTGTAACGTTCAGTGACAACAACAAAGGACCTCATTCGAGAACAAAAGGATATTCACAATCACACACCATAGTCCTGCAACTCTATGATTATGTGGTATGATGGCTGTGCTAAAAACGGAATTTCAGGCACTGCTGCGAAAACGCACGCGGTTCGTGCCGCTTGCTGCACCTGCGATACTATGCCTGAAACCGTCAAATGTTTATTTGATGGAACGCGACATCGTGTATTACCTCAGCGAATAGTGTGCGACGTTGCGAGACGTAAGCTAGCCTTAACATGGCAAGCGAAATAGGTTGTCTTATAATTAAGTACGTTGATAATAATATTAAGCTACAAATACACAAAATGAAAAGTTCGCAAGATATGCCTAAATAAAGAACAAGGTGAATGCCGCATCCCGTGATACAAATGAACTTTGCAGCTGCTGCTAAGTTTTTAGCAAGCGCTTCTTGCTTACAAGCATTCGAGGAACCAATTCGCGTCATGACAAATATACAAATATGTAAAATGAAAAGTTCGCAAGATATGCCTAAAGAAAAAGGACAAGGCAAATGCCGCTTCCTGTGAGCCAAGTGAACTTTGCAGCTGCTGATATTTTTTAGCAAGGGCTTCTTGCTTGCAAGCATTCTAGCAAGCAGCGCTCACAATATTTTCGTCTGTAGAGAAACGCGGAATCGGTTTGAGCAATCAGCTTGCCATGAAGATAGCCAGTGTTTAAGATGTTTTTCTAAGCGTATCTCCCCTCTCTCGCAAACGACACCGACGCGTCAAGAGACTGCGACTTCTTGTGCATTCCCAGCGTTGTCATGCTTCCGAGGTTTAGAAGAAAAATCACCGCATTGTGTTTCTTCGGTATTTCTCCCGCTGTGATAATCTTCTACGCGTTCCACTCGCACCGCGCGTGGGTAGGCAAAACTACGAGCCTCTTAACTTCAAGTGGAGCCCCGAGTGCAAGAACGGAGCCGAGTTTTCAGCTGAAAGCGGCGTACAACGCATCGTCGGTGCCAAGAATACTTTCTCCTGTCGATGCAACAGTGATGAAACCGCATCCCGCTGAAGAAGGTAAAGTCGGATGCTTTCCGGAAGGGAGTATTCCTGGAGGAAAGAACTCGCCATGCGTCTGCAGGAAGGGCTGGCATGGGCGATAGTGCTCCATTCCCGACGCCGTTTGGTTTACTGAAGATTTTAAGAGATGGCATGCCGAAGGCCTTATTTTACGACGCACGAGGCCTCGAAAAGTAATAAATGGGATGATCTTCTACCACGAACTGAGCCTGTTAGAAATTCGCGTAAAGGAGCTAGGCGACGCTGTCGACCATTACATCGTGGTCGAATCTCCTCGCACATACTTCGGCACCGAAAAGCCCTTGTACCTCAGGAACAACCTCAGTGCCGGTTTCCTGCGTGAGCATAAGCACAAGATTGTTCCCATATCCGTGGACTTCAACAACTACGCCGGGGACGACTCGTGGGCGCCCGAAAACTACGTCCGCACATCAGTGTGGAACGAAGGCCACCGTCGGCTGGAGAACATTCGGGATGACGACCTCTTCATCATGTCCGACGCCGACGAGATTCCTAGCCGAGACGTGGTGTTATTCTTGAAGCATCACGATGGCTTCGGTGAACCGATCTTGTGGCGTTTGCGATGGCATACGTATGGCTTCTACTGGGAGAACAGCAGGCCCGTCGTTGTAAGCGGTATATGCACGGTGGCCTACATTCGAGACGCCTATCACAATGACTCGCTACGTCTCCGTTCAATGAGATATTTTGCGCGGAAGAATATCTCACACACGGGAACGTTTGGTCAGAAGTGGACCATAACGGGCACGTCACCACGCTACGCCGGGTGGCACTGTTCTTGGTGTTTTGACGTGGAAAGCATAAAGGTGAGAGGGGCGATTTCCTTGTAAATTTTTTATTGAATCACTGCTGTTTGATTGTACACATTGTTATTGCCAGAGATAAATTATATGAAAATGTGTACTATAAACATGGCGCCCCTCAAAAAGGTATTTCACCACAGCTCGGCTACACTGAGTCTAAATTAGGAGCAGTAAACTTCACAATCGTTTGAGTGATCACAGTGACAACGAATAATGCGACCTGCGATTACAGTTTTCACACGGCGCATGGCCTATACCACATGCATACATTCTGAAATTAAAAGTTAATAAAATCAACCGCACATTTAACAACAGCGAAACTAGGTAGCTGGAAGGTATTTTGTAATTTGAGATGACTCAGCAGCTTCTGAAAAAAGGAGGCAACCATAATCCCTGAGGTCAGCAGATGCTCTCGTGCCATCGTCATCTCCGTCATTAAGATCTACAAGCAAAGCTGGGCATTGTAACGATTAACATGCATGTAAGGTAGCACAGCCTAATTACTTGAGCACGTAGCGCAAGAAACAAAGACAAAAGCACGAAACAGAAACGCGTGATGCGCTTTTGGACGAATCGATAGGGACCTTCATACTTGGGTAGTAACTGTAACGAGAGAGCTGGTGCAGCGGTAGGGACCGAGATCCACACAAGCTCTCCAGGAAGGAAAGCGGTCGCCGAAGTTGCGTCGCCGCGAGTGCTCTTCTGGCGCTCTTGATCGGTGGAGGTGGTGGCTCGTGCTATATGGGGCTATGAGGAGCAATTTTTTAAAGTTTTAACGAGTTTTTCTAGGGGGGACATTACATGCGAATGCTTGCTGCTCTTATTTCGCAACGCCGTAAGAGACTGCAGTCGCTAGTGTGGCGCTTCCTTCTAGTTCGAAAGAAAAGACTATAGGAATGCCAAAGCGATTCGGCGAAAAGACGTCATCGCGAACGTTTCATATGGGGGCTCATATTTCGGAGAATACAAATAGAAAGTAGTGAAGCAGAATGTGCGCTACCGCTTAAGAAAGGCAGCTTCCACGAGAGGAATATATTAACCGGATAGCGTTAAAGAATTCGTTTCGTAAAAATGCCGGCGTCGGCGTCTTTGGTTGTGAGCGGAAAACCGCCGTTGTCCAGGAGCGAATACTCGCGACTGATGCAAATAATAAAAATCGCGGGTACGAGAAGGAACCAAACGCAGGCTGTTTGCGTGGCAGTCAGGTGTTGATAGTATTATCTGGTGTTTAACGTCCCAAAACCACGATGTGACTATGAGAGACGCCGCAGTGGAGTGCTCCGGAAATTTCGACCACCTGGGGTTCTTTAACATGCACATAAACCTAGGTGCACGGGCCTCAAACATTTTCGCCTCCATCGGAAATGCAGCCGTCACGGCCGAGATTCGATTCCGCGACCTTCGGGTCAGCACTCGACCGCCATAACCACTAGACCACAGTGGCGGGGCTGGCAGTCAGGTGTTCTACCACAGAAGCACTCCTATGATTAAAGCTGCTTCAGAGAAAGAGATTACACAGTCGTCACGTTGGGCAAGAAGTCGCGATAGCAGGTGTAATATTGCTGCGAGAAAAAGAAAGCCTGTGCAGGCGTCATGTATTGCGTCGAATAGTGTAAAAAATGTAATTTTGCGTGACAGAACTGTAAAATCACACCAACTGTCCCAATATATGAATGGCGCAACGAGGCGGTGGTTTAAAGGCCAGCCTATTACAAAGTGGCCCACGTATTACAATGCGAATGAGGAGGCAATGCGAATGGGACCCAATTACGCTATCGCGTTTTACATGTTACGGTCAAGCTCAAGCGTCTTCCAAGGCTTTACATACATTCACAAAAAGACGTCTTCGCTTTTATCGTCTTCAGAACCACGTGGCAAACTCTGATGGGGAAAAGATGAGCGCACCTGTTTTCGTCGTGAAACACGGAACTTCTGTGACGACCTGGAAAATTCCTCGATCATTCCAAGGTTGCTCTACTCAATAGTTCAGTGACGACAAATGCACTTGTGCCGTTACTAACGCAGTGAAGTTCAGTGACGCCGAACGTTTACACGGAAATAATCAATTATGCTTAATCGCAGGCGACAATATGCCCCTGTACAGGGCTGGGCAAAGATACTTTGAAATTGTATCATAATACGATACAAGATACTAAAACACTGATTTTATCCGATACGACACATTCCAATTGTATACTAAGATACTTCGATACATTGGCAAATTTGTCATGATACATCTATATAATGTAGAACTAAATGCCTATGCACGAAAATGTTCACTTGAATATGTATTACCTGCGAGCAATTTTCTTTAACTTGAATGAATGTGTGTTACTATCTCAAAAGTCTTGAATTTCTTGCTCAAAGTATATTAGTTCTATTCCAAAACAACTTATTGGCGTTGATTTAGCTGCTTAACATTACAGCACTTTATACTCTTCGATGATAGAGGTTTTCGCTTGTCGCTTTTGTCATAGATGGGAGTCGCTGCTCTGCTTGCCGACCAGCTAGCGGGTTGCCATGTAATCATAAGAACTTCACGAAGAAGCCTCCGCACTATGGTGCAAATACTACTGTGAAGTTCTACCTTGCCCGTAAACATATTACGGTTTTTCGTAAGAACGGATCACCGGAGAACATGTGCCGTCCTGAAAAGATTCAGACGTATTGTAGAGTGGCACGAAACACCACAGGACACCCGCCGCTATTCAGACTAATGCCGCTTTTAGCTCCGATTACCTGGTGATTAGTAATAGTAACAGAATTCAGGGAAGCCTAAAAAAGAAAACAAATATATCTAAGTAAAATAGAAAAGCGGTTGCGTACGAAGCACAGCAAATAAGCATAGAAACACGACACAGGCACCAAGAGCTAATAAAAAAAATTCGGTAGATTCCACGTACCGAGGGAATCGATGTTATGCGAAACCTGCGCGCGAAAGTGACTGTGGCGTAATTTTTCACATTGAGCAAAACGTGACGGAATGACGCTAGAGAAATATGCGAATGGTATACACACACGAATATGTTGAAGAGTCGCGCATGTGTTATATAACCAGTTGTGTACAGTTTCGCAACGATGCCAATAGCAACATGGGTGTTACCAACATAATTCATGGAAAGCAGATGTGTAGCGCTCTTAATCTTCCATATTGGATGGCATGGATTCAAACAAGACAAAGAACGAACACAAGTGTACAGGACAGGCGCCACGCGCAACTAAGCTTTCTCCAGAAAAATTTTTCTAGATATATACACAGCCGAGTGGAACGCGCAGTCGCCCAGCACGTATGTTACATTCACAGTTACAGTTGTTACAGCTGCGTTTCAGTCGTTATGCTTATACTTGTCCCTTATGACGGACAACGCACGTACGTTTCATGAACTCTTGTGCATGGCTGGAAGGGGTTCTTGACAGTTCTTGAGCAAGATAATCATTACCGTGATCAGTGAGCACCAGCAGCTGGACAGGACTTGTTATCGAATCCGTTCGTGATCGCGGCGACGAGGGATCCAAGTGTAGTGAAGTGCAAGGTATAGGGAACCCAAGCTCAAGTTTGCGGCGCGACGACAGCGCCGCGCCAGCCGCGCTGCGGCTCTGTCGAAAAGCTCTGAACCTTATGCGCTGCCGACTCAGCCCCTTTCACGGTAGCGGTAGCGCACGTGCGCACGCGTTCTTCTGTCGGCCGTCAGCTCGGCACGTTGAACCGAGAGGGTTGCTGTGCGCAGCTGCTCATTTCCGCGATGGCAGAAGCGACCCCACGAAAGTGGACGTGAGGTCGGAAGTATTCCTGTGTCGTGGGCTGCCACAACAGTGCAGACAACACCAAGGCACGCGATTTACGTGTGAAACTGCATTGTTTCCCGGTCGTGTCGCACGAGAAATAAAGGCGGCAAGCATGGATAGCTGACAGCGCTGTCTCGCCTTCTATTTTGGTTGTCTGTGTTCATCGCTTTCGTTAGTTTCGACTACCTGAATCGGGAAGTAACGCGGCGCATGCACGCAGCGACTACAGTAATGATTACACGCTGTCTTCTCGCATTTTAAAAGTCCAGTTACGGTTGTAGGTGAAACAACTTTGTGTTTTGATTCCCCGTGTTCGTGAGACCTACCCGTCGTTGTTGAACGTTCACACTCGCGCTATACCGTTAGCGTTGCGCGGTTGGTTGAATTCAACTGAACTCGGCACATTGTCAGAAGTTCGGCGCCTGCAATTCACGCGTCGGGAAGGCTGCTTTATCACGCCGGAACGGACGTCCGTGCATTTTCAGCATGCTTTGACATCGTTCTGCAGGTTTGCTTTGTTTTTGTCACTTTATTAGTGTGATATATATTTAAGCCGCTAAATACAACTGGCACTTAATACATGCTTTGCAATTGCAACCTTGAAGTAACCTTCTGTCACCTTCTGACTTTGTGCGATTTTGTAGCCGCGTTCGCACAGCAGGTTTTATACGCCTGTCAAGTCGATATAAAAAGAGACTGCAAGCATGACACGAGAGCCGAAAAAACGAGGCGAGCAGTTCATCTTGCTTCACAGTGGTTAAAGCTCAGCTAGCTGCCTCGCGTCTTAATCGGCGGTTGATTCTCCAACGGCACGGAGGACTTGACTCTAACCTTCTCAGGAAACAGGGCCTTGGGCGTGTAATTTCTTTCTTTCGCACGCCGCAAACGTTTGTTCACTAAAGTACACGGCTGCTACTGTAAGCATGCCATATCAAAACAACAATCATATGACTCGTAGTCCACACCGCAGACCATTTCGGAGTGCATGTGGACCATTATTCATCTTTAACATGACAGAATGAGACTTACATCGAGGTATAAGTCCTACACGGTGTAATCGTTACTTGGGAAATGCATTTCGCTTTGGGTCGGGCGTCGTTGACGTCGATCGTCTGCTTTTCACCGTTGACGTGATTGACGAGCGTTTCTCCTTTTATCAAGTTCGATTTTCGGAAGTGCCTATCCAGCTGTGAGGTCTTTTTGAACCCGCACTGCAGGCGGTACATTGCGAGGCGCCGCGAGAGCTCCGCACGTGCACAGAAGCGAGCGGCAAGGCGGTGGAGAGAAGGAAAAACGCTCGCTGCTTACACCCCAGTTTCTCTTTTTCTGCCAGAGATGGCGCTGCTTGTCAAGAGCAGCAGCGCCGCTAAGCGTTGCTTGGGAAGCCTATAGTACACCTGATGGAAATCTTACGAAGAAACGATCTATGATGCCTCCTGTCTTGGACCTGGCAACGAGGTCTTGTAATGCCCTTTCATGCAGTGTAAGAAGCAGGCGCTGTTGGGTTTTGATAAATCAATGTTCATGTCACCGGCAATGATGAGGGGCATGGTCCCCTCGGCAGAGTTACTGTAGGAAACATTGACCCCAGTTTTTGCGCAATCCATGAGGCCCAAGTTGCGGACCACGTGACCTAATGGATGGTAGTCGAGCGTGTTCCAGGGCTGTTTTGTATTCAGCTCCATTGCAATGCGTCTGCCGTGGTTACGGTGCTCGGTTGATGAGCCGAAGGTCGCGGGTTCGATCACGGCCTCAGCGGTTGCATTTCGATGGAGGCGAAATGATGAAGGCCCGCATGCTGTGCGATGTCAGTGCACGTTAAAGAACACTGGTTAAACACTGGTTAAAGTCGGTTATCACTTTGTTCGCGTGTCAATGTATATGTCCGCGGTTACTGTGTTGATTGAGACTCTATCACCTTTGGCACATGCCGGCATAACATGAACTCTGGTATTCGGGTATGTGCCACACGTGACTGAGAGTAAGGGTTCCATCACGTACGCGACCGTATTTTGCTTTATTCATCTCATCACCAGTCAATCTCGTTGTTCATACATTGATCCTCTGCTATGCCAATTTTTGTATTTTACGACCTATGGAGACGACCAGGAGAGCGTCCAGACGTAGGCGGCTAGATAGAGAGATAGATACGTAGATAGAAATGGCCAAAGTCCCTGGGGTTCACTAAGAAATGCTTCGCATTTAATAAGTGTTGCGTTTGACGTCCCAAAACCAGGATATGATTATGAAAGACGCTGTAATTAAGGGCTCAGGAAATTTTGACCACCTGGGGTTCTAAAACCTAATTATAAGCATACGGGCCTCTAGCATTTTCCCTCCACCGGAACGCGACCTTCGGGTCATCAGTCAAGCAAAAGTTGTTTCCATCCATAACTTCTAGACCACCGTGGCGGGTAACCCCTAATAGCTATGAGAATTAAACTCAGTGCCTCTAAAACTAGCTTAAAACGGCTGGTTGGGACGCTCATGGTAAAAACAGAGCATTTGGTATAGCAATGTTTCCGGAATACCTTTTCTAACATATTTAAAATGGCTTCTAATAATGTGTGTTGTATAATGGAAACTCAATTTCGCGAATTTGCTTAGTAGTAAGCCGAAGTTTTTTTACTGTGTACCCCAGGCGGCGCAGGCGCGCCCGGAATGTTATATATTTCCTCTCAACATCGCCTTCACATAACAGTAAACTTAAGTGGACTGTATGTAGGAAAATAGTAGCAGAAATGACGCAGACAGTTAAAAGCAAGAATAAATCATAGAGCCTAACTTGTCAGTACGCTAAATGCATGTTGCAGTAAGCAGAGCAGAAAAAAAACAATATAGGCAGCTAAGAAACAACCTCTGCTAACAGTCAAATTATGATTTTAAAAACTCTTTGAATAAAGGAAAAAGACGCGTACGCCAAGATGGCGGTTGTTATGTGAATGGTTGTTCTGTTAGATCCAGCATCGGTACCGGTGGTGCTTAAATGTTGGAATATTATTTGCATATACGTTCATCTTAGAGCACGTAAGTCAAATTCACTTCCATGAGATCCTTCAAATCTCCGATGTGTGAAAGCCACTAGACGCAAAGCACTCCTCCAAGCTTGTATTCTTCGGGCTTCGTAACAAAGCACCACGCACGAGAAACTTCGATAATTACACTACAGCGCCATCAGAATGTGTGCGAAAGACGCCAGCCGCATTGGAGTACGCGGCACAGTACAGTTGCTAAGTGCCAAGTGTCACGGCACCGACACAACTAAAAAAAAACGATAAAACAAAAGGTCGGCTGGGGGTACGATCGCATGCTTGTCTGTCGAGACGACGCGAGCGCCACCACGTGACTCTACTCCACCAATAGGGACGCTCACAGCTCATCGCCTATCCTCGCTGGAAAACTCCGGTGGAAAGATAAAATAATGTCATGGCTTTAGTTTTATTCTGGTGACTTAGTGGTAGCAGTATCAGCTTGAGAAGCGGCGTTCAGCCAACGTTTATTGTTTCGAGCGGTGGTGGTGCGATCGCGGTATCTTGTATCTTAAGTATGCACGATACATTCTTCAATGTATCGGAAATACAGATACTCACACACATCTTACGAGACGTATCGCGATACAGAAGCAAGATACCCAAAGAGTATCTAAGATACTATCTAGGATACATGTACCTTCGATAGGGCCCAGCACTGTCTACACCTTAGAGAAAAAAGTGGGCGTTTTTTTCTATTTCGTTTTTTTAGTCCTCACTTGCCACGTATATGACTCTCTTTAAAGAGACGTGAACTCTCCTTGGAGGTCATTTTGCCCTCGTAGGAGCGTCGTAAGACCCGAAAGAGAGAGTTATCTTGTCTCTTTAAAGAGACAACCAAATTACTGCTACAGACAGTGAGGCCAGGGAAAGCACAGAGAACGCTAAATGTTGTCTTTTAATTGTAAGGTAGTAACTGACATAAACTGAACTGAATTAAGGTGGACGAAAACTCACTTTTGCCCCAGAGGGATCGAAAGCCACAACATTAGAATTACGCGTCCGATGCTCTACCAATTGAGCTAGGATGATAGGTGCTTCCGCATCAATTTCTTTGGCTATTTCGGTGCATGTAATCCTTGGAATGTTCGCGAGAACCGCTCGTAGCCGAGGCGGAGGGTGTGGAACACTCTTCATGCCAATGGGCGTTATATGTTGCATACAATTTTCGCACAAGGCGGCCGCTAACCAATAAACCCTCGCATGCTAACCTAAGACATTAAGTCTGCCGGGGCGAGGCTCTTGCTCTGAGTCAGAGAGAGAAACGGCTACGAGCGGCGTTGGCTAGCATGCCCAGCGATTACAATGACAGAAATGCCCATAGAAGTGGACGGAGAAGCGCCATCCGTCATAGCTCAATTGGTGGAGCATCGGACGCGTAATTTGAAGGTTGCGTGTTGGGATCTTACGACGGAAAGGGCGATTTTCGTCTACTACAACTTATTTCAGTTTATGTAACGATTACTACACTGCAGTTTTTTTTTTTAGCCGTTGTTTGTGGTGGCTGGGCGTACTGAACACATTGAGGATGTACACGCTATGTCGGGATGTGTTGCCGGAGAGAGTATAGACCCCTCTACGGATGGTTTTCAGTGTTGCCATATTGGGCTGTTAACCTTTGTATTTTGCTTCTTTAACAACTAAACGAACAGTGTTACGGTAGAGGCACACGCATGAAAGCGGTTGGGTTGGTGTATACGATGTTTTATGGCCTTATTATTTCACGCCGCAATATACAAAAACAAGAAAACATCGAGTTAACAGCCCAAGATGGCGGCGCCCATATAATATGTTCGATTTCGGGCATATCGAGGCTGTGCACTGGGCAAATAATCTTGTTAGCAACCAGCGTGGCGGTACCGCGTCCTCCCGAGAGACCGGGTAACCACTATCACAATCACATTTTAAAATCGCGTTTATTACAGCCTGCATCTTTCAGATCAGCTCGTTTAAATCACAACCACAAAGTACACATCCCTCCTAGCTTCACGGTAACGTACTCTGATTCCTTTCTTCCGAAAACGTGCCGCGACTGGAATCACCTGTCTGTATCAGTCGTCAATAATACCATAGTCCCTCAATATTGAAGGACTATGATAATACTAACCCTGACACATTTCGAAATGTAGTAAATACGTCACTTTGATTTCATTTCATGCTTACGTGATACCGCGGCTTCTTTTTTCTATGCTTTTGGTTTCTTGTGTATGTACTGCGCTTTCCTGTTAAATATGCCTTCTTTCATTCTTTTTTTATTTTCGTTTTATCCATTTGCTGTATTGATTGTATTTCGGATGTCGTTGTTGGAGCGTTACCTTGTGTTTTTTTTTCTTTTGCCCTCCCCTCTACAATGCTGTAAAGCCCCGGGGGTACAATAAATAAATAAATAAATAAATAAATAAATAAATAAATAAATAAATAAATAAATAAATAAATAAATAAATAAATAAATAAATATCCGTAATGTGTGGTGATTGGTACGACGGTTTCTTGTAATAGGACGACGTGGGGTTTGGCTTCGTGCTTCATGTGTATTGGGCAGGGTAGTACAAAGCTCCTATTGTCGTCAACTTTCGGTGCATCTGAAAACTAGTCAAGCAGGCGGATGAAAATTCATAGCCTGCGTTACTCGAGAATAGAACCTCCATGCTCGCTTGCAGAGTTGGTGCGACAGCCGCATCACCACTTCAAAGGCTTGCTAACTCCTTCGTTTGGCTCTGTGTCCTACTATGCGTTTTGGCTTCGTTTTAAAGCTTCTGCTTGAATGACACGGGCTCTACCGTATCATCTATGGCACGTCTCCATATTGTAGACTACGTCGTAATTGAAACTCTGACGACATCTGCATACGTACGCAACTCAGGATGCAAAACCGTGCTTATAAAGGATCTTCATCCCAGGGCATTCTCTTATTTTGCCGTCTCGGTGAAACACCGCTCGCAGTTGTTACGTTGACGAAAGCCATTTCAATGATCAACGCTAGGCTGTTGACACAAAGAAAAGATCAGCCTTGATGTTTATGTCGCTCATTAAAAGGAGTTTCCCTACCTTTACATTATTTCTCTAATCTAGAGCTAGCCTTCTCTTTGCACACCAAAAGTGGCTGCCTGCCAAAAGGTCTAAGGATGCAGATGTGCAGCTTAGGCTCGACTAAAACATGACTTGCTCAACGACCGGATTCAGCAACATGAATTATGTTTATTGAATAAAGGTAATGCTCATTTGCTGGCGATTTCTTAGAATGTATGTGCCAGCTGCAGCTGCGTAAGATCAAGTTAATCGGCCTGGGGATTTCTCAAATGCGAAGCATTTCTTAGCGAACTTCTGCGACTTTGAGCGTATCTATCTATCTAGCTGTCTAGCCACCTACGACTTTGTGCTCTCCTGCTCGTTTCGTTAATAAAATTTACACCAAAATATGTATGGCATAACATGACTGTATGACGAACATGAATGACGAGTCATAACATGAAAATCATGACATGCATGTCATGAACGACATGATATACATGCCACAGTCTTGGTGCTCTTACGGCCGTTTAATTAGCTTGATATATACTAAAATTGATATGGCGTGACAAGAGTGTATGACGAACATAACTGACAAGTCCTAACGTGCAAATCATGACACACATGTCATGTACAGCATGATATACATGACAGGCTCATGGTGCGCTCGCGGCCGTTTCGCTAGCTTGATCTACCACGGAATTGGTATTGCGCGACGATAATGTGTAAAGAACGTAAATAACACGAGTTAACATGAAAATCATGACAAGCATGTCATGTACTGCATGACTTACGTGCCACGCTCATGGTGCGCTGGTGGCAGTTTCGCTAGCTTGATATACACCAAAATTGTTATTGCGCGACGTGACTGTGTGACGAACATAAATAACACGAGTTAACATGAAAGTCATGACACATATGTCATGTACAGCATGACTTACGTGCCACGCTCATGGTGCGCTGGCAGCTGTTTCGCTAGCTTGATCTACCCCGAAATTGGTATTGCGCGACTTTACTGTGTGACGAACATAAATAATAGGAGTTAACATGAAAACCATGAAACGCATTTTCCTCAATGACATACAAGACGATGTATGCAGCTCTTTGCTGGCAGCTTCGCATTACATCGATTCCCACAATGCGTGGGATCTGGCGGCTTTTTTTTTCTCTTGATATTTTTTCCCGTTATTTGCTTGGCCTTGCAGTTGAAGTTTAGAGGCTGTTCTTTCGCTTCCTACTTCTTCTTTCGCGAGTCTTTCTTTTCCTCTGCGCGCTATCACGGTTTCTTAACAAACAGGCAACCCAACGACCAACAAAATTTTCTCGTCTTTCATTCCACGTGCTTGCGTTCGATGCACCACAAGTGTTACGTCTTATGATTTTTTAATAAACGTGTACCCACGTCCTGTAAAAACCATTAGTTTATGAAAAAATAAACAGACTGCCTTCAGAAGCTTTTCAGAACATAGTTATCCTGTTTAAACCTGATATTTTCTTTCCCAATATATATCTTTGACCGCTGTTGTATCCCTACATTTCGTTTAGGCGCATGCTCCCTAGTAGTTATGTCAAGCTTTTTACGTTGAAAACCTGTAGACTACGAAAGGCACACTTGTGTGCTTTAATACAATATTACTTACTACCAAGAAAGAGGGGGTGCCGTACCTGAAAGATGCAATGTGGTGTATAAAATTACGTTTATTAGCACAAGCCAGCCTGTTAAAATGCAGCTGCATCTCTCTATATCCTTCGCCCCATCGACATCAAAAGATATTTTCTTTCATGTAAGTGCCTGAGGGTAGTAATAGGGACAGTCCCTCTCACGATAAGGCCATTAAATTTCTTTGACGTTCTCAGAAAATCGCATTGTACCTCCGCTTCGTCCCGTCTTGAAGCTTTCTCAGCCACACGTGGTGGTGCGCTAGCTAGGGATCGGCCCACCTTTGAAATAGCGACGATGTAATGTCGTGACGTCATCTGTGACAGTATCAATTTTTTTTCTGCTATTTGCGGCGTCATACTGAAGTCCGTGATGAGGTCACATTGACGCCACAAATCATGCCACCACAACTTTTGTTAGTGTGCCCCTTCATTTTTTGAATTGCAAACACACTGAACTTTCATCTTGAATTATATATATCTGAAAATGAACATACACACAATTAAGAAACGAAACAATTCCTTTACTAACATTAAAGCCACTGGACTGGCCTTCACCAGATCGAATGCGGTTACAGCACACTTTCCATTTAAATGCGTAGAACAGGAAAAAGGATCTAGTTCTGAGCCTCTGTGTGCCATTGTACCGGCTGCCGATGAGTCATGACACGGGACTGTACACTTATCACACTGGTATAAGGACACTTTGCACACTCATAATGGCACATCGCGCCGGTTGCCGATGGGTCACAGCATGAAACTGTAGCCACTGTAGGTGCAATGATTTGCTGCAACGGGCCCGTACAGTGCCCTCAAGTTACGTTGGACACGGTAATGACAATCCTTCGCGGGTTTGAGCGGCGCTGCCATTCTGTGGTGCCGTTGTGTGGCTACAGCGTGGTGCCGTGGTTCATCGGTCCCTGGTTCCTTGTTATGGACGTGCCATTGGACACGTGTACAATGTGTACAATTGGACACGTGTAAAATGGCTTGTCGTGACTCATCGAAAAGTACCATGGCACCCAAAGGACTTCGTACGTGTATTCCGAACCACATTTATTCGCCATCCTTCGATAATAAAATAAAGCTGTCATGTAACTAAAGTTACTCGATGAAGGCTAGTCTATCGATCGCAGGATTCGTAAAGGAATGGCGGTGTTTTTTTTTTAATCGTATCCGTGTACATTTTCAAGTACATCATTCTTCAGGTTGAGCATGTGCTTTTTAGCAGTGATTCCACTTCTGCGTCAACTGCGCCAAAGCGCGCAAAATTCAATTTCTGCGCCATCCTAATAAAATCAGTGTAAATTCCGTCAAACTGTACCAGATTCTTGGGATTGGAGGCGTCTATCACCGGCAATCGCACCGCGGGCGCGTCAAAACGGGCAGCTTGATCTTGGGGCCGCCGAAGTCACAACCACGGACCAAGAATTATTCCGCTGAGTAAACTGCGCTCGCGCGTACGTCCCGATCCATGACGCCATGACCGGTGCCGACGCAGCTTCCGTTGTGCAAGTCGGCTCGACGGCAAAATGCATCCTCCGCAGAAGCTCGGGACGCCTCAATCGGCAGCGTGAAGGTGAGGCGGCGATTCATCGGCGGACGTCGTCTGTTCCCGAAACGCTGCTGATAGCTCGTTTCAGGAGTCGCACGGCACGTAATTGAAGCAATGTTCAGTTATAACTACACGCGTGCCGCTAGAATGTCTGTAACTTATGTTTCTGGACATCGCGGAATGGAATTAAGGAAAACAAGAGCAATGTCGAGTTTTCCGTGCTTCACGTCCATGGAAGAGCACGTTGAACAGTGGGAACGCGTTGTCACTTTTCATCAAACATACTTTATTCATGAATCTTTACCCAGAGGAGCTTTTTCGTAATTTTCTTGCACCAGCACATCCGGGTTGGTAATCGCTTTGGCGGCAATACCCCCTGAAAGGCCCTACCCTTTTGAGTTCGTGAGTGTTAGGAGCCAAATTCGAATATTTTGTTTGTTGTTTTTCTTTCAAATGTCATCTTATTAATAAAAGGATGCCTCCTGGTCGGAGCAGCCGCAAATTTGTTTTAATTTGCGCAGCTGTGAGTAGCGGGCCCGTCGCTGACGGCACTGGCGTCGGAAGGCTCACTGTGAAGCGGCTATATTATACGTCCGCCCCTCGCTTTCCAGGGTCTATAGCTGACGGTTAAAAAAAATAGTTTCCTTAAAGGCGAAGCAGTGAATGCGATAGCAACAAATTGTATTGGTATACATATTAACGCTAGCAGCTAACTCTTTTGGATCCGATCTCGCGTAACTCAACAGAACGTAGATATAAGAGAATATGGCCGCTTCCGAGACCGAAGTGGTTGCCGTACTTTCAGTTCTCTATACGTGAAGTAAGCGTTGCGAGCACAGCAAGTTTACGATCCGTCTCCTGATGCCTGGCGAGATAGCGCACGCCAGCGACCGCTCCCGAGTGACGCAGCGACCTCTCCTCCTCCCCTCCCGTCACTTCATCCTCCTTACGAAAGAAGGGTGGGGCGTTTCCTCTCTGCTTGATGAGCAATCGACGGCAGGCATCGCGCGCAGGGTGATGTTATCGCATGCGCCCTCCGTGCGACGGAGACGGCCGGCTCATTTCATCTCGGCTTCAGACGCGTTCGTCGCCAGCCTTTACTCGCATGTGGAGCATACGATGCGCGGGGAGATGTTATCATGCGCGAGGTGATGTTATCAATTTGGACTTTATACTGAGAATGAGGGCAACAGCGACGCCAAAAACCCATCGAAAGTGTGCGTATAACTGCTGTCGCAATAAAAAGAGAAATTGATCTTGGCAGCTTCGCACTAGTAGTGCCAAGCCTGAAGGAAGAATGGAGCTCGGTGGCCGTCCTTGTTTCTTTTTATTTTTTCTTTCTTTCTCTTTCTCTCTGTTTCTTGTATCTCTTTTTGTATCGGTTTCTTTCTCTTTCGTGCTCTTTCTTTCTCTTGCCTTTCCTTATCTCTCTCAATTTATTGATTGTTTCTTTCTATCTTTTTCTTTTCTTCTGCTTCTTTCTATCTATCTCTGTCTTTCTTTCGTGTCTTGTCGTTCCCTTCACTCTCTTTTTATGTCTTTATTCCCTTTATTTCTCTCTAATTTTTTTCTTTGGCTTTCTTTGTATTGCCATATTTCTTTCTCTCTTTATCTCTCTTCTCTCTTTCGCGTGTCTCACGTGCTCCACTTCGCCGAGCAGAGTTTTCGTTTAACGCTCGTACCTGCTGTACCTCGTACCTACTCGTACCTTTATTAACGCTCGTCCCTGCTCGGTAGTGGGGCTTGCCCCAATTTCGGTCGCGCATACCCACCTGAGGAGTTTTGCACGACGGAGCACAAGTTGCCGATGGCTTCAAGCAGATTCACTGCTAAAAAATGAGGAGCCATTCCAGCGTGTAAGCTGGACGACCAGCGAAGCTTTTTAGCGTCCGGCACAGATATGACATGGTGGACGCCAGTTTGATATGTAAGGGCAGGTTGTTAACGGCCAGGCTGTTAACGCTCAATACGCATTATTTTTTCCACTGCTCTCTAGAGGGCACTAGGGCATGTCCTAGCCTTATGAAGCTTCACTTTGAAAGGAAAACGAAGTTTGTTGCATCATATGTAGTCCCCCGTTTAATGCACTTCCAGACACTTTCGCGGATGCTCGCCTTAAAGCAGTTCTCCATCTTCCAGGCAACCCAGCGCATGCGCAAGCGATAGTCTGGAAGCACTGCGAGAATGTTCTTGCTACGGCACAGACAGGGCCTCGAGGAGGGAAGGGAGTGTCGCAAGAAGTTGACTTTCTGAGTCCAGCTAAGTGACGTCATGTTGCGCCGAGCAATACAATCGACCGAGGAAAAAAAGAACCAGGCCTCTGCCTTTGAGCCGCTTTAGGGAAATGCGCTGGCGATAGTGTGAATCTTTAGCATTGAGGCACTATTGTATGTCTCGGCGTTTGTCTACCACTTCTGCTGATAATTACTCAGATGTATTTAGAGTGTTATCTCATAAAGTACAGTTTTCAGTATCCAGTATTTTGTTTATTTGCTAGTTTTGAAGAAAAAGACCGCTGAATAGCTCATTCGAGAACACTCAAGTGCATGACGCCAGTATTTTGCATTATCTACTGAATTATAGAGTGCTCCTGAGATGATTTTCTTCATGAGATTTGCAATGAATTGAAATATTTCTAGCTCTTCATAAGAGCCCTATAATAATTATTCAGATGCTTGAATGTAAGTGCAACACGCTTCTCCAGTGTACTCCAGGATATGAACTCAGCTGCTTCATCGTGCTCCAAGATGGAACTTCTTGCTGCTCCAAAGTGCTCCAAAATGAAAATTTTACTGCTCCAAAAATTGCTCCAAATCAGAAGTCCTCGGTAGCATCACTGCTTTTAGTTATTCGTACTATATATATATATATATATATATGCATGCCCGTAAATACCCTTGCGAACAACCTCCACGTGTTTGTTCACGTAGCACTTTCGGAGTCGCATTCGCCGCATCGACCGTAACACATGTCAACTTAGAAAAAAAAAAGGAGCCTCGCTCACGTGGTCTGGGAGATATGGTTACTTTCCGACTAACCAAAGACATCCTTGCCCTTGTGAAGGCTCTTTGGGAAGCTGCTCAAAAAGCTAAAACATTGTTCTGCCGAATGTAGCACACCAACAACAAAATGTGTAATATGTAGTAAAAAGAACAAAAATTTATTGCATTTATCGGTCCATTTCACTATGGCTAAATAACTCGAATTAAACGAGAACACGTAAGTATTGCCTTGCCAGATGCGCTATGTGTCTATTAGCGTGTCATACAGTGAATAACTGCATATTAATTTTGAAAATCTTGGCTACGTTAGCGTTCGGTTACACGCCAACTAAAACAGCGCTTATGAAAAAGGCCACGGGAAAATGCAACGTTGTAATCATCAGCGCAACGCCGTAGATGCTAAGAGGGGCAACAATTCAATGAGAACAATATGCAACAATTTCTTCTAACTTTTCTGGCTACAAGACGGTGAATTTAGTGCAACGTTTTTATTACGTTCTACCACGCAGATGAAGCTGGCAGCGGCGCAGCGGGACGACGGAGTGCGGTGGGGAGACATTGCTGAAAAATCCGACACCAGCTACATCATTTCGCTCAGGAAGAAAGGCCTGTTCTTCGACGACCGCTCGAAACTTACACCGTGCGACCCCAACGAAACGGCTCCCGCCTACGTCCGAGAAAACGCTGAAAAATTTGTGTGTCTGATGCGACCGTAGAACCCTAATGCCCTCTCATAGTCATAGTCACACTACGCAAACAAAGACATCTCGTGGAATCACTTCGTGATGCAACAGGCAAATCAGTTACGTGGCGTCAATAACTGCAAGGATGTGGAATGCGTTAAAGGTATGAATTACAGAACGCGACCTGCTGTGTCGCGTTCTAGATAGATAGATAGATAGATAGATAGATAGATAGATAGATAGATAGATAGATAGATAGATAGATAGATAGATAGATAGATAGATAGATAGATAGATAGATAGATAGATAGATAGATAGATACGCTCAAAGTCGCAGAAGTTCGCTAAGAAATGCTTCGCATTTAAAAGTGACGTGCTCTTGAAATGTGTATTTTGCGCGATGTGTCAGTATAGTCTCGTGGATTTCTATGTGCTGCTTGCTTCACATTCGCCGAACGGTAATTGATGCAGCACGTCGTATAAGGTGCTTAACGACCGTCGCAAGGTTACAGTACATCGCGCATGCTCCCTCCCGCGCTTCGAGTTAAGCGAGCCCGCAGCCAATCAAATGGCAGCGTCGACTGAGAACTCCGATTCGTCGCTAAAGACACAATACCTGTACTGAAACGGTTCATAACTTCGTAAGTTTTGACACAAGGAGTGCATTTGTAGTACATGGTACAAGAATATGATATAACTTTCCCCTAGTAGAATTCCTGGCTTCTTTTGTGCTTCCTACAACTTGCTGCTTTGGCTACCTTGCTTTGTAACTGTGGTGTTCTTCTTGGTCGTCCAGTTTCTTAAATCCATCCATCCATCCATCCATCCATCCATCCATCCATCCATCCATCCATCCATCCATCCATCATCCCATCCATCCATCCTCCATCCGTCCGTCCGTCCGTCCGTCCGTCCGTCCGTCCGTCCGTCCGTCCGTCCGTCCGTCCGTCCGTCCGTCATCTATCTATCTATCTATCTATCTATCTATCTATCTATCTATCTATCTATCTATCTATCTATCTATCTATCTATCTATCTATCTATCTATCTATCTATCTATCTATCTAGCTATCTATCTATCTATCTATCTATCTACTATCTATCTATCTATCTATCTATCTATCTATCTATCTATCTATCTATCTATCTATCTATCTATCTATCTATCTATCTATCTATCTATCTATCTATCTATCTGTCTGTCTGTCTGTCTGTCTGTCTGTCTGTCTGTCTGTCTGTCTGTCTGTCTGTCTGTCTGTCTGTCTGTCTATCTATCTATCTATCTATCTATCTATCTATCTATCTATCTATCTATCTATCTATCTATCTATTCTATCTATCTATCTATTCTATCTATCTATCTAGCCGCCTACGTCTAGCTGCGCTCGTGGTTGTCTCCTTAACTTATTATATACCAAAATTTCCTTGCTCTGGTTAAGATACGCATTATGTGCGTCTTTTTTTTAGTCGCTTAAAAAATAAAGGGCACTAAATGGGCACCCGGGCCGGACGCATGTTTTGCGAAAAATAAAGGTTCACCGACAATATGATACTGTGTAATGCGAAATTTGAACATCAATCGTGTCCTTATTTTGATTCAGGTATATATGAGGCAAATAATTTCACAAAGATACGCAACCATTCCTCAGCAGCGGCGGTGACCTACTACTTAGCTCGCCTAGCCGCAACGGCAGGCGAAGCACCTCCCCCGGTCATATTGATCATTGTTGAAAAAGAACTGGCTGAGACTATATAGGATAAGGTTATAGGCTAAGAGAACACTGGGATTAGCGTGGCTGGTGCCCAGAATTTGTTGTGCGGCGCATCGCATTGATACTTGGGTGCGTTGCAAAGCAGTCGCCGCCGCACGACCTCGCTCCATGCCATGCTTTGCTTTCAAATATGATATCAACAGAAGCGGTAACCGCACGCCTTATGCATGAAGTCGTCGGCGAATGGACGACGGTGCGCAACTGTTAGCCGCCGCAGACTGACCACCTAACTCTTTGCGTCCCATTAAGAGATGAGTGTTGTCTGTGTCATTACTTGAATAGCACAAAAGACATAATCAAAACATTATGAAGCCGTGGCTGTCGTCATATTAACATAGGAGATATACCATAATGTACATGCATGCACAAAAACGTGCGATAATAAATGATATGACTTGTATCAAAGCCAAACAATGTGGTGTATGCAGCTTCTCGCTGATTGCTTCGCATAGCGTCATTTTGAAGAGTGCGTAGGATCTGCGCTTGTTATTCCCTTTGTTCCTTCGAAATTGCACTCGTGAATTGACCTCGAAACCTTTTACTCCGCAACATATATACCTTGACAGCCTCCGATCGCCGAGGCATACAGGTCGTCTCGGCAGCGCATACCCTTTCAATGAACTTCTCAAGAAACGGCATCACAACGACGAGGTGTTTCACGATCGAAATCTGATATCTTCATCACAGACGCATCAAGGTGAGATCTTTGGAAATATGCGACGTAAGTTGGAGCTTTTAATATGGCCGGCAGTCATCATTATTGAAAATATTTGACCGTGAGGTCTTGTGCACTCAAGCGACACACCCAAAGGCAAGTTGGATGGTTAGAAAAGCGACCGAGCTTTTGGATGAAAAACTTCAATAAGAAAAAAAGGTCCTGATGTTCTTTCAGCGCGCCCTTCAATTATACCTCCTGTGATAGCGAAACAAGTGTGCGTCACTACTTTGGTGCGCAATGGTGCGACAGTTCCTGTTCCTCACGATGATTTTTACCTCCGTTTCGAGAGACTCGTGATTCTTTACGAAGGGGCCACGCTAGTTTCAGCCCAGGTAAGCACAGTTCGCCCTCTCTCTCTCTCTCTACTGCCCTTTAGTAATCAATGATATTCTCCGCCACAAAGTTTGCTATGCTGTCACCGTGCTCTCACCAACTCATTTGAAGAGGACATTTTCTGTCCTTTAATGCCACCGCTGTTTCTACCGATCACATCGGTGGCATCAGGTACTTGCTCGACGACGAAATGAAGGCACAGTGAAAGCACATGACGTAGAGACCCCCCCCCCCCCAAAGAGATAGGCACGCGCACGGGCATCCTGGCCCTGTAGGGTAAAGTGCACGTAGTACATGTAGGAGGCGCTCGTGCATCTCAACTCCGGTGAAAACCGAGTGGGGCGCCGACCTTTAAAGCGCGCCCTTCGTGCCGTCTCGCTGGTGATGAAGAGAACACGCTGAAGCGCCTGCGGGCTATGCGTACCGCCGGCGGTAAACTATGTGTATACATAGCTTGCATTGACGTCACCGTAGCCGACATCTTGGGGTATCAGCTCGCTGAGACGCTCCGTGAACTTTTGCTCGAACACGCGGAGCAAGAAACGGTGGCGGCTCCCCACCAGATTAGTGCCGGTGCCCCCAAGCATTTTTCATACCCAAATCTTTGCGTTCCTTTGTGTTCCTCCTTGGCGCGGCTGGCGAACAAAAGAAAGCGGAGAGAGCACGAAAGAGCGCGGGGACCGAACGACTGGATGTACTCCTCTGCACTGACACACTCTAAAGCGATAAAGAAGTCATGGTGGCCGCCATGTTGGGGCCCCTGCGCAGAAAACATGTCTGTGACGTCACGTGCAAGCTATGTATAAATAGCTCGCTGTTAGTATGCTGAAGGACGCACGCTCCGTGGCCGAGGCGTTCAACGCCGCGGGCTGCGGAGCGAGGTCGCCGGTTCAAATCCCCGGTCGTGTGTTTCGAGAAAAATGTCTTGTGAATTATTTCTCTTTGTTGCTGTCATATATATATGGGACATGACAGCAACACTGACGCTGACGGCAATAACCAGCCGAGAGTGTCCTTATAAATAATATCGCAATAATAACTGTTGGGGTCTCGCGTCCTAAGACAACGATTGACAATTGGTTTTTATTTTTGTTATCGTTAACAGAATCAGAAATACAAATGATACCCTGCATTTGATAATACAGATACCTGTATACGACCTCCTATAAAATCATACATCAGAGATATAATGCTATAGTAGACAGTGGTAAAAATAGGAAAAAGGTATACAGAATATACTGATAAGCATGAAAAAACAGGCATTTGTCATACGAAATTTTATACAAAAAGCACGAAAAACAAAGATACACTAAAATACAATAACAGTCACTTTGAATTATATAAAGCATTATGAAATTGATAAGAGCAAACGCAAGGCTTTCTTGAACATTTCGAGGGATTCATTCTTGATATCCAGAGGCAAATAATTCCACAAGGATACAGACGAAAATTTTATGGTAAACTTGCCATAATTAGTCCTGGGTTTGGGTATTAGTAAATTATTAGCCTTCGCAAAACGAGTCAATGACGGCTGAGGAAACTGACTTCAGTGTAGTAAAGGAATGGGAAGTTTTCTATTCACACATTTGTAAATAAGAATGCCGAGAAAATATTTGTGCAGCTTCGGAACTGATAAAATTCGATGTGAACAGAATAAGGATGACGCATTTGACACGACACTACTGAAAGTTATTAGTATTCTCAATGCATGGTTCTGAAGATGTTGGATGGCTGATAAATGAGTGGCGTACTCATTTCGCCATGATGAAATGCAATAGATTATATTGCTGTGAAAGAAATCGCAGTAAATTGGCAGCAGTATTTCGAAACGAAAGAAAGGGAGAATTTTTAGCAAGATTCGAATGGCATATGCGGCATTCCGCGTAAGCTGTAATACATGTTAAGCTTTAGATGTTCATCAAGTTCGACCCTGAGGAACATTGTCCTAGGAGTAGCGTCACTCTGGTACCGCCTACGTAGACAGAAGGATTCTTAGATATAATTCAATTAGGCGACGAAAATACAACGACGTTTGGCTTTCTAGCATTTATATTTAATTTAATATTATCGAACCATTAACGATGTTTATCAAGTCGGTATTTAGTTTCAATAACATCCAGTCAACCTCTTTACCTTTAGTTAGTATAGTCGTATCGTCCGCATCGATTATACAGGACGAATGTGCTGGACTTTCAGGTAGGCCGTTTATATCAAATAAAAATAAAAGCTAGCCCATTACCAACAATCATTAATGACTGCCAATAATGAGTGCCAGGACTTCTGTTTCGTAAGAGCATTTTCCCTTTGGTCAGCCGGCTACGCTAATGACATGTCCTGCGTCATGATTCGCTGAAAAATTCTCTTATGAAAATTCTTAGCGCAAGTCGTTTTGAACAGCTGAGCTGTCTAAGTTTGGCAAACACCCGGCTCGCCACAAGAAGAAATTATCATCATCATAAACTACCTGCGCTCGCTTCGTCATCGGTGCACTCTCCCGCGGCGTCGATTTGTCTGGCGTGGGATGTAATAACTAGGATTGGCAAGAGAACAAGTACAGAGATAAAAAATAAAAAGAGAGAGATGGGAAAGAGAGATATAGAAACAAAAAAAGAGAGCAGTAAAGAAAAAGAATGCGGAGAAAGAGAAAAAAGATGCAGATACATAAAAACAAATAGACAGAGAGAGAAAGAGATAGAAATAAATCGACACAAGAAAGAGATAAAAAAAACAGAGAGCAAGGCAGGAAGAAAAAAACATGGCTGATCCCTCCGTCATAGGAATCGGTATAACACGAAAGTGAAACGTGTCTTCACAGTAGTAGTGCTTATTGTGTAGTGATATATGAGAGCTTGTACAATTGGCAGCTATAGCACCGTTTTGACGTGGATGCACCCATGTTGACAGCATGTCTCTATCGCGACGACTAACGCCCATGATCATGATTAAACTGTTGTGGTAGCTGACGGTGTGAACATATATTTGGACACAGCGAATCGTGAATCCCGCGTAAGGATGATATCAACAAGCTCATAATCAACACTGGTACCCGGTATGCACTTCTTCAACGCGTCGTCAATTAAGGAGAGAAACGGCACGGTGTGCGCTTTCTTGCAATGGGTAGCCGACGCCTGTGCTCGTGCATACATAACACACACTGCGCTTCAGCAACAGGGGAGGTAGAGGTTCGTAGCCTGAGCCGCAAACGCGCGCGTCCCGCTGGCCTCTGTCTCGCAAGCGCTGCTCTCGCTCCACCAAGGCACGACATTCGCCCGTCGAAATCGCGTGCTTTCTGCAACGCATATTGCAGCGGTTTTGTTAGTCGGTGCTCTCGCAATTGAAGCAGTCGGCGGCGGAGAAATCCCGTTGGTGCACGCGGAAGCTCCACTACTACGATGAGCCGACGCAGGCTAACACGAAGCCAAAGGCAAAGAACGTAACTGCGTCAAGAGTGCCTCGGCGACGCCAGCGCGGCCAGTCTACCTCTCTGGTATCGAGACGCTTTAACTACACTCTAGCTTTAACCATGGCCTCCAATATCGCGCGCAGTCTTGGAGTAAGCGCTAGTAAGTGTCGATCGTGAAGCATTACTTCTTTTCACATCTCACAGACGGCGGCACCTCCCCGCTTCGCCCGCCGCGAAAGAGAATGTGTGAAAGATATAAGGCGCGTTCGCGCCGTGTCTAGCATCTCCCGAGTTAGCTCGGTCGGTAGGGAGTCGGGCGCTTTCCGTCGCGGCCACAACGTCGTGAGTTCGATTCCCAGCGGGGTATCTTTTTCTTGGTTTTTAACACGAAAGTGTTTTATGCCGGGGTCCACCAAGTACATCCGTCACGGATATGACGTTGATAAAATGGACGCCAACGGGTAAGAAAGAAAAAAACCAAGAAAAAGATACCCCGCTGGGAATCGAACTCACGACGTTGTGGCCGCGACGGAAAGCGCCCGACTCCCTACCGACCGAGCTAACTCGGGAGATGCTAGACACGGCGCGAACGCGCCTTATATCTTTCACACATTCTCTTTCGCGGCGGGCGAAGCGGGGAGGTGCCGCCGTCTGTGAGATGTGAAAAGAAGTAATGCTTCACGATCGACACTTACTAGCGCTTACTCCAAGACTGCGCGCGATATTGGAGGCCATGGTTAAAGCTAGAGTGTAGTTAAAGCGTCTCGATACCAGAGAGGTAGACTGGCCGCGCTGGCGTCGCCGAGGCACTCTTGACGCAGTTACGTTCTTTGCCTTTGGCTTCGTGTTAGCCTGCGTCGGCTCATCGTAGTAGTGGAGCTTCCGCGTGCACCAACGGGATTTCTCCGCCGCCGACTGCTTCAATTGCGAGAGCACCGACTAACAAAACCGCTGCAATATGCGTTGCAGAAAGCACGCGATTTCGACGGGCGAATGTCGTGCCTTGGTGGAGCGAGAGCAGCGCTTGCGAGACAGAGGCCAGCGGGACGCGCGCGTTTGCGGCTCAGGCTACGAACCTCTACCTCCCCTGTTGCTGAAGCGCAGTGTGTGTTATGTATGCACGAGCACAGGCGTCGGCTACCCATTGCAAGAAAGCGCACACCGTGCCGTTTCTCTCCTTAATTGACGACGCGTTGAAGAAGTGCATACCGGGTACCAGTGTTGATTATGAGCTTGTTGATATCATCCTTACGCGGGATTCACGATTCGCTGTGTCCAAATATATGTTCACACCGTCAGCTACCACAACAGTTTAATCATGATCATGGGCGTTAGTCGTCGCGATAGAGACATGCTGTCAACATGGGTGCATCCACGTCAAAACGGTGCTATAGCTGCCAATTGTACAAGCTCTCATATATCACTACACAATAAGCACTACTTCTGTGAAGACACGTTTCACTTTCGTGTTATACCGATTCCTATGACGGAGGGATCAGCCATGTTTTTTTTCTTTCTTACCCGTTGGCGTCCATTTTATTAACGTCATATCCGTGACGGATGTACTTGGTGGACCCCGGCATAAAACACTTTCGTGTTAAAAGAAGGAGAGAAGAAGGAATAGAGAGAGGGAGAGAGAAATGAAGAAGAGGAAGCGATAATAGGAGAGAGAGAGAGTGAGAGAAAGAAAGGGAAGAAAGAGAAAAATATAGAAAGAGCGAGGTGGAGAGAGAGAAGTAGACAGATGAAGAAAGAAAGAGATAGAGAGAAATGGAGACAAAAAGGAGATGGAAAAAAGAGAGAGGAAGAAAGAGAGGAAGAAAGAAAGAAAAATAAAGAGAAACAAGGAAGGCCACCCAGCTCAGCCATTCGTTCCATCGTTGCACCACGAGCGCAAGCTGCGCTTATTGTTTTTTACAGCGAAAGCTGTTATGAGATCACAACAAGGGACGTTTTTGGTGCCGTAGTTGTCCGCCACCGAATATCGCACGAAATGAGAAAAAAAAACGACATCAGCAAAAAATTCCAGGCTGTAATGGGGTTCGAACCTAGGCCTCTGAGTTGGAGCCTAGCATTCTACCTCAGAGCCATGCCGGTGCTTGAAAGTGATTTGCAAAGAGACCCTATACAGGCTTAATGTCGGGAAGGAACCACATTCACATATGTAATGTGGCGTGGTAGAAGAGTAAAATGACAACCAGGCGTCACACAATGCGTCTTGTGCAACGAGTGGCTTGTTGAATGCTTCCAATCCATTACAAAGGGCTCTGGCATAGTTCTTCATCGTCATCAGCCACAGCATCAGCAAAGTGCACATAATGCCTTACAGGTGTTTAGCGGGTACCACAGTTCTCCAAAGAATCACGAAAAATGGCATAGTGGCTGCTTTCCTACTTCATAAAAATTATGATGATTTATAGCGTATTGTGTTCCTCGCAAGTGTACTTCTATAGGTTACCAAGGAGGCCCATAAGGCTGCCATGATCCATTTTGTCAGTGTCTCAATAAAGTTATTTCCCTCCTCTCTCTCGTTCTCACGTTAACGTGTACTGTATATATAGCGTGGTGGGGAGAGTTAAATAACGATCGGGCGTCACAGAATTCGAATTACGTAACTAGTTGGTCATTTAAAGCTTCCAAACCATTACAAAAATCTCAGCCATATTTCTTCATCTTCATCAGCCGTCGCATGAACAAAGTGCACACAATGCCTTACAGATGGTACCTCGCTTCTCTGCAGAATGACGAATAATGGCGTAGTGGGTGCTTCCCAACTTCACAAAAATTATGATTTGTGGCGTAGTGGGTACGTTGCTAGTGTACTTGTGCCAAGGGAGTTTTTAAAGGGCTGTAGAAATGCCGCTCTTCCAGCTTTCGCTCTGACTGTGCTGGGCTTTCCGCGCAGGCCTGGCGTTTTTATTTTTTTAATTTTTTGAGTACGGGCCCTGAACTGTTTGCGGCGCTCTCTATAGCGTTATGTGGTGTACATAAAAAATAAAGGCGCTTTGTTAACTTTATCATATTGCCCGATTGCGTAGGCATGTGCCCCATCTCATGAATATTAGATATTAAATTTTCTTTATTTATCATGCACGGCTCTTGTAATGTTTATCTCTCGGTCTGACCAACTTCATTCTAATTCCGATGTTTTTTCCTTCTTTTAAGCTTTACAACGCCATTCATACTGCGCGCTTTGAACTTGATGTAGACATACTCATAAAGCCTCTGGTAGAGATATGAGTGGTTCTATATTCCAGGATATGTTCCTGATCCTTGAACACGTATTTATAATAGACGAGGGGCTAAAATTATCATTGCTATAAAGAGCTACGTAAACCGCATCTGTGCCCTTTTCTTGCATTGAACGGTGCGCCATTGCCATCATCATCACCATGGCCAGTCGATGCTGTTGAAACACGACCCGCTCGTGCGGTGGAGTCAAGAAGGGCTAAGAAGAAAGAAGAGAGGCGACCTGCGAGAACAAGAATGGCCATCATACCGCGCATGAAGTTGTCCACCAAGGGCGAACTCCTGGTGTGCGTGTCATGCGCCGTGTACGTCGTGTACTACATCCTTGTAGTGGTGCGCAAACCGCGGCTCGTGTGCCGCGCCGGCCGCCTACGCCGCTTCCTGTCCAGCGGTATGGACGAATTCATCCGGAACTACTACTGGGCCCCGATCTGGTGCTTCGGCGCCAACATGCAGTGCCTCGTCGGCTTCCTCTACAACGTGAGCGTGTTATAACGACAACATCAGCATTCATATTGACCAATTTAGCTGTTTCGAATGACAGGCAGGTTGGGTGATTACAGTCATTCAATAAGACTCATAAGCATCACTGCTTCCGCAGGCATATTGAAGTTAATGTTTCGTCTCATATTCCCGAAAAGTGGACGTCGTGCGAAGGCGTAGAGCAAAGAACGGAAAGTAAACCCTCACATTCTACTCGTGCTCCATGCGCCCGAGCAGGCTTCGTACTTTTTTCATAAAAAGTTTTATCAGGCATGTTGGTTAGTCGGTTTTAAAGGGCTGGCAGGAATTTACTTTCCCAATGATGGTTTGCTGAGCTAGTTGGTAATCCATTTTCTTCTGGCGAACTGGGCAAAAGAAACTCAGCCTGACTAACAAAAAAAAAAACGCCAGCGTTTTTTGATGTCCTTCGATTGTGTTTAGCATGTTTTGCTCTGTTCCGCAGATGAAAATTTGGCCAGCGTAAAGGGCTTTAACACTAGTGAATTAGCTGTGACTTGGCTACGACTTAAACTAAAGCAAAGGTTGTAAAGGCCTCTTATCTGGAAAAAATTGGTCATATACTACTCAATCATAAAAACCAACGCGTGAGTTTCCGCGAATTTTTCGCGCACCTGACTCTACGCTGTAGCAAGAATCATTAGGAGGAGGAGGTAAAGTATGAATGAAGGTAAGAGGGTACGAGAGAGAGAAAAGATCACAGTGATACTACGTAGCAAGTGGGCTTGCAGAAGAAACACGCCTGCTGTACACGAGAAAATGTGTATAATAGACCGGCAAACTTCCGACTTTAACTCTTTGAGCCACTTTGTACACATCTATGTACAGCTATAGTTGTGTCGACAATTGGCTAGAAAGAGCAACATACATTGAGCTTTGGATGAATTTAGCTTCCTGGGCGTCTTCATAAATGTGTCGATAAATGCGATTCATTCAGCTTCATCTTGCGCTGCAAGTTGCAGAGGTTCACCTTGCTTAAGGCACTACCATGTTCGACGGGCCGTTCGACATGCCGCTGTTCGCCAGCCATGTGAAAAGTATATATCTTTTCCCGAAATGAACATACCGAACGCAAAATTCCGTCTGATTTCTAGACTGAGTTTTGATTCTATTTAAGCAATAACAAAACATGAACGACATCGGGATAAATATGTAATTAATTGCAATTTAATTATGAATAATTGCCCTGAAACACAAATTAAGGTAATTTTTTTTTCGCAATACAATATCTAATGGTCACCGCTCTCATATCGTCTGAGCTTAACAGCAAGAATACACAACTGCACAATCACCGCACGCATCTTGCTTTAGAAGAGCACTAACCTAGATCTCTCGTCGTTGACGTTATACGGGGGTGCGAGACCCATTCGAGATATAGTGACACTGTGAAGTGAAGGAAACCTTTACTACAGGGCCGTGAATTCTGTGCTTTCATAAGAGGGTGCTCAGATTCTCTGCCTCAAAGAACAACGACGGTGCGTAAACACGAAAGCCAAGAAATGCACCACAAGGCAAACACAAATATGTGCGGGCCCTGTGTAATGTTTACGATGTGGCTACCATCCAGCAAAAAATATACCACTTGACTAAAATTGACGGTGCAAGTTCGCGACTTTGACACGCAAAATTAGGAGTAAGAACGAGGAATGGAAAGAGGAAAAGACGTAGAGTGTGAGGTTAGACTTATACAAACCCAGGCGGAGCCTATACTAGAACATTCATTGAACCGGCTGTTTTGGGACCGTCGCCACATCTGTCGGCAGAAGAGAAAAACACTATTCTTCTGTTAGTGCAGTTATTGAGGAACGTCGACCTCACTGACCGATTTTACGATGTTCATGTGCGTCCGTGAACGTAGATTTCCATGAAAAGGTTTAGCAGCTAAGCTTTTCTTAGGGAGCAATTTTGTACGCGCTCTCTGACAGAACGAAAAGAAACTTCATGAAAGGACGAGAGGGAGCAATGATTGCTTGTCTGACAGTCAGCCGTGAAAATAGTAACCGAAAATGTCAGTGCTGTCAATCATTTCGGCAAAGAATGAGAACTGACGGAGGAGCCGTTCCGTCCAATAGAACGGATATAGAACGGTCTCCGGTCGACCGGCGCTTGCGCGGAGAATCGAATTAGCCTGCTTTGTGCCTGGCTAGCTCCAACCCGGTGTCGAGAGTATGCAAAAATCGTAACCACTTCTCTCACCGAACGTCTCATGAGATTGCGTCCAATCAAGTCATTAACCAAATTGTGAAAGTCATCGTGCTCTGCCATTTTAATCAATGAAAAACAATGCCCCCCAATACTGATATTCAGTTATGATAATTTTCTATCTATTCATGGTTTGACTACCTTTCTGAATTCCCTCAGCAGATGATCAAGACGTGATGCTTTCTTCCGGGGCGCTCGCCATTCTCCAATTGGCTGATTGCTCCCTCTCGTGATGTTTCGTTCCGTTCTGTTACAGAAAGCGTACAAAAAAGCTCCCTTAGTCGACCCTTCGCCGTGAGCTGTCGTATTGCTTAGTACAGCTCGGCAGTGTCGCGCGTTGCCTCAGCGTGGCGCTGGAAGAGTGAAAGGCACCCTGGTCAAACGGCATTGCGGTGTGGCGAGAGTGAAGGCATCTTCATGAGCTCGCACCGCTGCGCATCGGGGCGCCCCGGTGCACCGTATCGTCAAATCATCGTGGCGCCTTGGTGCCCCGGTGCGCATCGGGGCGATTTCATGAAGATGCCATGAGGCTCGCTGAGAATGAGAATGTGGCGTTGCTGCGCCTCGCCTCGAGTGGCGAAAGAGAAACTCGCTCGCATGGGGAGAGGGTTTACATGCAACGACGCCTCCACAGCTTCCTTCTCAAAGCATACATTCTAGCGAGACGGGCATGTCATGCACAGAAGTAGCGCTTTGCAAGGCTGCTTGCGTTCCAGCGCAGCCGAGATAGTAGTACGCGTCTCGGGCGAGTGGATGGGTACAATGAGCATATGGTGGCCCCATAGCTTAACACAGTGTCCAATAAAGGGAAATGATACAACACAGAAATACTTATAAAAGACTTGCGCAACAGAAATACCTAGAAAGAATTGCCAAGGAGGAGGAGGAAGGAAAGGAATGGAGTTCCAGATTTCCAGATTCCAGATTCCTTTATTTCAGCATTCATCATGAGAACAAATGCTAGGACAGGAGCAAAAAGCCGCTACTGTAGCGGCTTGACAAAGGCCCCTGCCCCTGCAGAATTTGACAGCAGAGAGACAACTTTTTTCAGACATCATCAGGAGAAAAAAAAACGGCAGTGCATGAATATACAAATTATCTATTGAAAAACATTAGAGATATAACACTGACAAGCATTTTACAAACGTACAGCAATTCCTGTTTATAATATACACACCAAGATACACTCCTTATTTCTTACGAACAGTGCACAACTTCTCAGAACAAAATCGCAAACATATTGTAACGTGGTGAAACTATACAGATTTGTGGGCACACAAGAGTATGTAAAACGACTTTCACACACAACAAAACTGAATGATGTGCCATATCTAAGGAACAAGCCAGGAAAAAAAACCAAATACCGCATACATTACTCACATATAGTAGCACGGCTAAGAAAATACTGCTTCAGCATTCGACGCGAAACAATATCCAGATTTACATGTTCCCCCTCAAGATTGTTAAGCAATACCGATATCCGGCACGGTAGCCTGTCCTTTCCATAACTGGTTCGTGAAAAAGGGACGGCCCAAGTTTCTCTCTCTCGAATGGAATATTTCAGGTGATGTGGCTTGCTGAGATTACAGAGATGAATAAATTCAGTGTGGCCTTGTTTTACACTTTCTTTGTATTTCATTGCAAGGTTAAACTCGTAATGGTAATGTCGTTCCACCTATGTCGTTCCACCATACGGGCGTCCGGTTTGCTACCCTACACTGGGGGGAAGGAAATAAAAGAAAAAAGAAAGCACGGTCAGGGTCCATATGCGACATATGCACCTGTCCATTGCACGCCTACAAGCGGTAGCTCAAACCGGCCGATTTTAGAAGCAGTAGCAATGCTCGCATCGCTTTGCTAGCCTGCGACGCGTAGGGCCACGATCCAAGCGTATTCTCTTTCGGGAAACAGTCTGTCGTCTCTCTTGCTGACCACATTGCGCGGAACGTTTCGCTCGTTCACGAAACGTTCACAGAAACACAGTAGATGTTCTATCGTTTCGTCACTATTGCACGAGTCGCATCTGGAGGTGTCTGCTATTCCTATGCGAAAAGACTAAGCCTTCCTCAAGCTACTCCTAACCACAGGCGTCACAGTAAAGTTGCATCATGGTGGGATCGGTGTGATGGAACTTGGAGCTTCCTAGATGGGTCTAGCTTATGTAGGCCACGGTTCCAGGCACTGGGGTCGCTCAACCAAGTTTGTGACATTGCGTCAGCGGACGAGCGAAGGCCTTTGCAGCGTCTGTCCTCTACAAGGGCATTGGGATGTCTGGGCATCCTCGTGGGCGCTGACCGAGCAGCATCATCAGCGAGGTTCTTACCCACAATGCCACAATGTCCCGGCAGCCATTGAAACACAACGTCATGTCTCTTTGATAAACCTTGGTGAAGAACTTCTCTTATTTCGTCTACTAACTGCTCGTGCACCCTTCGTCGTAATGCTGATTGCAGACTCTGAAGGGATGCCCTAGAGCCGCAAAAGACAGCGCCCTTTTGAGGCTGGGCTTCCGCGATATAAATTATAGCAGCACGTAAGGCGGAAAGCAGTGGCGTAGGCAGGAATTTTTTTCGGGAGGGGGGGGGGGCTTTCTTGGTCCGATATTGGGTCCGGACAGATAAGTGGGATCGAGTGTCATCTTGCGCTCTGTATCCCATGGGGAAAATTTTTTTTGAGAGGGGGCACGGGCCCGGTGTGCCCTCCCCCCCTTGGATGCGCCCCTGGCGGCAAGCCCCGCTGCTGTTGATCTCCTGTGGGACACCCTCAACTTGACAGTCACTTGGCAGGCCGGAATAACAGCAGCACCTGTGGAGCTGCCGGCAAACACCGATCCCTCGGTGTATCTGTGCGTCCTTTGGCCATACTTCTCATTGAGTAGTGACAATGTCGCCTGTCGTGGGGCCACTGTTGAATGACGGCTCTTCTTCGTTATTCTCAGAATTGTGAGGCGTACCTGTGGTTGGTGTAGGCACCACGGAGGCGACATTAGTGGTCTTGCTGCTGGAGTAAAGCCCGACGGAAAGCATTCTCTATGAGTCAAAACAATCTTTGAAAACATGGCTTGCGCTCTCTGAAGTGGCAACGCAGCAATATGGTGTCTGGGAACTCGGCGGAGATGTCCAATGTGCGCTTTTAAATTGTCAGTGGTGACGTATGTTGGAATCGGATGCCTCTGTTGCGATCGTAATTGTCCCGTGAATTGAGGTGCAGCGTGGTAATCCTAAGTACGTGCGTAGTGCCTGGCCTTGCAAACTTTTGACGGTGCGGTTGTTCGTCTTGCATGTATGAGCCAGCATCGGCAAGCTGTAACGTAAAAATCCCTCAAACAGTGCTCTGTACGGCGGCATCATGGAACGTATCGATGCGCTCCAAGTTTTCCCGCGGAGGAGCCGCATTATGGGAACGGTGAAAATTAAGATAGATTTACTGGCGCAAAGAGACGAAGCACTTAAGAAGGAACACACACACCTATCTATCCTAATCTATCTTAATCATGAACTAACTCACTCAAGCAGCTGAACCAACTCACTTTAGCGAAGAAATTAGTCTTCTCTTGCCAAGAAAACATAGACAGGCAATGCGCCGACGAGGGAGGCATCAGCCTCACTCTTTCTGTGGCTTTCACGGAGTGGAGCTCACGTTCGAATGCCAAGGTGCCGAATAAAACTACGTTATAGGTTAGCTTGAAAGGTGTCGAAGACATTGAGACTATGTGGTAAAGTTAGGTTCCAATAATCAGTTGCATGCTTCCGCGATGCCAGAAGTACCCTTGTGAGATACTTTCAAAAGTAGTAAAAAAACTGAAAAAAATTGGCGCACGTTGCACTCAGTACCGCAACGCTGGGTCACAGCTGCTGCGAACTAGCCTGCTGCATGAGCCGACCAGCGGGTAGCGTTTTGCTGAGCGGAGATGTCGAAGCGCAGGCCAACGGACGTCCGGAGCAGAGAACCGAGGCAGAGAGCGACTCGTGAAGGGGAAAATTTAAAGAAGTTTATTTACATGTTACCTTTTCGTCCACTTTACTTTCTACACATTTATATACCAAATATTACAAATAACACCCCCTATACTTTCCTTGGCACTATTGTCTCTATGTTCTCATTAATGTTATTTACATGTTGTAAGACGACAGAAAAATGTGCCGATCAGGAGATCCGCGGCTCGTTACATACAGTCCCTAGTTGGGAAAATGCCTTAATTAGAAATGTCGAATAAATTTTGTTTCTTTTGTTTCTTGTTCCTTGTACAAGAATACAATAAAACAAATTTTGAAATTGAAATTGAATTGAAAATTGACGAGCGAGCCTTGAAGGGAACGCTTTCCAACGCCCATGGTCACCGCCTCTGTAAGGACGACCACTTACCCTCTCTTCATATCCGCTACGAGTGAAGGGAGAGGCGGGTTTGTCCCTTCTTTAAGCTGTCAAGTTTTGACGAACAATGTCATCAGTGCACAGCTGTTGAGCCCTATCCGCAAACACAGGTACCACCAAAGGCCCCCCCGGCAGAAGCACTAAATTGAAGATCGTCCTTTCGCGCAAAACCTCATTTCTCACACACTTGAAATACGAAGAAGGGTCATTTTCGGGCGTCACCGCGTCGCTGCCGCACCTGCAGGTAGAGGCACCCGGTCCAACGGAGACGGTAGGTGGGGGTGACAAATGCGTTCTCCGTAGTGAGGAGGGGGGAGGGGGTTCCGCCAGTGTCCGTAGACGGACAGTGGGAACAAAGTCTTGCAATGGCCTTGTAACACAGCAGAGCTGGTGGGCGCCTACCCGGTCCAGGTTTGGCTAGGCCACTGCCTTATCACTTATATCTTGCCCACCCCTTGCTATACCACATTATACATGGCTATGCTCGTTTTATTTCAACAGCGAATCTGTTTAGCAAATAGTTCTTGTGAGTCGATCGCAGAAAAGTATCATCATAACGGCTATGTGCCACTGTACGGCTTCCTGAGAACAAGTTGAGAGAGACAGAGAGAAGGAAAAATAAATAGATAGATAAAGAAAGAAAGAAACAGACAGACGGAAAGAAAGACGTAAAGAAAGAGAAAGAAAAAGATATGTTTGCCAAAAAAAGATTCTTCACGAGAGGGGGACTCGAACCAGCCTAAACTCAATCCGATGGCGAGCGTCCTAACCACTCGGCTACCCAGGCACCCTAGCAGTGGATCGGGGGACGCAGAGTGGCATTGAACTTTGCATTGGAAAGCAGGCCTTTCACGTATCTCTCATCGGAATCATCTGTGAAGGGATATGGCATCAGGATTCGCGAAACATATCTGTACCGGTCTCCTGATTGACTAAAACGTGGACACCGATTCTGAAATGTGCAGTTTTTTTTTATTTACGGTCATATTCCAACATATAGTCACAGCATAGGGTGCCTTACGAAAAGAAATTGGGACGAAGGCAGTCATGTGCGGGGCGGGCGGCTAGCGAAAGGTCCGGGCGCCGCGTGTTTGAGGCCCCTGCTAAATACGTTTTGTTAATAACAACAAAATGACAGCACTTCCGGTTACTGCACATTTACCATGTCGTCTTAGCGCAAGACTCGCAATACTGTTATATCTACCACTTCGCCCATGATGATCATACTCATTTCCACGCTTACCCTGAAAACTGAGCTTTCTTAAGAGGGTACTTTACTGAGGTTTTTTTACTTTTTTGTGTGATTGCGGCCATCACCTACGTCACCTGCCATCACCTTCTATCCACTACATTTGTAAGCGTTGCCTTTTTGTCTATGTGACGCGCCATGGTGCTCGACTGCTGACCCGAAGGTCGGGGGACCGAATCCCGGTCGCGCGGTCCTGATTTCAACGCAGGCGAAATGCTAGAGGCCCGTGTACCTAGATTACGGTGCACGTTAAAGAACACTTCAAGGTCAAAATTGAGCCCTCCACTAAGGCTTCCCTTAATATCATATCGTGGTTTTGCCATATAAAATCGCCACAGTGAATTAGTGAATATTTAATTAATTATGTCTAGGGATATCCCCTTTTCAGGGATCGTCAACACGAGAAATAGGCAACGTATTATTTTTGAGTGCGAAGTACTTTAGGGCCCCGCCTGCCGTATGCCGTCTCCTGCTGTCATCGTATTCTGCCGCAGCTTGGCGTAACGCACGCAAAATCACGAATAGCATAGCCATCTGTA
>NC_051186.1:75604729-75674618 GCF_013339695.2 Rhipicephalus sanguineus | reverse complement strand
CTGGAAACATTGAAGAAAAATCAGAGCAAAGTGGACCCGTGTTTCTCTATGTGGCTTTTCAAGCTGTGCACGCACCGTTACAGGTGCCAAATGATTACCAAGAAGTATGCTCAAGCCATGCAAACAACAGGCGACGGAAAATATGTGGTATGTAAGTTAGCGAATACGAATGATTGCTTTTAGATGCATATTTCTGGCAGTTTATAGTGCATATATTCGGCATCTGTGTTCGGAGTAGAAAGTGTGAGGCCATAACAAAGTGTTTGTAATCATTTCTGAGCACCGACATGAAGTTCGACTTCTGCGATTTTCTAGAAATGGCGGCTGCCATGGACGTTGCCGTGGGACTCATCGTGGACAAGCTAAAGGAGGTCAAGATGTGGAACAATAGCCTTTTCGTCTTCCTGAGTGATGTAAGACGTCAGCGCTGCAACGAACGCTTATTTGATATATTAAAACATCTCTAGTTTATTTTACACTCAGGAATAGAACCGGACACATATTACGACGGCACTACTTCGCACATGAGTGCTCATTAATAATGGAGCGATGAATTTTCTGAAGCCATTGCTACAAAGAAAGCGTTTTGCATATGTTTAAGTAATTAGCACAATGCTTCTTTTAGTTTCATGATCGCTATTATTATTTGATATATGGGCACACACCAACACACAGGGACACAGAGGAAATAGGGAGACAGCAGGCTGACGACTGCCACCGAGAGGGGAATAACTCCTGCCTACTCTTCCGGAAGCAGCAAATCAATAGAAGGAATTAATCAAATGACCTAAAGTGAGAAAGAATTAAGAAGACGGAAAATATTTATAACTGAGATGCTAAATAAGTTTTGCTCAAAACTCGGGCGGCAAACTTAGTCCTTGACTTACGTGTCTACTAGTGCCACTCGCCCATCGGTGTTCGTGTGTGCTGGTGGATTCGTTAGTGCCCAAGGAGACAACGGCGGCGCCGCGCGTTCGACGCCAGTAAGCCCACTACCCATCTTCTAGCTCACTGTGCCGCGGAACACCCAGAGGAGTAACTGGTGACGTAAGCAGGCGCGGGCTCGTATATGAAAGATGGGAGGAGGAAGCGCGAGGCGCGCGACGCCTGCCGAGTGCCGGAGCGATTGCAGCGTACGCGAGGCCTGTCGAGTGTTGTACGTAGGAGAGGCGTACGCTATGTCACCCGGCGCACAGCGGGTCGAGACAGGACCGGGAGCGCACAGGACCGGGAGAGAGCGTGCAGCAAGGAGGATATGACGTCATCAAGCCTGATGTTTGCTTACCTTTAGCGTATCTTAAATTATTATATAACTTCATGCCCCCTCTATCATATCAACGTGGTTATCATCGCGTCGAGCGTTGATAACCGTCCTTGCTGGTGAGACCCGAATACATCAAAATAAAACAAGAACTAGGCGTGGCAATATACAGCCCTCAGCTTCACCCATTCCGTTCCGTTTATGTACTTTTTCAGCTGCTGTATGTGTTGGCGTATTCGTTAGGTGAACTTCTTTTCCCACACTAACGAAGCCATGCACATGGAGGCGCGTGGTTGATATACTATAATCCGTCAGGTACAGCAACGAGACCGATCCTACGGGTTTTTGAAATGCTTAATTGCTGTTTATACTAATACCTGCTAACTATGACTCATAGTTTATTTTTATTACATACCTTAATGTGGACTCGGTCATATACCGGGCGACCCAGCTATCTTTAGCCAAAAGTTAAATATACAAGAGGCAGCCGAGTGAAGTCAGTTGCGAATTGCTGACAGTCACCTTGCGCACTACAGAGATTTTTTTTTGTAATTAAGTTGTTTCTTAATTAGAGTTATTTAACTAAATTGCCAAATATTGACTTTAGGCAAGAAATGCGACTTGCAAAGTTCGAGAGCATCTTCAGAAACGCCCACTGCACTATTTGCGATAAAGAAAGTCTCACGTACACCATTTTTTCCAAACTGCAAAGAAAGCCCGCGAAATACGAAAAGAACCATGTGACTAGCGCATTCGCGCGGCAGCGAACGTGCTGATCTCAGCCGTGGTTTGAGCGAACGAAATGAGCTGCGGCCGCGACTCGCCGGCTCCGTTGCAGGGGTAGGCCGATAAGTTTAACGGTGGTTTCTTGACCCCGCGTCACCCAGTTGGCGCGCGTGACGGTGCAAATTGTAGCGAGCGCGGGAGCATTCCTGAACGGCCGATGCAATTTTTTTGTGGGAACGTACAGTGCCGTCCACTCTTAGGGTGAACACGGCTCAGCGTGGCCGCGCTCTGCGGAGCGCCAGAGCATATAGCGTGGCCGCGCATCGAAAGGAAACGGCGCAGGCGCACGAGAACGCCCTGCTCTTGCTGTACTACAGCGAAGCAATCGCGGGCGTGCCAGCACCGCCCAGCACTGCAGCAGACGATGCGATGTAGTCGCTCCTGTGGGTTCTTGTGCGCCTGCGCCACTGCGCTTTGATGCGCGGCCGCGCTGGATGCACTGGCGCTCCGCAGAGCGCGGCCACGCTGAGCCGTGTTCACCCTAAGAGTGGACGGCACTGTACGTGTTGCGTGGCATTTTTCCTGGTATCCACAGAAAGCCCACGAAATATGAAATGAATTTACGTGACTGTTCTGTTGCGCTACCGTATTGCAGAACTCTCAACCATGTTTAGAGTGAAATAACGAGCGTGCAGACCGCCGCGAAATGAGCGGCCGCGGCTCTTGACATCGGCCTCACAGCACGTCAGCATATCTGACGGTGGCACACAAGGAAGAGTCGTCGTGCCTGATAAGCTATGGGCACCGTGCATACGTTAGGAGCCGCCACAGTCGCACACTGCCTCCAGCGCCAATGCGGCCACGGCAGCAGATTTGGCGGGATAAGGGAGCAGACTACACAGGCGGCGGCAAGCCACTGCGCCGTGTTTTGGTGCTTCGCTTGACGCGTTCTCTTTCCCGTTTGCTTCCAAAAGACGTCAAATTGTTATCAGCTTTCAGAGAACGTAGCATTAGCGCATGTGCTTCTTTTCGCCAGACCTCGTGTATCCTCAGGCGAACGCGGCAACATAAAGTGCATTAACTGTGGGAAGACAACGGAGGTGACGAGCCCGCTGAGCGAAACTGCGCACGTGTAACACGGGCCGTCTCACTCACTAAACAATCACAGCTTATCACCCTCGAGCTAATGCGGCAACGAACTCAGCGGCAGCTTGAAACTGGCGATACCAGCAATTGCACTGTCACGGCCGCTGAATGGAAAAACGCCTTCCATGGAACGGCCATAGCACTGCATTCGCTGCGCCGACTTAACCAGTGCAGCCGAGTTCGGCGTCGAGGCTCGTGTTTTGCTGCCATGGAACTGCAAAGCGTGCCAATTATTATTACGTTTGGATTCAGAGAGCTACGTGATATAGATAGTTTCTTCCGAGGAGATAACCTGAAGACGCGCAGGGACATCCTAGAAGCGGGTCACGTTCACGGCGTCGTGGAAGAGGTGTTGCTCGGCAGATCAACAATCACGGGCAAATACACCCCCCAGAAAAAAAATACCCCATTTATTCACGAAACTCACTTTTGTCGTCGAACGAGTGCGATCCACCGTTCACGCCGATTCCGTTCATATTCTCTAAATGGAAACCGGTAAAAACGCGTGCCCGGATAATTCCTGTAGGTGTTATATCACCCAACAACGCAGCAATTATTCCTGGAGTTCGGCATTCCTACGAACAGCGCTACCTACACAAAACGAACTGCCCGCGAAAATACCTCGCGCCGTCACAGCCGGAGCGTGGAGCCAGCAGGGTTATATCGCGGAGCGATGTTTTATGCTATATTATTCTTATCGTCCACCACCTGCGGCTGACTGATCGCGTTGATAACGCGGACGGACCGTCGCTCTGGTCACTGGCCAAGCGCGAAAAGCATGAAAGGTATAGTCATCGTAAAAGGCATAGTTCCTCGACTTCACCCCATTGCGAGCGCGTCAGAGCATCCCGCCAAATCTGCGCTTCTTGCCGCTAGGGATGCCTTCGCTCTGGCAGCGGAGTTACGTCTGCACGGAGCCTATAGGTTGACGGTCTGCGCTAACATTTTAAATATAAAGGCGTTCTGTTACACATTGGGACTTGCTTGTTTGACTCCCGTATGCATTTTCATGGTCCAGCGTAGCATGTTGTCTTCGCACATGAAAGCTCTCTGGTTTTGCAAGAGCAACATTTGCGGCGTTCTTTCTATTTTTCCACTGCCACGGCGATTCCTTACGACTGAAAAATGACAGTTATTACCATCCGTTTACATGCTCAGTAAGCGAGATTATGGTGCTGAAAGTTTAAGAGGGTGTCACCGGTAGTGTTTACTTCTACGTATTTTGTTTTGTGACGTTGCTGGTGTTTCCTCAGCGTCAACCATTTGTGTATTGGAGAGGCTTCGGTAACGCGACTATTCCGGGTGTGCGTTTATCCGATGACTTTCTAGAGTTCCCAAATAAAGCACTTGAGATAGCAATGCGTGCGAGAAAAAAATTACGCGCGAGATCTCTCTCGGAAGACGCCTATACGCTGCACAGGTGCTTTTTACGAATCACTTGCTTTTTTGTATTCGTACTCCGCTGTGTTGAATGTGATTGCAACAACCAGCACCAAACTAATCGTGAGATGGAGAAGCGTCGTTGCAGCACAGAACTGCTAACTGAGACCAGCATGAGACGAAGAATAGGAGATTAGTGAGGTCTTTCGTCCCAGTGACGCCCAATACAACGCGCTTTTTCTTTTCTCGTTGCAGCGTTCGCTGAGACACCGTTGTAATGCGAAATCGCCACGTCGCCTTTCCCCTTCTTTCTTGCGTTCGTGAGCGTCTTGCTGTATTCCCCCCTCTGCGCAGCGTCATCGCGAACATTCGGTTCCACAGGCAACAACACATCGATGTCCTTTAGGTATGTCCACCTTGTACAAACGTGGTCTCTGGATAGTAGGGTATATGCATAACCATGTTTAACCACCGTGAATAATCACAAACAGCTTTTATGAACCAGTAACTCAAACACCTGGAATGTATGAACGCTCTAGGGACACTAGACTGGTTTCGTACCTTTGATTTGAATGTAAAATTTTAAATGTTACTTTAACTGGAACTTTCCTGCTTCCCTGTAATACACGAAAACTTGGGTCCATTTGTTGCGGGTTCGTTTACTTTGCCTTTAATGTGTGTTCGGTCGCGCAGTAAGCCAGTACAAAAAATAGGCTTTAATGAACACTTTTTTTCGCTGCACTCTGATTTTGAGCATGGGGTCACAGCTCAGAAGCTCCAGTGGGCAGCTGTTTTTTTCTATCCAATTTATTTCATTTTTCTACGTACTTGTTTGCATCTATTCGGTTTACGTGACGGACGCGCAAGTTTCTCGCTGGGTAGACATAATGCGTAAAGACCAAATGTTTATTGCAGAAATGTTTCCTGCACTTTTGCAGCGCTGCGTTGAATTTTCGCAGTGAAAATACAGAAGCATTTTGTTTCTACAGATACCAGGAGAACATTCTGCGACATTAGAAAACCGTTACAAAATGAATCCTTGAGTACCTGGATAAATAGTACGGCACTAGCTATGTAAATACGCTCATAATAGCTTAATTGGAGTTTGTATTGAAATACTTGACGTCCGCTCTTCTCGCGAACTGAATTTCAAGAAAACGGAATGTTATTCTTATGTTATCCGTTTCAACAAACATTATATGGTTTCAAGCGAAACATTCGGTACATTTACAGCAACGCCATAACGAGAACTTGCGGACAATCAAGCCAAGGAAAGAATAGGGGACGTTATTTGTAGTTATTTTGACATAAATTTCAATAAATTAAAGTAGACGAAAAGATCACTTGCTGCCGGCAGGGACCGAACCTGCAACCTTCGAATAACGCGTCGGGTGCTCTACCAATTAACCTACGGTGGCGGTCATCCTCGCGTCCAATTAATCGGTTATATATGTGCATTTAAACCTGGGAGTGTTAATCAGGGCCGCTCGTAGCCACGACGGTGGGCGTGGAACACCTTTTTTTTCTGCCTGCTGGCGTTACGTAGAGCGACAATCACAGCACGATTGCCTGTAAGCTTTCATTATTGTTGAGTCTAACAAAGAAAAAGGGGTTCTTAAAATACCCCTTCTTTCGTTCATTCACAGCAATGCCCAGTGTGTTATGGCAGAATGGCTTGGTACCGGGGTCTCAAGCACGCGGCCTGCGGACCTTCTGCGAGCGGCCCGCAGCTTCCTACAGAATAAAGTTTTGTGTCTTTACTAAATAGTACTCGCATTATTTTCTCGCCGATTGCAATTATTAACGCTTTGTTCGGGTAAGCTACAGAGGCGGTGCAAGCATCTTTTTTGTGGGGCACGCCTTGCGGTCACTATGAGTACAAACATCAGTGTGGAAGGAAAACTGCATATTTCAGAATCAGCGTCAAGATTATAGCGATTGTGGAAACCAACATCGACATTTTTTTTTTTTTCAAACCTGACGTCAAATACCCTTATATGGGATATGGGAACGACGTTCTTTCAAGTGGCAACATTATATAACAGTTTATTGGAACTCTCCGCCTGCTCTACTACTCCCCTTCCCCCCTTCCCCGGCTATCAACATTTTCATTGCCCCGGCCCCCGTGGGACTATGTTTCGTGACTGCGGCCCGCTAGCTGAGGTGAGTTTGAGACCACTGGGCTAAAATATGAGGCAATTTCCCGCGATATGCTTGCATTAAGGCTGTTTTCTAATCTTCAAAGAATGTTATAAGACACCAACGGATGCACAGGTAGTGAAAAGAAACAAGTTGCTAAAAACTTAGGACCCTCTCTTAGTCGGAACGACAAATATGAGCTGTCGTATTAATTTGATCTCAGATTTCGCTTCCTGTGCCCCAAGTCAACTGTCGCTTTGGATAATGTATCGAGTTTCAAAAAAAAAAAAACATGCCCTGTTCGCAATGATATCTGCACACCTATTTCTAGGCGCTCGTTCCACAATCCCAATGCTTCGTGGCGGGCAGTATGGAAGGGAAGTCGCATTTTTATTCACTATTTCTGTTGATATGTTTTGTGAGATCAAACATTCTTTGGGGCAGGCTTTATGGTTGCTTGTGCAACTAAGGCCACCATCTGTAAGTTCTCAGGAGCGGAAAACGAACGGGCTATAGATACACAATTGCATTACACGTGTAGCCAGCCCATCACTTCTGCGGGCGGATCTGTCTGCAGACTTCGTTTGCCAAACTGCTTTGTTTCACGAATTCAAGAAACATATTTACACTAACATTTCTTATGCCTTATAGAATGGCGGCCAAGTGCTCTACGGTGGAAGTAATTGGCCTCTACGTGGCAACAAGAACACGCTCTACGAAGGAGGAACGAGGGTTCCAGCATTTGTTGCGGGACCTGTGCTCAAGAAAACCGGCTACAATAGCTCGAGGCACGTATACTTACTGAATGAAAGCGTGGTGTATGGTATTTTAATATGAGTACATTGAAGAGGTAAACGTTGTAAAGTTCGCCTCTTTTGGAGCTCTTGTGGCAGAATGGTAAAGAAAAAGCACTGCGCTTTACTCTGTCGTAAGCTGGAAGAGCAGATGAGACCAATTTTCAAAACAAAATATGGAATGCGAAAACTATGAATTTAGCAGACAATTAAACTAATGGATTTCAACAGAAGGATACAATAGGGTGTTTCCATCGCCACTATTTTTGCTCCTTAAATTACCGCATAAAACTTTTGTCAAGTCACTTCCGGGTGATAACGAAGTTATGTTACGTGACTTTTGACGCACCAGATAAGTTTCAGGATTACACTCCGGCTACCCAGGTTCACTTCGTATATGCACTTCCTCTTAAGGATATCTTGTTTGCATGGACAGGTTTACTGTTTGTAAACTACAACTCGGAAGTCAACCTACTCCCTCTCGGCAGAACTTCACCTCGGAACCGCGATAAGGAAGGCTTCAAATGGGAAAAAATGAAATTTTCTCAGACCTTTACATCGTCATCATGCTCCGTTGTAGAAAGTGCGGAGGAGTAACAGTAAGGCATTTTAACGCAATAGCGTTAAAGGGCTCATTTCGCAGAAATTCCGGGGTCGGCGTCGTTGGTTGTGAGGGAAGAAATCATCTTGTTCGTGACCGGAAAATCTAGAAAGATGCAAATAAAATAAATAATAAAAAACTTCGGCTCGAGTGAGAATCGATCGAACCCAAGCCGTCTGCGTGGCAAGCAGGTGTTCTTCTACAGAGTCACACTATTGCTTGAAACTGCTTCGCAATAGAACACTATATGAATGTCATGTACTGGAAGGAGTCTCCTTAACGCTTGGAATATTGCACGGCAGAAGCGTAGAATCGCGCCAGGCGTCAAAAGATGTGAATTGCGCAACGAGTGAGTGCATTAAAAGCACACCCATTACAAAGCGCTCAAAACATATTTATTCATCATAAGCTCCAAAAGCATCAACAAAGTGAACAGCTGCGTGGGTTCGCCCGTTGCCTTACGGATGCGTAGTGGGCACATCACTGAATCGCAAAAGGAAGAATTATGGCGTAGTGGGTAGTGGGCACTTAACTCTACTTGCAGTAGGCATTCTAGGATAGCTTGAAACAGCCAATGTTACGGGCACAGTCATTCGTTTCTTTACGGCACGGTTGAGGCATGCACCGAGAACCAAAGCTAGGCTAGCACTTGAGAAGGCGATGCGCACGGGGCCCGATTACGGTATCGCGTTCTACCCTTGAAGACGAAGGTCAAGTGCCCTCCAAGTTGTAATTTTCTTTGAAAGACACGCGTGTGCAGTCGAACACCATTAAAATGATATAATAGGGTGTCGCAGCAGGATCATGGAGGCATGACCTACTTATCCGCTTTTACCACAGTAAGACGCGAAATGCGCGTATCTGTAACGGAATTATATGTCGCTGTGGGCGCTGCCCGAGCACGGAACCCTTCATTCAAGTGATTTCGGATTTCGCAGTGCTGCCTAAGGCAGCATCGGATATCCCTCTGCAACACAACCCATAGCCCTTTGTGATGAAGGGCCAACAGCGCGTCAACGTGTGCTCTTGAAACCGTACATCTAAAACAATAAGCAGCGCAGGCGTCTTGTACACGCACATGAATCACGTAGAAATCACTTTTCGTTGATAGGGAGCAAAACTGAAAAAGAATCACGCTGTTCTCCCGTGAACTAAACTGCCAAGATCGTCGTCGGTGGCAATGTTGCCGCGTGTGATTGTGCCATTGGCCGTAGGGTTCACTTCGTTTCTTTTAAGGCGAACGTTGTCTATTGCATTCCATTGTCCTGCGGGCGGATATTTCAGGGCCACTGTAATCATGTACGCTCAACGGAATAACCAGTAATTCGTCAAGGGAAAGCAACTCACACATTTGGCTCTGCATGGTGTCGAGTCTGGTTGTGAACCGTGCTTGTCCGAGACACAGGTTCTTTTTAAACTCCGTTGTCGCAGAAGTGAACCTGCTAAAGCGCTTCATATTCAGATAAGGGGATCCAGTTAAATCAGTGCCCTGTCATTAAACATTTCGGGCAAAGAATGACCACACCTTGATGAAAAGGGCTACTTATGCGATGTAGAGACCTGTGCTAGCACTTAGGAACCATGAGAATGTACGACGGGTACTCGTGCCCAGGTTCAGTATATATGTTCGTTCTGACAGCTTGTATTTAATGATAAGCGCTGATGCCTTTCCCTTACCCGTGTCTTAGCTTGCGCTTATATCTTCAGTGATTCATACGCCCCAACTAGCTCGTCGTTTCGTTTTACTCTGGCTCTTCGAATATTCTGATGACTGATAGAAAGTGCAAAGAAATGAGCTTGAACCTCATACAGAAACTTTACGCGTGGAAGTAATTTTGTACTGTGCTAGGCGATATAAACGCGATACTCGGAGCGCGTGGTTGCTGGCAGTTGTTGACGCATGGCAACTGCATCCGCGGTAACCACTCATTCAGTCTATGGTTCTCGGTGGATCCAGTAAAGCGTTGCAATCCTTCTCAACGCACGCCCAAGGCACGCCCACCAGCTCGAGCCATTTCGCGCAGCACTGCACGTGACCACAGTCTTTTGAAATCATTGCTACCAGCGCTCCGCCGGCGCAACGAAGAATTACAGAGTCAGCGGTTGTCTGCCGGATGCAGTCACCATGTGTCACTGATGCTCTCACCCTCACCGCCAGAAGCTACGCGCTCCGAGTATAGCGCTTGAATCGCCGAGCACTGTACGCGCAAGTGACACATCATTGCGTCGGTATTTTTACAGTATTATCCACGCTGTCGACTGGTTCCCGACGCTTCTTAGTGCGACTGGTGTGAAGAGCGCTGCGGCCGATATTGATGGTGTCGACCAGTGGCCACTAATCAGGGACGGAACAGGTGATGCACCAAGATCAGAGTTCATCTACAATTTGGATCGCAAGGATAACAAGCTACACGGCGCAATCAGGTGAGAATGATTCGAAAAGAAAGCAATGTACTCGAACAGAAAGAAACCAAATTTTAAAGTGCACATAAAATGGTGAGAATGATTCGAAACGAAAGCAATGCACTCGAATAGAAAGAAACCAAATTTTAAAGTGCACATAAAATGCCTCTTTTCCAACAAGCTTTCACTTGTACTGCTAATCGAGTGCGCAAACATTGTAAGTACATCAAGGTCAAAGTTTCTTTCACCAGAAAATTCTCGATAGTCTTCAGGGCTAAAAACTGCTCTAGGCAGTTTGACTTGGTCCCTGATGACCCTTACATTGGCAGCATACGACGTTTAACAGTACAAATGGGCATCTAAGATCATATTTAAACATACATGAGTAATACAGTAAGAGTTGCAGTTTGGATTACATCAAGCAATAGCAATAGAATACGAAGAGTCACAGTAAAATTTGCATTTAAACGTTTAGTGCAGCATAAACAACTTCGTGATACAATATACGTGATAAGTATACAGCTGAAGAGAACAGTATGAATTGCCAAAACGCAGACCAAACAAATGTTTGTTTTCTTGCTTCTTTGCGCTTCTTGGCGTGCTCTCAAACACTCACGCCCTCAGAAATCCGTTATGCTGACCAACAAGCAAGCAGCACCAGCAACAAGCAAACATCACCAAAAACGCGCAAGTTACATATCTAGCGCTGAACTGAGCTGCTGGAATTTGTCATGTGATTATGTTGATTCAACAGCCGGGTCACGCCCATTAAGCGGGAAAATGGATATGAAAATGGCATCTGATGAGTGAAAATAGCAATACCAACATGCACGCGACTAAAACCGCTATGTTTATGGTGTTCGGAACTGGTAAGAGCATTTGGCCGTAGACGAGCAGCATATCACATCGTCCATACGAATTTCATGCACGGGAAAGAGCTGCGGAACTTGTATATATGAAAATTGCCTTTCAAGAGTAGTGACACCCTTCATGGAGGAGGGTATAAAACAACGTAAATTTAAGGACACAAGAAAGTGGGCGCAAGAACACAGCGCTCGTGTCGTTGTGTTCGCAGTGTTTTAGCAGCAGAGCTGTTTAAGCCGGTCATAATCTATCCAAAGCAAAGAAAACAAACTCCGCACTGCGATGACGTGACCACACTTTGCCTAGCAACTGGTTGCACAACATTGATCCTGCTTCGCTAGCCTATACACTGCTTCGCCACCAACCCGCCTGCCTGGACACAGCGCGCAACCTCTCACGTGCGCCAGAAGTGACGTCACGGGCAACTGTGCAACCGCTCCAATTCGTTCTGTATAAAGCCGGCGCGTGGCGGTGGCGCGCGGCGCCAGATGCAGACATGGGAAGACCGAAGAAGGTTGGAACTGCCGATGACGAAGCCGCTTACGGGGAATCGCGGCCCGCTGCTAACGAGACTGCTGGACTCGACTAATTTAAAGTAGTCCACGACGCAGTACGGCCAGAATGGCTAGAGGCCACTGTGCTGGACTCGACTGGAGCTTGCAATCACTTGGCATTACTTCGTATAACCGATCATCACTTGGCATCACTTCGTATAACATGGCATTATTTGTTATGGCCAGAATCAGCTGAGAACCGATCAGCTACGCTGTGGCTCTAGCCTTGCGCCACTAGTGCAAGCTACGGCTGGCTTTTTTTGTACTTTCCACGATGGAAGAAATCCATCTAGCCAAATTTGCAGTCCTAATCCACACCCTTACGCCGATTAGATGATAGCATCAGTATAGAGCAGGTATTGAATTAAAAATGAAATGATATAAAATATGTGCGCGCGTGACATTGAAGTAAGTCAAGAAACATTTATTATACATGCATGCCCAGTTTTCTTTAAATAGAAGCCCTAGTGTGCTTTATCTGACAGCTTGTACCTTTCGTAAGCTCTTGATCGCAAAAGGCGCTACACCTAGATTTCAGCATTGGCCGCAGAGAGCCTGGATCGTTTATGTCTCTCTTTATTTCCGCGTACACGCTCCATACATCAAAAGTTCAATATATATGACATCCTGTCTTTGTTGTAGATAGGCATAAAGAATACCTGCTCTACGCAATTTTATTTCGGTAGCGGTTATACGGACAGGCTCGACGGGTCGTTGCCGTCGCCATCGCCGTCATGTTCCGTATAAAGTCCAAATAGGTAATACCGACCCGCGCTTCGTATGTTCTACCCGCGAGGAGAAGCGCACGAAGGGGGGCGACGAACGCGGTTGAAGCAGAAATGAAACGAGCCGGCCGTTTTCGTCGCACGGTGTTCGCATGGGATGACATCGCTGCGCGTGCGAGGCCTGCCGTCAATGGCTGCTCAAGCAGAGAGGAAGCGCCTCGCCCGTTTTTTTGTCGAGCGAAGAAGCATGAAGGGACGCCGGGGAAAGGGCGGTGCTGTATCGCTCTAGCAGCAAGTGCGATCTTTGACCATGAAAGCGCGGTCATGAGCGCTGGCGCACGCGCTATCTCGGCATACATCACCAAATGCCTCGTATGTGCTTGTACGAGCTGTGTTCTCACCGCTTCGCGTTGAGACAACAGACTGCACGAAAACCACTTCTCTCCATGGAGTAGCCGTATTGTCTTACACCAGCGTCTTACAGCAGAGCTGTTGCACCTAGCTCAAACGGGCGAAGTATCGTCCAGCAGACCAGTTTAAACTGTGCGAAGAAAACACATAAGAACATCGAAGCACGCGCACACAGGCAGCGCAGCGTTGTTGGGCTAGTTGGTTCATAGAATCAGGAGACAAGTTAAATTGTGTGAAGGAAACAGCACGCGAGAACATCGAAACACGCACTATCTCTTTCACGCACAGAGCTACATTTTTGGCAGGAAAGAGTTTCATGCAAAAAACGGTAAATTCTTTTCTTAGAAAATGATTTTCTCACAAGCAAAAAAAATTGGCACCTTTAGTTCAAAAGATGTGAGGTGGTCACCTGAGGTGACCAACACGCAGTAAGGGTCTACCAGTCAGTTTCGGTGGATGACTGCAAAATATGCTTTTTTCCCTGCAGGAGCACGGGGACATTATATACCACACATCTATCTCAATCTTGAAGGCTCATTAAAGTATTTCGCAAAACTTCTCCTCCAAGCACCAATGAAAAATGATGTATTACCAACGTTCTAAGACCCTTCATGCACGGTGGTCACTCTAGGTGACCACCAACTTCAGCGACACCGTGCTCTGTGCTGACTAAGTACAGCTCTTCTGGATTCCTTGTTATTAGCTACTTATACAACGTGTTGTCGTAAGCTATCAACTTGATAAAAACCGGGCATACTTTCATTTCTTTAAAAATATCTCGGGTCCCTCGTGTAGCGCGGTTTGAAGACGACGGCAGCCGGATAAAAACAGATGTAACCCGTAACAGTGAAGCCCAAACGAAGTACATCATCTCTGTCACTTTGTTGAAGGCTTTAGAAACGTGCCGTATAAAATCTGACGCGAGGGGCTCGTGTACTACAAGAGAAAAAAAAATCACAGTTTATCCACGGGGTGAATGAGTGGGGTGAAGCTCCGGAGGGAATCATCGGTAAACCATGAAACTCTTCCGTGAAATTCGCCCAGTACATCATATAAAGAGTGTGAAGCACCGTGTATATATTAAACATCAAACTTTTATTGTACTGTTGGTTTACGTGGTTCCTTCATTATCACCGCTTTGTGAATGGTGAAACGCAGCGAAAGTGTCCGCTCCCCAGCGAAAGAGAAAGCGCGCCAAGAGCGCGTGCCTTGTCTGCCTCCATCCGGCGACTCCGAGCGAAAGAGAAATAATAATAATAATATCTGGGGTTTAACGTCCCAAAACCACGATATGATTATGAGAGACGCCGTAGTGGAGGGCTCCGGAAATTTCGACCACCTGGGGTTCTTTAACGTGCACCTAAATCTAAGTACACGGGCCTCAAACATTTTCGCCTCCATCGAAAATGCAGCCGCCGCGGCCGGGATTCGATCCCGCGACATTCGGGTCAGCAGTCGAGCGCCATAACCACTAGACCACCGTGGCGGGGCCGCGAAAGAGAAAGCGCGCCAAGAGCGACCGCCTTTTACAATCGCAGGCATCCAATGACATTCGCCATTCGCATTATACAAGCGCCATCTGTCATCTCTAAACAGCAACTCTAAGAAATACATGAAACGCTATCTAGTGAGCAATTCATTAAACTAGAGCTCTAAGAAATACATGAAACGCCATCTAGTGAGCAATTCATTAAACTAGAGCTGGCTACGCACATACTACTACAGAGGAGAGAACGACCCACACCCTAAGGAGCTTCGCCTCTAAAATGAAGAAAAGGTAGTGACTGTGGGTGACCAACGTGCCGGAAAGAGCTATACCATACATAGGCATGTATGGTATAGTATAACAAAGGGTGGATAAGGGAAGGAAGGGTGAGGAGGAGGGAGAGTATAACGTAGTATAACGGAAGCTAGTTAAAGGTTGAAGACATGCTAGTGGTGAAAGGGAGAGGAGGTTCTTTCAGTGCTAAACCATGTCCATGTTCACCTAGGTTTGCATCACTTTGCATTTCATCGCTGAGGATTCCCCTCAGCTCCGCTGTACATTAGCCTTTACGACGTTCAGTCTGTCCAAGGGAAGCATAAATTGTAGAGTTACGCGAGATCGTATTCGAAAGAGTTAGCTGCTATGGAATACAATTTGTTGCTATAACATTCATTGCTTCGCCCTTGCGGCGAAACCGATTTTTTTTCTGAGATTATCGCATGGACGCTAGCCCAACGGGTCGTACAATAATTGCCCTTACAATGCGCAATTACATTTTGTTCACTCGCACGCTGGAATAAGTATGTCGTGGCAGACTGCCGCCTTGCCCCTTACTATGTTACATCTTGCCAGTTCACATAAATGAACCAATGGAAGCGAAATACAAAGAGGTACAATAAGAATGAGCAGAAAGTGAACCACATAGTGTGGATTCAATTATTTCTCTTAGTTTGAGGACAGTAACAAAGAAAAAAAGCTGGACTACATGAACAGTTCACCTAATAAATTGAATATTTGTCCTTTCTAGGCAAGGAGACCTCAAGTTAATTCTGAGGCCATCGAAGGGCTATTCCGACTGGTACGCAGAGTCGGAGGAACAGCCCCAGCCTGTAGAAGCAGTCGGAAATGCACCCATATCGGTTCTCTACAATATCACTGGTAAGCGCTCTGGCTAATGGCAGTCAGATATACGGTAGTCTTGTGAAAGCTGGCTATCAAATTCAGATCAGTTAAACCAGCGCCTATCACGAGCTCGAACGAAGTTCTCGCGTAAGTAATGCAATGCACGGTTGGGAGGATGCAAGTACAGCTGGTCATACTATAGGCCTTACGTTGTTTTGTTAGTAGATGCGCATTCTTGCGTTCAGAATGTCGGTTCAATTTGGGAAAGGCAGCGCAAGCTCATTTATATAGCTCACGTAAAGACAGCGTGATAATTTTTGCGCCTACAAAATTATTTCAAAGTGTAGCGCGTATACCACATGGCGTTTGTGAACAATGAAGTGCAAGAAGTACGGATACTTATGATGTAATCAACCCTAAATAATTATTTCAATGATTTTTACCACCGTTAGTTTAGAAGCTGTAAATGTTACCCAAGATTGTTGACAGTTCCCCTGTAACACGAGTAATAATCACTGCCACATAATTCTGATCCCAGTAATCTCAGGCACTGTACTCGGTTGCGAAACCTCCATCTGTCGACACATATCCGAGAGCGTGGGTCGCTCGCCAAGCACATTGGCAAACTAGAAACCCAAAAAAGAAAGAAAAGCAAATATGCAGCTTGCTCCACTCAGTGAAAGCCGTTGAAATTGCAAAGCTGGTGGCCCCCTTCGTTAGGCTATTGGCTTTCGATGTTTTTTGCATGCCTTTCTAAGTATTTCTGTGCTTTTCAAGTTTTTAAAAGTATTTCTGTGCTTTATCATTGCTCTTCTTTGGCACTGTATTAAGCTATGGGGCGACAACATGCTAATTCACGGCCTCCATAGCGCGCTACGATAGAACTCTACGGCACCATTCCAGTGGGGCTATAGCTCATTCCACCCGCCCGCTCGCCCAAAATGCGTATCCCTATCCCGGCGCCGCTGGAACGCAAGCAGCGTCGCAAGCGCTGCTGTTGTGAACGACATGCCTGCCTCGTTAAGAAAGTTTGGCGAGGTGACGTCGAACCTCTCTCCATCTGATCGAGCATACAACGACGCCCCTCACCAATTGATCTAGTACACTATATTCCTCACTTTCTTCCCGTTCGAGCGAGCCTCCTTCTAGCCACTCTCGCCGAGGCGCCCTTTCCCCTTCCTAACAAGCTTGACGCTCGCCAGACCTCAAGGCCACGTGATGAGCGTGCTCCACTTCCTACCAGCGCCACTCTTTACTGGCCTGGCTCTCGCTACATTACAGAACTCTGCTGAGCGTAGCACCGACGATGAACGGCGAAGGGTCGACTAAAAACAGCTTCGCTGTTAAACACTTCCTCATTATAATAACTCTGGTTCAAGAGACGTGCCAATATCAGGAACCATATTACCATACCCTTTCTTGTTTTACTGAGTGTTTCGTTACATACGAGAGTAAGTACCAAGCGCGTCTGTGTAACAAACGTATTGCTGTACAACAAGCCTCCTATTCACATTTTTTTTCATGTTAACTGCTGAGAAAATTTCGATGAATCGCCCCGAAACATTTAAAAAAAACATTCACCATGTATTTCACGAAGGTGAACTTTCGAAGACTGTAGTGTACTTAATCTAGTGGGACATTAGTAATAAGTACACATGTATTATTTTACTATATTGTAGTGACAATAGATTGGCCGCAGTGCATAAGACTAGAAAACGTTAGCCAATACCAGTACGTGGTAAAGCATTAAGATTAAGTGCCGTAGGCTAAACATCAATTACATCCTCAGCAGCAACACCATCAGCTGCCAACTGTGTGTCTTTCCTCCGCTCATGCTTAAATTCCAGCGCAGGTTTGAATATCTGTGGCGAAAGCTGCAGAGTCGCACAGTTCTCTCCCCTCACCTCTTCCAAAGCATTCATCTCTCCATTTACCTATTTCCCTATTGTGAATTCTGTTTCTCCCACTGAAGACTTAAACTACTTCATATTGAGGTGCGCTAAGCACTTCATCCTCCTTTCCGCATAAAAAATTATGTAGTGAGGAGATGAGGCCTTGCTTGCCCATCTCGAGGGAGCCATCGTGAAGTGGTGCTGAGAAGGTAGTTGATGCTACTTGAATTAGTTCCTTCTCCTGCCCTCAGTCTCATTGCCCCCTACCCTTTAAACAGCAATCAATTCATTCATTCATTCATTCATTCATTCATTCATTCATTCATTCATTCATTCATTCATTCATTCATTCATTCGAATAAGCTCCAGTTTTGTCGACATGCGCGAGCTGGTTCTGTTTTGTGGCTGAAATTTTCTAAATTCATCAACGAATCTAACTGAATATCGGCCAGAATTGCAGCTACCCCTGTGTGCTTGTTTATCTACTTTACTGTCTCGTAAACTAGCACCTTGAATTTCAAGTTCCGTCGCACGCTTCGCAATCCTTAACCTTACGAGTTCATTCTTTGTCCTCATGTTGTTGTCCCATATGACGCACCCTGAAAATACAGTAATTGTACTTTTTTTTGCGGAGAGTGATACGTTTCTGGTCGTGATTTTGGAATACCTGTTGTACACACTTTAGCCTATCTTTATTCTTTGGTGAAGATCTTTTACGCGAACACACTGTCCTCTTAGTGAATGGTTTAGGCATGCATAATCTTGGGCAGTCTATAGGCACCGACTGGTGATTATGAATTCTTGTCATCTCCTCAAGCTATTGAAAATTTTATTTGTCTTCTGAATATTTATATTCAGCCATATACTCTAACACTTTCTCGGTTGAGGTCTTCAGAAATTTGTTGCGATTAGTCGCCATTGCTGCTGAAGAGCACCATGTCATCTGCAATCCTTAAGTTGCTGAGATATGCTCCGCTATTCTGTATTCCTGCTTCTTCCGTGCCTAGTCGCTCGAATACTACCAAGCAGACAGACAAAGACGGGACCGGTTTTATATATTTGCCTGACTGATTCTTTAATCGCGACGAGGCAGTGATTGGAAGACTACTGGCCGGTCTGCTCAGTAGAAGGAATTTTCGAAGTATACGAAATTTAATGTATAAAGGGGCTTGTTGTCCTCATGAGATTTCTCAATGAACTGATTGGTCACATAGTGGCGATCCACCGTATATAAGGTACCCTTTTCTGCAGCCAACTTGCTGTCTGGGATATTTAAAGTGAGGGTTTCTCTCATACAGTGTGAAATCACCATCCCGCATTTTCTGCATGATACTGAAAGTATGTAGACGTGTTAATCTTTTTTGATCGACCTTCTGGTGCAAAAGAAGAAATATTCTTGAACACGGGATGTCGTTTTCACTGAACTTCTGCCCTTCTTGTGTAAAATCCATACGGTGCCTTTTTTTTGTTCAACCACATTACATAGTTCATGTAACAATATTGTCTGTCCCTGAATTGGATGCTTTTTCTGTCATTCTGGTGCTATAATTCCGCATTAAGCTAATATTCACTTGTTTATCAGCTTTAAAAGTTCAGCAATCTTTTGTGTATGTTGAAGTAATAACTTTCATCCCTTGTCATTTCTTTATTCGGTTGCTTATAACTTAGGAGATGCTGCCTGCTTCTTGTCTTTGTGATTTACATCTAGCTCTGATTGCTACTTCATAAAACAGTTATGGTCTCGTTGTTTTCTCTAGCTTAGTTCATTATCTTGCCCTAAGCATTGTTTCTGTGAGCAAGAACTTTCCCGAATGCGTCTGATTTTGTTTTGTGGGTCTGCTTGGTATAGGGTACCTGCGTCTTTCTTTCATTTCTCAGTTTCTTTATTTTCTACCATGATTTTTTGCTGCTAATTGTTACGTCAGTAGTTGCAGAGATTTATCTGCGGCGTAATAAATGTCTAATTTAGCTCACTTCTTTTTTGTATTTTTTTCATGTGCTAAGGCATCTACATGACTTTTGCTTTTGCTAGGGCTTTTCTCGTGTTTTTAGCGATTGTATATTGAATGTAGAGTGCATGTTTACTGCCTTGTTCAATTCACCTTATTTACGTTGGCTGCTACTTGAACCGGATTCTATTGATCACATATTCTACATCGCTCGTGCAACAGCTTGATAGGTGAGGCTAACAGCATGGTAAAAAAAATTCGGCAGATCCCACGCGCTGTGGGAATCAGTTTCATGCGAAGCAGTCAGTGAGTATGCTGTATTTTATGGCTTTGAGCCAAGCGTTACCAGGTGGATTGATGTGTTTTTGTAAGTGTAGTAACACTGTGCACATCGTGGGCTTACCAGGCCCGTCGACAACACTGGCGTTGAAAGGGTAACTTATGGTGCAACGTAACGTCAGCCCTCACGTTAGAGTGCATACGTCAGTATTATCGAAACTAAGTGCACTTTATGGTGCAATCATGTGAATATCATACGTAACTTTCATTCATGAATTCCTCCGGGGCCGAGCAATGCTTTCATATAGCTTGCCGAGTCATAGGAATACCAATGTAATGTTTATTAGACTGCTATAAAAGCGGAGCCAACACTGAAACCACACACGTTATTCTGCCGGGACGCCTATCGTAAGAGTACGTATGTAGTGTTTATTGCTTTCTTGTAAAATTAGATAGCCAGCACCACAACCACAACTGATGTTGCACTGACATTACGCCTGCATAAGCTGTTTTTCCAAACTAGTTTATAGACCTGGCGTGGCTCTGTGGTAGAATACCTGATTGTCACGCAGAATGCTTGGGTTAAATTCCTGCTGGGATCCTAATTTTTGTTCTTTCCATTCGTCGGGTCAACGCTGTCTTTGTCAATTTTCTTAACGCTCTCGCATTTAAATTACTAATGTCTGTTCTCGCCGTTCATGGGATATAAACTGTCAATCAACTGTGGCGCATACCCGTACACCGCGGCCTGTGGTAAACGGGTATGCGCCACATGTGTGTGGAGGAAAGAGTTTGACGACGCAGGCGACACGATTTTCACGTTATTCTTGTCATCACCCGAGAGTCATATTCGTGAAATCATCTTACCCTCCCATGCCAATTTTGGTCTACACCAAGTTAAGGAGGCGATCATGAGAGCACCCAGACGTAGCCGGCTAGATAGATAGATAGATAGATAGATAGATAGATAGATAGATAGATAGATAGATAGATAGATAGATAGATAGATAGATAGATAGATAGATAGATAGATAGATAGATAGATAGATAGATAGATAGATAGATAGATACGCCCAAAGTGCCAAAGGTTCGCTAAGAAATGCTTCGTATTTACCGCCCAACGAGGACGATATTTGAGGCCTGCATAAATAAAAGTTTTTCCTCTCTCTCTCTCTAAAAAATTCCACAGCATATCCACGGGGTGAATGATGATGAGTGGGGCGAAGCTCTCGTACGGCAGGATCTTGGCGGCGGCGTCGCGCAGCTTCACGCCCAGTACATCATCAACGACGTGAGATCGGGCCGGTTTACACTAAAGGGTCGATGAGAGTCATGGCGACTTGCAGCTCACTTTAATTTTACATATACGCTGTGAATTTTTATTGTTTAATCACGCACAGGAGAAATATCACCGGGTACTACCTTGGAGGTAAAGAATGGCTGCTAATGGGGAATGAGAGACAGAAGAAGTCGGCTTTTAGCTAACACTTACACTTCTACTTTTACTAACGTTTCCTACTGGAACATGCCAATGACTGCTAATGGGGAATGAGAGACAAAAGTCGGCTTTCAGTTAACGGGCACGCTGCGAATTTTTTATTGTTCAAAGGGCCCCTCACCAGGTGACCTAACGAATTTTAGTTAGACATTGCACGTTGTTGCGAGCCCAATAAAGAGCATTTTGCCACAAGAATTTTTCTAATCGGTCGGTTAGAAGCTGAGAAAAACAATAATTTGTAGCGGCGCGAAACCATGATGCGAGGAGGCGAGCTGCAAACCCTTGCCGCTCGCTCCGTGTAGCCTTCGCAAGCCAAATCCCTTCCCTGCCCTCTTCGGCACGCGAGCAGAAGGATCATATAACGCATACGCATGAACACGTCATGCGCACAAAATGTCACGAGCGCATGACGTGCCGAACCAGCCCGAGCCTCCGAGACGCGAGCGGTGTTGTGACGGCGTTCTTTGCGCTTCATCTCTGCAAGTGCCGAATGCGCCCTCGCAGATCACTTGGCTTTTAACCTATTACTGAGCACGAAAGCTGCAACATTTGTACGGACGCGATACTAGCGGTGTGCCGCATGAACATCTAGTTAGACACGGGAAGATAAATGAGCCTAATGAGCGCTGGAACGCGGTAGAAAATTAGTTTCTTTGCAACGGGTGGCGTCTGCACGATGCGCAAAGCGCGAGAACACGAACGCGTGCGAAACGGAGGTAGATTAGTCTCGAATCTCGCTGCGATTCGCAGTAAAAACTGAAAAAAAGAAAAAACGCCAGGCCTGCGCTGAAACCGCAGCACAGTCACAGCGAAAGCTGGAAGAGCGGCGTTTCTAGAGCCCGTTGTAAGCTCTCTTGGGGCTACAATACAAGTAGACTAGAAAGGTACCCACTACGCTATAAATCACAATTTTTGTGAAGTTGGGAAGCACCTACTAAGCCATTATTCGTCATTCTGCGGAGAAGCGAGGCACCAGCTACACGTCTGTAAGGCATTATGTGCACTTTGTTGACGCGAAGACTGATGACGATGAAGAATTATGGCTCAGCCCTCTGTAAGGGGTTGGAAGCTTTAAACGGCCCCACCAGTTATGTAATTTGCATTGGGTGACGCCCGCTCGCTATTTCCCTCTCCCGTCATGCTGTATAACATACGTTGACGTGGGGAGAGAGACGGGGTTGGGGCGAAGAACTTTACTGAGACCCCGAGGAAATGGATCACGCGCTCATGGGCTTCCTTGGCAACCAATCCAAGTGCACTTGCGAGGAACCCACTACGCTATAAAGCATTGTAATTTTACTGAGACCCCGAGGAAATGGATCTGCGCTTATAGGCTTCCTTGGCAACCAATACAAGTGCACTTGCGAGGAACCCACTACGCTCTAAATCATTCTAATTTTTGAGAAGTAGGGCAGCAGGCACTGTGCCATTTTTCGTCACTTTACGGAGATCCGTTGTACCTGCTAAACGCATGTAAGGCATTATGCGCACTGTGTTGATGCTGTGCCTGATGACGACGAAGAATTATGGCAGAGATCTTTGTAATGGGTTGGAAGCATTTCACAACCTACTCGTTGCGCAATTCGCATTGTGTGACGCCTGGTTACAGAATTGGCGTTGTGCGACGCTTGGTGCTTATTTTACTCTTCTACCACGCTATATTGCATATGCTAATGTGGTTCCTCCCGACATGAAGCCTGTATAGGACCTTTTTGCAAAGCAGTTTCAAGCACCGGCATGGCTCAGAGGTTCAATACTGGGCTCCCACGCAGAGGGCCCAGGTTCGCACCTCGTTCCATCCTGGAATTTTTTCTTATTTCGTTTTTTTTCTTATTTCGATCGATACTGGTTACGGACACCGGCGGCGGCGGCGGCGGCGGACAACTACGGCGCCAAAAACGGCCGGTGAAGTGATCTCATAACAGCTTTCGCTGTAAAAACGCTCACATTTCGTTTGTGTGTTTTATTATTGCTCTCAAGTTTTATGCATCCATTCAAGCAACAAATTACGCAAACTACGCGTTGTGTCAAATAATTATCGCAGTGTCACGTGCTACTGTTGGCGACGTCAGAGCACAGTCGTATACGTAGAGGAGCGACGTCACAGCACTACCATCTACGTAGGGCCGTTTTCTCATGTACGTCATCCCCTCATTCTCTGGGCGCGCGGACGCGAGAAGAAGGGAAAGCAGCGTTCAGCTTGAAATTTGACCCATTTACGCGGCGCGTAGCGTTGCAAATTTTGGCAGACGTAATCATGAACGCCCAGTGCATGCATTGCGCTCGTCAGCTCAAAATTGTCAAACCTGGTGAGGGGCCCTTTCAACAACGCACAGGAGAAATCTCCCACCGGCACCACCTTGGAGGTCAAGATCTGGTACTAGCGTTAAGACTGGTTACGCACTACGACGGGGACGAACGGGTGCCGCTTTAAGGAGCTTCGCCCCTAAAATAAATTTTGGTGAATTCAAACAACACCTCGGCTGTTGGTATACTAGATGCCATACATGCCGATCGTTTATTCTCCTTGCTGCATTCTTCCTATTTTCCCATTAAAGTCCCCAACGGATGTGTTCTACTGAGGTGGAACCTTGAACTTTGTTAACTTATAACCCTCGCAGAACGGTTTTACTTATTCCTCTTCATGGCTGGACGCTAAAATAGAAACCTGTGCTGTTTTCAGTGTGTGTCCTGCTTACTTTCATCCTGAGGCATGCTACCCCTTCAATGATGCTACAGGGTTTACTAATCTTCTCTGCAATGTCTTCCTGGACTAGCAACCCCACGGCATACATTTTCATCTCAGGGAGCTTTCTGTAAAAGAGGAAATGGTCATTGGTCAGTGCTGTACACGCGTCCCCAATTCTAAGCTTGCTAAGGCCAATGAAGTGCCAGTTAACTCTCCGTAATCCTTCGAGTAGCTCCGCTACTCTAGCCGCACGTAAAAGGTTTGGTGTGTCCAACGTTGCAAGGTTTTTTCCTGTGACCGCTTGTCCAGATCCACTGAATAATGATAATAATCATAATGGTATTGTCACGTAGTCTTGTAACTAGTAGAACAGAACTCTAAAGATGATTAGGGAGGCAATCACTTTATTTGGCAAACTTGTGCCCCAATCCGCCTTTTTCACGAGGCCGCCGCGCATGCGCTCTCCTGAAGCGGAAAAGTCGCGAAACGTCCCATCATCTCGGAGGATTGGCTTCTGGCAATACCGGTTGTTGGCTTGACTGGACTACATGTGTAGCACTTCACACTGTCAAAAAATTTGTATGCTATCGCATATTTCTTCTTGAATGCGCGTTTACATTACAACTTGTATGCCGCACTTTACATCGCTTGAAGTATTTATATTATAGTGTTGTATGAGGAATCTGTCTTCTGATACAGATGTAAGAATGGTTTAACCAACGCCAGTTTATTTTTCACAAATCACTACTCATTACAGTGCCATTGAGCAGTTCTATCCTCATCGGCGTTTATGCAAATATGGAAAAAAATTGAAGCGCCAGATTTTAGAACGTTCAGTATACGCGTAGACTAGCAAAACTAGAGCAATTATTATGTAAAGTTCGCACCTTGCTGCCTAATAATTTGTTATTATTCAATGCAGCTGATCCCAATGAAGAGGAAGACTTGTTCGCGACAATGAAGGCCGAGGCCAAGCTTCTTGGTTCCAAGCTGAGGGCGGAGACCAGTAACATGATACCTTCGCGACATCTAGAAGACGTAGCCGAAGGGGATCCAAGCAGGCGGGACCCGGCAGGCACGTACGGTCCTGGTTGGTGTACTGCTCCCGTCTTGACGCAGCTCCAAGCGGAACCACCGATGCTGGGTGATGATGCAGACGTGCCGGATTATTACTAGAAAGAGCGCGTGCATCGCTTTTGTATTGATATATGGTGCACTAGGATAATCTAGTGTGTCGTCCACTCAGCTCAACAATGGCGGAACCGTGGTCACGCTTGCGATGACGCCGTCTAAAGTGCGCTGCGATTCTCTGGCGTGCCCATCCCGCAGATTTTATATTGGCGGGGCTAAACAGTTTCTTTCTTTTTTCCTACTTGACAGAATATGGAGCGCACACAGCACGGACACAGGGAATAAAAATGAGCGCAACCTGTTTCCTTGTTCGTGTGCGCGCCATATTCTGTCAAAGATGAAGAAGTACCAGCGTTCCTAATTATTAGTGCTAGTGCTAAGCTGCTTTATCGAAGAAAATTCGAAGCAAATGTTAACGTAATTGAAACTAAAATGATAGACAGCAATTTAGTAATATGCACTTTCAAGATATGCTGAAGCAAAACAAATAATAATGAATGGGGTATCGTCCATCAGTTGCCCACAGGCACCCCGGAGGGTTTGGCACACTATCGAGCTTGCCCGTTTCCTTATATCGCATCAGTGTCCTGGATGCCTGCGCGCCTAAAATTTGGTTGCACAAGACCAACGAGTGATCCCCTGTTCATTCCATACAGATACACGCCGGTTTGTTGCCGCAGTATGTCAATGTCATGCGAAAAATCGGCGATGGAGGTTCGGAAACTTGGAATCACCTCCATTGCGTCATATGGTTTGCACAGGCCTTCTTTACCTGAATCATCTAGAAGAGCAGTTGCGATCTCTTGCTAAATAATAAAAAAAAAGATGTATACCGCTCTGTTTTGAGTACAGCCACGTTCCTTTGTGCATTTCGCTCCGCAGAGGGGCGTCGAAGAAAGACCGCGATGTGTTCTACACGAAGAATCCCGGAGCTATGATTGTTCTGCGTGAACAACAATGCATAAAAGGGCTGACTCTTGGAAATATTGCGTCTCACATGCTAATAAAAAAACATTGATTAACGTGGAATGTAGAACAAAAGGGTGTGACGCGCGGTATGCACATTTATAGATTGGTTATATTGATAAAGTAGAATGTGAATGTAGTACGACGAGGAGACGCAGCTGGTTCGCATGCGTGGCAGTTTGTATAAAGGAAGGGGAGGGAGGGCTAGTGCCTGAGTGTAAAGAACTTCGCCAACTAGGCATATGCGCTCTTCTGCTTTGATGAGCACACGATGAATGCTGGCGAGTAAGCGTAGTGTTAAACAACTTGTTATAAACATCTTGTTGCAATTGGAAGCAGAGATGTCCAGGCCAAGCGTGGCTGCTTGATGCATATCCATTGGAATGTGACAGCAACGAAGATGAGAGGGATATACTAGTGATTTATCAAGGATGCTATGAATTAGACATGAAATATTGTGTACCTGTATATTTTTCCATGAAAGTAGACCTTGCGACTCCATTTCACTGTGTCGATATTTCGTACATAAGATTCCGCGATTCATGTATACCACGTGGATGTGCGCCGGATTGCACAATAAACGCATGCTTGGAAAGTTTTCTTCGTCTGCATGTCTTTTGTACCGCCGGTACAACGCATTCATATGGTTCAGATATATTCACGCTCTCCATCTTTAAATCTCCCACATCCTATTCCGATGTGTAGGGTAGGAAACCAGTTTTTCTAAACTGGTTATGCTCCCTACCTTTCCTTCTCTACGATTTCTTCTCTCTGCAAGCGCGTATGCTTAGCCCAGTGGGCATGAAGCTGGGAGGCGGAGCGTCGGGTTACTTTGTTTTATACATTTATTTATTTAGAGCGATTAGCGTTGGGTGAAAGAGGAACCGGTGGACAGTTCTTTAGTTTAGTCGGCATATAAATGCTTACTCATTTAAAAACACCACAGTACTGCAGTCTTCGCTGTCAGTGCGTGCATACAATGGCACGTACAAACGCTGTACAGCGCAGAGATGTGCGAACCACTGTTACTGCGCGGCGAAAAAATGAGACTACACGTTCTACCTTACAATAGCGTGGTGGTAAAGAGCAAAGCATGACTAGGAATCCCCTGCCCTATAGACAACTCGTGCTTTGCATACGAACATCATTGTCCGCGCATGAAACTTTCTGCTGCGTTGACAAAGTCATGCTTTGTTGGTATCGTTTGTGCGAAATGTGCTTCAATGTTGCGCTGCAAAAGTATGTCCAATTAACGATTGTAACTAATATTTATGGCAGGATAAAAAGATGGAGGCGTAATATTCAGTTAAAATTCTAGGTTCGTCTATTGTCTCTCTTTAGTCATTTAATCGTCCCAGAAGTCGTATTAATTGCCCGCGCATGGACGCTTGCATATATTGATAATAGTTCAAAGGAGACGTGAGGACGACTTATTACAGAGTCTTTAACGATCCCATCGGAAACACACGACAGGCGCTGTGATAGCTAAGCGGCTGCAGTGTAGCTCAGCTGAGTTCAAGGTAGATTGCTGTCAGCGGTAGCCGCATTGAGAGGGTGGCGAAATGCGAGGACACCCGTGTGGAGCACGTGAAGGAACTTCATCTCACACGAAGTAATCCAGAAAATTGACGACGAAGCGCGATAATGATACTCTGTTTTCGGCACTTAAAGATCGGAATTTTTTTAGCGCACATAGAGACAAAGCCTAGATATTTTGTTGATGCAGCTCAAAATTACAGTTTAAAAATTAAGGCAGCGTCGCTCTATAGTGATGAAGATAGCGCGGAGCTAGGCGCCCTTCTTTGTTTCAGTTTCTTTTGGTCTTTCTTGCTTGAACGGAGGTTCTACTCTCCCCCCCCATCCCAAACTTTCAAGAGACGAAGGCACGGACTACGGATGACTTCAAAGCAACACATTTGCGCACGGCGTTCTATTGCATCACCTAAAACCAAAGTCACAGGACTACATCTGCCCACACTGTAATGTGGCACGCACCCTAGCACACCATCTGCTGCAATGCGAACACAGCAACCCAGCCCTACAAGCAGCAGCAACAGATGCAGACCCAAACCTCCTTAGTGAAGCGTGGGATGCTGCGATCTCTAAGCTGGACATGGTCGACCAGTGCCAACTCGTCGCGCGTGCCCGGCATGCGGTCCAGGACAGAGGGTTCCTGGAATAAGGGACCCTCCCACATTCACTTACTGCACACCTAATAAACGTTTTCCTCGCTCTCTCTTCTTCATCTTTTTCTTTGTTTTTCTCTTTCCAGTTTGTTTCCTCTGGCTTTTCTCCTCTCTTGCTTCCTGTTTCTTTCTATCTTTTTCTTTCTCTCGCTATTTCTTTCTCTAATCCTCATCCTCGCTTCCCTTTCCCACCTCATTGGTATGCTGTACTATACTAGGCTATGTCACGCTCCCTTAGCGTGCCTGGATAGCCCAGTCGTTACGATGCTCGCCTTCGGAACATGGGTACGCGGGTTGGAATCCCGCCTCTTCAATAAATTTTTTTCTCCAATAATTTCACTCTTTCTGGTTCTTTTTACCTGTTTCTTTCTTTCTTTCTCTCTCTTTCGCTCTTTTCGTACTCATTCTCTCACCCATCAGAGTTATTGCATGCTGCGCCGTACAAATTGGCGCACGTGTCCCGGGAGCGAAGCAGAAAATGACGAAGAGGATGAAGAGAGCGCGTGCCGGTTCATGATGATCATCTTGTCTGTTCACTCGTCACGGACCAACTGCTCGGAACAAACAGCTTTTTTCAGAGAGCAAAAAAAAGACGCGACATAGAAATACAGGACGACTTTCTTTGCCCGGTCTGTTTTGCGCTCCTCTTTTATTTTGAGATAATGGACCAACTTGCCCAGCTAAACATTCTTTTAGGTCATCGGAATTATATTGAGCATCGAAAAAGCGCATTCTTCATGCTTACTGATGATGAATATGGTCCATACAATGAGCGCATAGGTTTGCCAAAAGAGTAAGACTGTCGAATTTACGAACTTGCGCATAAAACGATTGAAATAAGTAATACCAGTCAGGGCATATGTACGTCTACTTCTCATCTTTCACCACAGATTAAAGTTTACAGTTTCCCTAAGAGCAATGTGTAATGCTTTAGTGTATTTTGTAAAGAACATTGAACACACAACAGACGAACAGGATCGCACACAATAGAAACGTTCATTTCACAACACATTTTCATACTGCATGCCCGTAAAAATACAGATTCATAAACACAGGTAGGTCGCAGATGCCAAAAATACCTTAGAAGCAAGTACAGCCACAAAGAATATGTATTGGTAATTAATAACAGCTACGTGACACTGCGTGCGAACTGTTTCCTTTGTAGGCGCTTGTTGCGTGCGTGGTATAACGGTGCATGCAGATTACGTTGGACGTTCCTATCTGTCGCAGCTACTCGCATCATTGCAATCAATCAGTCGAATACTCTCTGTGACACTGCTCAAATATATGCATGCATCCTTGTGTGTACAAGCTGCCTAGGCGAAGTTGTTTAGCGGGACAACTAGATAACAAATGCCAAATGTAACTAAACGTTTCGTGATGCACGCTGTCGTACCTTCTCTTGGTTCGCTCATGTTTGTTAGTGTTTTTATCGACGTTTTTGTTTTAATTAGTAGTGCCATTACTTTTTGTAGAGCTCTATTTTATGATGATACATTATTTCTTAAACGGACTGTCTACAGCTACGAAAAATTTTTCTGATTATGGTGAAAATGAGAAGATCGTTCGTCACATCGGCGGCAACGAGCATGCTTTTGCCCCATAAAGAAGGAGTTATATTTTTAATTTGATGTTGAAAATCGTGAAAGAATGGCCGCTAGCGTCACCCAACAGCGATGTGGTCAATCTACTGGTAGGACAAAAAATCCTCGCAGGTAGACTCATTTTGCTTAAAAACAAACATGTATAACTTGAAATTGTGTTTACGCACTTGAGGCAGCTTTCGGTTGCGTCATAGAGTAATTTTTTGCTTTTTTTTTCTCACGCATCCAAAAAGGCGCCCGGTGGCGCTGCTTGCGGCGCCGTCTTCAATTTCGTCTGCTTCAACTCATACGCTATGCCATGCGGCTCTCCGCGCTGGTCGTACTGTGCCGCTGTATTGTTGTTAAAATGTCTCACATGTGCTGCGCTGTGAAGGCGTGCATTTATCTTCTCGTTTTGATGAATCGACTTGGCTTGGTTTGCGGCAGCAGTAATAAAATAAACGCATAGACTGCGATTACAGCAAAACGTTCTGTAATCGTACAGTAAGGCTTCATTTAACCGCTAGCGCGCTAAAATCGACTGCTACATTCATTACAATAGAGTTCAGTGAAAATAAAGTAATGCTAGAGAAATCACATGTGCTTTCTGTTTTAATTTTTACCGGCACTGTAATCGTCATCGCCTCCACCAACCAGTGTTGTGGGCATGTTTCACCTCAATAGAAGAAAACCGAAAGCAGATCGAAAAATTCTCATTTAAAATTTTCTACTCACTTTCCAGAAGAACCGCTGCAAGGTTGGACACTTCAAACTGTACGCTTTCTATTGCGGTACAAAACAGAAAAGCGATGAAGGAAGGTAGAGAGTCCCTTTAATACTCTAGAAAACCATCACAGACGGGAAACGCCTATTCTACAACTGCGCTCTCCCAAAGATGACCCAGCCAGACCTCAGCAACTTTTTCGCGTATTGGATCTCAAGTATAATCATGCAATACTGAAGCTGGCCAGTGAGGACAGTGTTATGGTGCTGCTGCAAGAACATATAAGTTAGAACAAAAAAAATCCAGTACCCCTTGCCTTTAAAATCCATTGCCAAGCGGAGTGCTTTGCTGCATCAAACATGGCCATCTTTTTTCGATCGTTGTTACTGACCTACTCAGGAAGCTAAGTTTTTCAAGCTTTTCTCCTTGACTCCTTTTGCGCTCTACGCATTTGCCTCATTCAGTATATGGTGTCATCCTAGCGTTTACCTTTTAATGCTTGTATAAACGTCTTGTGTTGCTACTATCACTTGTAGGTCTCTCTTCACGTTACGTCTGGTTGACTTGCTTGAGTATACGGAGTGTCGCTTTTTTCACATTTGCACTTGTATTATCAGATTTTCGCCTACATTGGACTTGTCTACCATTAACGCAGTTGCCTTCATTCGATTCTTGGTATGAAGAAACAAAATAAAATATAAATTTCCGTCGATATGATGGTTGCTTTTACTGTGGTTATTATAGATACTCATGCTAAACTTTAGTCCAACCTTTCAAAAGCACTGAACATTTCCCATATTATGGAAAGTCTTCAGTGCTTTCGAAAGGTTGGCATAATGTTCTAAATTATGGCATAATGTTCGAAAAGCTACAACAAAATAAACTTTAGAAGTCTCTAAAGATGCAGTGCATAAAGCAAGAACCAAACAAAACTGTAATGCCTACGAAACTTTTTTGTATGCACTTCTAGAGAAAAATCGATTGGCTTTTTTGTTAAGCTTTCTGGCACAAGCATTGGACAGATTTCAATAAATTTTGTTTCAATATTTTAAAGTAAGTACTCTGCGAAGTGAAATACGCATTCCGGAACTTAAGGCTTTCACAAAGTTACCTTAAATTTGTGTCAATAAAAATTTAGAGAAGGAGACTTTGCACATCCCCAAGTGTGCACGGTAAGTGATCTGTTTAACTACATCTATGATAGTCCCTTAGCGGAGAATTATAATACTTAGGTTTAATGCAGATATATAGTCATTTTAATAAAATTCAGAAGCTCTTTCCCTATCAAGCAATGGGGGCAAGCTAAGCTTGCACCATACCTTACGCCATACCTGAAAATTGACCGTCATACATGCGTTTAACTGCGCAACACTTCACTTGCTACAGGACACAACAACAGTCATGTGTTCATATCCAGGCAACAATGCAATGTGGCAACTTGACATGACAAGTCACCTCGATAGCCTTGATAAAAGATCAGATTGGGTTATCAGAAACGTCTGATCGCCGTCAAAGGAACGATGAAGCGATCATCAATTATTGGAAAAAGGCGCATACAATTACCCATGTCACCGGCGCACCTTCGAGTGTCATATTTGGGTGCTACCGCAATTATGTACACACGTGAGCGTCAGTTTTTTTTTTCAGTCGCATCTACAGCGCCATTATGTGAGGCATAAAAGCGTCGCTTAATGTGCAGGAAAGGAAATGACTCTTAAGGGCTCGTTTTTCTTTGTTAGACATAATGATAATGAGAACAGACAATAACGCCAAGGAAATTATAGGGGGTGTTATCTGTAGTATTTAGAATATAATTGTGAAGAAAGTAAAGTGGACGAAAAGATAACTTGCCGCCGGCAGGGAGCGATGCGTTGATGCGCAGATGTGTAGATGTGCAGATGCGTTTTGCTGAAGCGCTACTGGTACAGTTTATCTTTACATTACCCATGCCAAAATACGATACGTCAAGTTTGCCCGAATCTGGAGAAAAAATCAGGTGAAGCTTAGAAAACTTTGATACGTTTTATGTGTAATATGCAGCGGTAAAAAGACGTAAATACTATACTAAAGAAGAAAATGTCAGCCTTGTATAATCTTGAGTCTCTAGAATACAAATTTTGTTAAATGAACGAAACGTCACAGAATACAAATGTAGTGCTTTTCAAATAAAAAAAAAATCTTCATCTCCCACGAAAGGGAACCATGTGGGGATGCGAAGGAGCGCATGGGTCGGCTCAAAGTTCCGTTCATCACGGGCACCTTGCCCGATGTTAACGCGTCCTTGCATGTGGAGCACACCATGAATTCACTGTAGTTGCTGTTGCTGTTGCTCGTCCCGAACTCTAGCTCGCGACGCGGATTCATCGCTATCACGTGATTCGCCATCACGTGGTTCATCGCCATCACCCGACGCCATCACGTGATTGCTGAGAGAGTACATGTAAGTGGGACAGGCCACAGCGTCTTACCCAGCCCCTTACACAGGCCCGAACGCGCTAGCGCTTGCCAGCACACGTGGTTTTGTCTGCGTTACGCCAAGCTAGGACAGCACACGGCAGCCCGGGCCCCTAAAGTGCTCTCTGCACGTATCATCATAAAAGCGGTCGAAGAATAGGATGCAAAAGACTTCTCCTTGGCGCGAGCGCGCGCTCAATATGTTACAGATGGCTATGGTAGATTTTAGGAAGTGGACGGTGGCCAATTGAACTACGGACAAAGCCCAGCGCAAAAGCTGCTTTCCATCTAAAAAACACGTCAGGCCTGCCCGGAAAGCGCAGCCCAGTCACACCAAAAGCTGCAAGAGAACCATTTGTAGAGCCCGTTGTGAACTCTATTGGGGCTATTAATGGGATTACACTAGCAAGGTACCCACTACGTCATAAATAATACTATTTTGAAGTTGGGAAGCACCCACTGAGCCATCATTCGTCATTCTGCGGAGAAGCGAGGTACCAGCTACACATTTCTAAAGCATTATGTGCACTTTGTTGATGCGACGGCTGATGACGATGAAGAATTATGGCTGAGCCTTTCATAATGGGTTGGATGCCTTAAACGAGCCATTAGCTACGTAATTCGCATTGTATGAGCCCGGTTTTCACTCTCCCACCACGCTATATAACGAACGTTAACCTGAGAAAGAGAGAGAGTGAGAGAGGGAAAAAACCAGAGGAAAGCAGTTGAGGACACCCTGAGGAAATCGGTGAAGGGGGCCTTATGTGCTTCCTTGACAACAAATAGAACTGCGCTTGCGAGGAAACCTTCATTATAATTTTCGTTAAGTAGGGAAGCAGCCACAATGCCATTTTTCGTCATTCTGCGGAGAACCGGGGTACCCGCTAAACACCTGTAAGGCATTATGTGCACTTTGTTGATGCTATGCCTGATGCCGATGAAGAATTATGGCAGAGCACTTTGTATTGAGTTGGAAGCATTCAACACCCACTCGTTGCGCAATTCGCGTTGTGTGACGCATGGTTGTTCTTTTACTCTTCTGCCACGCTATATTACACATGTTAATGTGGTTCCTTCCCGACATGAAGCCTGTATAGGGTCCTTTTGCAAAGCAGTTTCAGGCACCGGCATGGCTCTGTGGTAGAACACTGATAGGGCCCAGGTTCGAACCCCATTACATCCTGATATTTTCTTTTAGATGCGAAGTAGCTTATGAACGAGGCCTGTCTCCCCCGGCGTCGAGTGGGCGTAGCCAGTGCCCCGCCAGTACTCGGAGCGCCCACTAGATGGCTCTGCGGTAGAGCACTCGCTCTACTCCGGCGCGTGCTCTAGTTTTAGTGGAGACCACTAGCGGCGCTGTAGTTCATACAGCAGCCATACAATAAGGCTGTAAAGGGCGATATGGGATGGGCAGGCTTTGAGGCGAGGGAGGCTCAGAGCAAAATAATGTTCGAAGAAAGGCTAAGGAATATGAAGGAGAGTAGATGGGCAGAGAATGTGTTCCGTTATTTGTATAGGAAGAGCGTGGACACACAGTGGAGAAAAAGAACTAGGAGGCTCACTAGTAAATATACGGCTGGTAGTGTAAGCAGTATGTCAACAAAGAGCGTTAAGAGAAAGGTCAGAGATGCGGAGAGGATTTACTGGACGGCAGCTATGGAGAAAAAACCGGCTTTGAGTAACTACCGAAAGGGAAAAATGAAATAAGGAAGGAGGCATTTTACGGTAATTTAAGGGAAAGCGCTTTACTGTTTGAAGCGAGATCGGGTTGCCTTAGAACGGGTAACGATGCACGTGCTGCGGGGAAGATCAGGAAACGGCGGAGCATGTTCTGATTGAATGTGGACATATCCGCCCAGGTGTACGTTTGGGCACGAGCCTACATGACGCCTTGGGTATTAGAGAAAATCGAAAGCTGAACACACCCGCGATTGAAATAAGATACGGTTAGAGTATTGGTGGCAGAAAATTAGAGAGAAAGGACAGAAATAAATATTGGAAAAAAATAAGGACATTCTGCCGTAAAGGGCAGAGAACGGAGCTGAAAACTTAAGTTTTTTTTTCTGGAGTAGGATAGTTTTAATTGAAGTAAAGACACTAGGCCAACACTAAGAAAAAAAGAGTAAATTGTTTTTTATTTTTGTTTTGTCGAGCCTGGTGGCATACTTGTCAGCGCCCCGTTATAAAGGGGACGCTCATAGCATGCATCCATCCATCCAGCTGTCATGAAGTGCGCTTCGACGAACGAAAAATCGCATCGCGGCGGCGCGGGCTCGCGAAGTGGCCGCAGCACGGCAGCGTCGTCAAGCCGATCCGGAGCGGCGGGCTTGCTCAAGCCGAAGCGAAACGGGCGCGTCGTCAAGCTGACCCGGAGAAGAGAGCTCGAGAAGCTGCAGCGGCACGAGGACGTCATGCATTGACATCGCATTCTCAAACTTCAATCTACAACCTTTGAAGCAAGGGCCATTAACGTTATACTTTACGGACCACAAGGCCGTTATGCTCAAGGGGAAGCGTTCCCCTGAGCTTAATGTCATACATGACGAGTAGCAACATCAGGGGAACCCCGAATGGAAAGACCATGAACAATGATGAAGAAAATAAAAGATTTACAGAACTTTAAGTCGACTCATGGCGGCTTCCTATTAGTGATGCAAAACTATCGATGGTACTATCGATACTATCGATAGTTGAGTCACTATCGAACTATCGATGGTAAAAGATACTATCGATAGTGCCATCGATAGTAAGTACTATCGATAGTGCCATCGATAGTATGTTTTACCATCGATAGTTTAAAATCAACAGCGCGAACTCATTGCAGAATAAATTTGGTTCCCCGCGCGCGTGGTACATAGTGGAGCCGGAGGAGCAGGCTGAAGGGCAAGAAAGTTGACATACTTGCGTTCTTCACCAGAGTGCTTCGCTGAGACATGGTCATAAATTAAAACTATTAAGCTGTAGCGGAAAGGAAGCCGTTACATGGGGTGGAACTGCGCGGCTTCAGCTTTATTTTGTATTTGATGATTGCAAGATAAAAAATCATCAAGAGCTAAGTTTGTTAATTGTAAGATGTAACTGGTTGCTTTTAAATATTAATTTATTGATGGACATATGCCGCCATTTTCTCTGCGCAAATAATTTCTCTCGATAAAAATTTCCTCATAAATTAAGCGAAGCTGGTAGTAGGCTATCGCAAATATTTTGGCAATGTGGCCAGCCAGCAACAGCATCGTTATTCGCACCACTATAGATAGTTTGTCACGTGGTTGTGACGGTGAAGAATACTGCAGCAAGACTGGGAAATACGAAGCTCTTTTTTTGGTCGAACTTGTGCCCACAAAATCAAAACTCAGAATACAAGCGATACACGCTGCGCACTGAATGCGGCGAGAACAGTCTCCGGCCGTCGAGTAATCTGACAATCGGTGGAACGCTTCGTCTTTTATTCATCAGTCATCAAACCTTCCAGTGTTATCGCAATTGCTCGCGTAAGCTCTCGAATAAACTTGAATATTCGCGTCCGGCGCGTAACCTTAAAATGTCAAACAATCGCGAAACTTCTCAAACATTGCGGCGCGGTCTGCGTCAAGCGCAGCTAACAGTCTGTGGGTGAAACCCGAATACATCAAAACAAAGCAATAAACATGCGTGACAGTAATATCGCTACTAATATTGCCAATGGTACTACCGATTCGACTATCGATAGTTTATCGATAGTAGTACTATCGATAGTTTGTTTACACTATCGATAGTTTCAAAGAAACTGTCGATACTATCGATAGTTCTGCATCACTACTTCCCATACTACGCAGGGCTCCCTTTACGGGGAGATGGTGAGATTTTACGGGGAGATGGTGCGATTTTTTTTTTTTTTCGTTTCGCGTGATAGCGGTTACGGACACCGGTGGCGGCGGACAACTACCGCGCCAAAAACGGCCGTTGTTGTGACCTCACAACAGTTGTCGCTGCTAAACGGTTTCTAGGGTATGTATTGATATGGAAGCTGACGAGCTACAGCCTCCAAGATTGGCAATAGGGGCGGCGACATCAGGCAGCACGGAGCCCCGCCCCCCCCCCCCCCCCCAAAAAAAAAAATAGAACGTGCGTCTGCCCTCGTCCCCCCCCCCCAGCTTCATTCTTCCCAAGCGCAAACACAGTCGAAACACAAGACAAAAGTTTCCCGCACATTCCCCCCCCCCCCCCCGCCCTCATCTTCCCCATCCGCCGGAACGTGACGTGGGTGTCCTGGCTTGGTTGGCAGGTTGCCAGTTCATTTCCTTATGTCGCACTGAACGACAGAATAAAAGAATGACGATAAAGCCAGCGGACGGCACCATGAGGACGAGGTCCTTCGGGAAATAAACAAAAAAAATGCCCGCATTTCTCCTGGTCCAAACAGGTCGGCGATTACGGAAGTTCGGCGAATGGGTATCCCAGGCCGCAATGGCCAATTTCCGCAATCGTGTGTGCCCCGGAGAAGAGACAATTGAGCGCCCCGACTGGGAGGGAATTTCAACAGCCTCCGGGTGGGGGCGGCCCACAATTGATGAATGAGTGGTGGTCTCATCGGATAGCCTCCGCGCAAATAGACGGCACGATGTGTTTCAGAAGTGCTGCAGAGCGCCTGTTCTGTGACAAGTCGCCTCGGAAAAAAAGAACAAATGGTGGAGAGGCGAAGAGGTGTAGCGCGTTTGGTGTTCGTAACAAGAAGATGCGTGTGTTTGTTTTTTACCCTTTGTGCTCGCATAGAACGTCGGACAGGTTTTCCTAAGCTTTGGAAACTTGGCCACGCCGTAAAACTGAACGGAGTAACTCTTCTTTTAGGGATTGAAAACGACGTGCATAAGGGCTATCTGCACGTACATTCATCGATGATAAACCACCGACCTTAGTCTAGCCACTAAAGAGTTCAAACTGTGGCACCTTCAGTGTCGCTCTATATAAATGGTGTCGCTCTGCCGTTGAATATATAGAATATGTAACGGTCGCTTTAGAGTACCCTGGCTTTAAATTCTTTCCTTTTCGAAGAACACTATTTAACCTTCTGCACCAAAACATGGCCGCTGTAATATCGAATGAAATGCAATAACTTTATTACGAGCGCCCCATTAATTATTCGCCACTAATTTAGAGCATGATTATTTTTGTAAGGTTATTGTGCAGTTCTTAGCGGCAGAAAAGTGAACTTGAATAGACATCGTTGCTCGAGGCCTAAATGATGACGTTCATAGTAAAACGAGCTTCCTGAGTTTACAGAACATCACAAGACTTCGAATTTTGATCTGAAAATTTCGCGCCGTTATTGCCATTTGTAATTGTACTGCATTCCGATATTAAATGTTTACAGAGGCTAGCGACTGGAGAACTGAAGCTAAGCTGTCAAGGAATCTAACTAAGAAATAAACGTCACTGCCGCGCAACAGTCTCGATGCGGGAATGAAAGGTTGACACGATTTATGCACGTTCTTGAGCATAGATCGCGTATCGTTTTCAGGGTGTCGGAAAGAAATATTTTTCGTTTCGGTTTTAGTTTCGTTCCACCGCAAAAAGTTCCGTTCCGTTTCTGTTCCGGAACGCAAAAAAAATGTTCCGTAACGGTTCGTAACGGCTTCTTTTTGTATGCAAAAATTTGAAGTTAAGGCAATAACAAAAAAAAAACATTGGATTTGTGATGTAGTTACTTGCCCTCCTTTTAAGAAAGTGGGACAGGGGTAACCCACGTTCTTCCCACGTTCTTCAGAGGAATGGAAGTAACTGTACCACGAATTCCTACGAACTAGCACAAACCAGTATACCCTTCAAAATTATAGTATTTATTTTCTCAAAAGTAAATGACGATTACTTTAAGCAGGCACAATGTTTTGTGTCAAGGGAGTGAGAACGATCTCAGAAGCAGCTCGTCCTTGAGCGTACTCTCTGATGTGCGAGACCGCTGTCCTGATAAAAAAAAAAATAACCGCCAGGCCTGCGTCGAACATTCAGCACAGTCACGGGGAAAGCTGGAAGAGCGGCCTTCCTAGAGCCCCTTGTAGACTCTCTTGGGGCAACTAATACAAGTGCACATGCAAGGTACCCACTAAGCCATAAATCGTCGTAATTTTCTCTTAAGTAGCGAAGCACCAACTATGCCATTTTTCGTCATTCTTCGGAGAATCGGTGTACTCGTTACAGATCTGTAAGGGATTATGTGCACTTTGTACTGTGGCTGATGACGGTGAAGAATAATGTCTGAGCCCTTTGTGACTGGTTTGAAGCATTCAACGACCGACTCATTGCGCAATTCGCATTGTGTGAAGCCAGGTTGTTAGTTTACTCGTCTGCCTCGCTATATTACATATGTTAACACGATTCCTTGCGCGACGTGACGCCTGTATATATTATTTTTGCGAAGGAGTTGCAAGTACTAGCGCGGCACTGTGGCGGAATAGTCGACTGCCACGCAGAGGGCGCGGCTTAAAATAGCATTCGATACTAGAAAATTGTTTCTCATTTAACTTTCTTCTTATTTTATGCGATAGCGGTTACGGATACTGGTGGCGGCGCCAAAATTGGCTCTTGTGATCTCATAATAGCTTTCGCTGTAACAAACGTGAGCGCTGACAATGAATGCCCTGTCTATGCTGGCCTGCGTGATAGGTGCGCAAAAGTCGACTTGCGTTAATCTAAATACGTCTGTTTGCCACTGTTTCCGTTTTTCCCGCAATTTCTTTTCTTCGGAATTCCTGTCTGAACGCGCTAATTAAATACTGTACCCTGAGATATGCATAATTCCTCATGTTGCATGACCTCAGTTGTTCCGCATTGCCGGGTTTTCTTGTGAACCGAAAAACGGTTTAAAAATTTTCGGTTTCACTGCGAAACAAAATAATATATAAAGTTTCGGTTACGTTTTCGTTCCGGTCAAAAATATCGTTTTTTTTTTTCGTTTTTGGTTTTCGTTCCGTTCCGACACACTGATCGTTTTGGTAACAATCGGGCACTGCGAAACGCAAAGCGGTAATCCCTATACGTGGTTGCCCTCCGGCGGGTGTTGGAGGAGCTGGTGGTGGGGCGTGCAGGCCGGGCCGGGTCATTCTGGTTCAACGGCCTTTGCGAGCAAGCACCATCATTCGCTTTGTCTGCCTGAATGCAGAGTCCATCGCATGTCGACCCGTATCGAGCTGGAGATGTGGACGTCTTAAACGTGAGAGACAGACAAAAGCCTATCACCTATTTCAAGTAAGTGTTCACCTACACTTATTCTATTCATCGCGGTAGCGTGCTTTTCGTCATTTATAATAAGTACTGAACTTACACAGACAGGCGAGGACGTAGGGGCAATCGCTGCCCCTGTGTCTTTTCTTATTTTTGTACCTTGAGGGCTGTTTGAAAACAGCGATCAAAGTGCAAGGCATTAATGCCAACCATCATGAGTGAAATACATTAATGCCAACCATCAAGCGGCCAAAACATTTTTAGCGTTTTCTTAATATGATCGAAAATGGCTTGTATGAACTCGCAGTGACACGAATGCATTGTTCCAAGTGAATCAGCTAACATTCAAAGAGGTGACACGTCTAGGGCTTGCAACTCGTGTCTGTGACGTGTTCAAATGGCAAATGTACTTTCACTAATAGTAAATCTAACGGATACCCGGCATGTTCATGCCGGGAAATGGCCCGTGTTGTAAGTCATTAAAATGCTTTGTGATGTTTGCAGATTGATCATGGTATCTTGTATATATATATATATATATATATATATATATATATATAATATATATATATATATATATATATATATATATATATATATATATATATATATATATATATATATATATATATATATATATATGAAAACCGCAATTATTTTATTTGATATACAATGGAATGTGTTTCATAGTGCCTGTCGCTGCTATAAGGAATAAATCATAAATATTGTGAACTGGTAAAGCCACACATAGGTGATAACTTATTGGGGCGATATAGAAAATAGGAACCTTTAGAGAGCATGTGAAAACTGATTCTTAGCACGTTCCTGCTCGGAAACAAAAGTAAATGTAACAATGAGATATTCTGCGGGGAATTTTAACGTTGCGGCTAGGTTAGAACAAGATTGTTTTCTGAATACTGAGATGATACAACACTTGTAGCACGTTTCGGAGAGGTGTTCATGTACGGCATTACTATTCCGAGTCGGGACAAGTCTCCCTCTATACCTCAGAATTTGTGAAGAAATTGTTACCCCATACGTTTTCACTTTTACGGCGAAATCCACTTTTTATGCAATATTTTAAATAAATGTGCACGTCGTGTATGCTTCTTACAGCTTTATTGGGAACCTCATGTTGCTGGCACAAAAAAAAAAATGTCCGTGCATGCCGTAAAAGTGAAGTTTTGTTTCACATTTACTGCAGTGTACTTAACTCAAATTGTAGTTATGTGACTGTGTTTTATATTGATTGAGAGTTCATGTTCTGCGTTACTCATCTAAAGGTCGTCCTTCTTTTTGTTAGCCGATGCAATCGTAGCCCACACCCAGTGTGTGGATTTCGCTATGATTTGCGTGTTTTGAATAAATGGGGATGAGATAAACAACAATATCTCATATTGAAACAATCTGACATTTAGGTACAGGGTACAGAGCAGAAAATGTAAGTCAGTAGCATAATTTATGAAGAAAAAAGAATGGACGGACTTGTAACAAGTCGCCCAAGGCTTGAAACTGCGAAGCTGGACGATTCTCAAGTCTAATCTGGTTGCTTCTAGGTAGTTGCTGTGCTTTAGGGGATGCTAGGTGTTTCTAGAGTTGCTTCTAGGTTGTTGCTAGGCTTTAGCTAGGTGATGCTAGGTTGTTTCTAGGTTGTTTCTCAGCGCAGAGAGGTTCGAGTTAAACCACAGACAGTCAGAGACGCAGCGCGAATGTCCAAACTCTAAGAGACAGAAACTCGCGTAGAAGTTAAGAGTTCGCACCTCCCATAGATCAACGGGCCCGTCGTCGATCGCGCAGGGCTTCCATCGCTGCGTGGTCTTCTCGCACCCGCCGTTGCATTTCCCGTTCCCTAGTATTCTCTCGTTGGACGTACCGCTGAATCACTCCGTACAGGTGCTTCAGCGAAGGTGAAACGTGCGGCCACAACAAGCCTATCACTGGGTTAAATCCAACGGTTTATTAAAGCGTTTCCCAATTACTCTTCACGTCTGCCTAGAAATCGTAATCTGGCGTTGGCCACCCGTCTGTTGCCTTCTTAATTTTTAGTGGACCAGCGGTGAGTCGTAGGATTACTCCAATTTCTGTGGCAGATAGCCGTTCATAATGGTGATAGTTTGTACACATATGTACACACCAAAGTTTTCACGGCCGCCTTAAATAGCCTCGCTGTTCAAAAACTATAGGCTTTTGGGTATATACAAACAGTTTGGTGCATAAGTACAGAAGGGTGATGGATTGGTTTATCATAAGAAGTTATCGCACAGCCGTGTAAAATATAGCTTAATAGCATACGTTGTTGGGCTAGTTGGTTCGTAATCTTCAAAATTGGATAGCGCAAAATCGACAAGGACTACGAAGGAACACATATGTACAGGAGAGGCGCTTGTCCCGCACATCTGTGTTCTTTCCTAGTCCTTGTCGGTTTCGCGCTATTTAATTTTGAAGTGCACAGTACACTATCGCAAGGGGGTGGGAAATGGAAGTGAAGGTATGGAGGAGAGATGGAAGGAGGAGAGGAAGGAAAGGAAGAGGTGAGGGTAAAGCATACATATGTAGCATATTATAGCAAGTGGCGGAAAAGGGAAGCCAGGGTGAAGAGGAGAAAAAGCAGGAGGGTAGGGATCGCCACTGCATCACAAATGGTTTGCTTCCGCGCAATGGGCGCTGAGCAGGCTGGACGTTCGGAACGTGAGCGCGCGCTTGCCCGTGAAACCGAGCGTCACTGAAGAGCAGGCGAATTACCGCTCCGCACTTCCTAAAGCTTTCACGTTGAGTGCAACTGCATACATTATTACTTTGGTAGCGCGAATAGCTTCAAAAACTCAAATTTTGCGTCAGCTAGATGGTTCTGTAGTTACTGACTAAATATAAAGAAGTGTGGTACGCGGCTATGAAAGTGAACCGACCAGAATACATCGTCCGTGAGTAAAGAGCATGTAATATTTTTTCGACGTCAGCCTCCTAAACTGCCATATTATTCTTTTAGAGCGTTACAATAAATATATCGTAGTCGTTTGTGCTTTACTCTGCAACTAACAGCGATTACGAATGAAATGTTTTTCAGGTATCACGTCCGGCATCGTTTGAGATGACCCAGTGCGCACATTCATGTCAACCGTAAATAATTGAATACTTATCTGCCTTCCGAAATGTCATCCCTTTAAAATATCGACGGCCGAACAATTGTCAACAGGATTTGTTGCGTTCTAGAGCCTTCCGAGAAAAAGTCTGAGCACTTCATTCTTTAACTAAGTGCTCCACTCCTTAGTGATGGAACGGCGAATGTATACACGAATACAAAAGGCAAAGATGTACTTTGGAAAATTTCCGCACTGAAGGCCCGGAAATTGCTTGTGTTTGTGCCCGCTTTAGGTCATGCTAATGATGAATACAATACTAGATAGTATTGGTACAAGCATGAAGTACACCAAACGGTTGAAAAACAGGCGAGCCTGGATGGTTCGCGTTTACTTCCGCAAGGGGTCTCGAGGCAGCACTCCAAACGTCGTTTTCCTTTTCCACCTTTCGTCTGCATGTTCCTTCGCGCTGTATGCGTCGTGCATTGCAACTGCTCGTGACATTTCCCCGTTGGCAGATGAAGCCCGCTGGGCGTGTCGCTCAGTGGTTCGTGGATTGCAGAGCTTCATGCGAGTGACGTGCTCTACTTCTGTTTTGGCCGAGCGCCGTCCAGTGCTTGTGAGCCGCGCTATGCGGTAGTTGACCTCACTGAGACGTTCAAGGATAACGTAGGGCCCGACATAGTGAACGAGAAAAACGCCAGGCCTGCGCTGAAACCGCAGCACAGTCACAGCGAAAGCTGGAAGAGCGGCGTTTCTAGAGCCCGTTAAGCTCTCTTGGAGTTACAATACAAGTACACTAGAAAGTTACCCACTACGCCATAAATCACAATTTTTGTGAAGTTGGGAAGCACCTACTAAGCCATTATTCGTCATTCTGCGAAGAAGCGAGGCACCAGCTACACGTCTGTAAGGCATTATGTGCACTTTGTTGACGCGACGACTGATGACGATGAAGAATTATGGCTCAGCCCTTTGTAATGGGTTGGAATCTTTAAACGGCCCACCATTTATGTAATTTGCATTGGGCGACGCCCGGTCGCTATTTCCCTCTCCCGTCATGCTGTATAACATACGTTGACGTGGCAGAGAGACGGGGGGGGGGGGGGCGAAGAACTTTATTGAGACCCAGAGGAAGTGGATCATGCGCTTATGGGCTTCCTTGGCAACCAATACAAGTGCACTTGCGAGGAACCCACTACGCTATATATCATTGTAATTTTTGAAAAGTAGGGCAGCAGGCACTGTGCCATTTTTCGTCATTCTACGGAGAGCGTTGGTACCTGCTAAACCTATGTAAGGCATTATGCGCACTTTGTTGATGCTGTGCCTGATGACGATGAAGAATTATGGCAGAGTCCTTTGTAATGGGTTGGAAGCATTCAACAACCTACTCGTTGCGCAATTCGTATTGTGTGATGCCTGGTTACAGAATTCGCGTTGTGCGACGCTTGGTGCTTATTTTACTCTTCTACCACGCTATATTGCATATGCTAATGTGGTTCCTTCCCGACATGAAGCCTGTATAGGACCTTTCTGCAAAGCAGTTTCAAGCACCGGCATGGCTCAGAGGTCAAAAAAAAAAAAGGGGGTAGAGGCGAGTATGTAAATAGTCTTGACTTGCAAGGCAATAAAGAAAAAAAAACCGGCATGGCTCAGAGGTTGAATACTGGGCTCCCACGCAGAGGGCCCGGGTTCGAACCTCGTTCCATCCTGAAATTTTTTTCTTATTTCGAGCGATACTGGTTACGGACACCGGCGGCGGCGGCGGACAACTACGGCGCCAAAAACGGCCGGTGAAATGATCTCATAACAGCTTTCGCTGTAAAACTTCTGGCACAGGCCACGCTTCCGTAAAGGCGTCCAGAGCGACGCATGCTCTCCACGATTGAAGTAAATATGTCGGTGACGGTCGACATAGGGGATCTTTGACCGGTCCTGCGAGGTGACGGTGCGTAGCCGAGCGACGCGTTGCGCTTCTCCTCTACAGAGAATCTCGTTGATCGGCTCACTGTCATGAGTGGAGTAGGGAAGCATGGTGTCGAGATTGTAGCGCGGTGGACGAGCATAAAGGAGAAAGAAAGGTGAGTAACCAGTGGTCCCGTGTCTTGCGGTGTTGAAAGCAGAGGTGATGAAAGGCAAAATAGTGTCCCAGTTTCTGTGCGAGGAGTGGATCTACATGGACAGCATGTTGGCAAGCGTTCGGTTCGTGCGTTGCATTAGACCATTAGTCTGTGGATGGTATGGCGTGGAATGGCGGAAGCTAGATGAGCACAGACTTCGACAACACTGTCTCTTCGACAACAACCGCGCTAATTGCCCCCCACGGTCGCTATTACGATGCGAGGACGTCTGTGTCTGAGGATAACGTGAAACAGCAAGAAGATGCAAACGTCTTTTGCTGTGGCCGACGGCAGTGCTGCCGTCTCACAATAACGGGTTAGGTGGTCTACGCAAACGATTACCCAACGATTGCCGCCTGTGGATCGCGGAAAAGGGCCCAGAAGATCTATTGCAACTTGTTCAAAGGGGGTGCTAGGAGGCGAAACTGGCTGAAGGCGACCAGACGGCGCGTGAGCAGGTCGCTTGTAACGCTGACATTGGGTGCAGCTGGCGACGTACCGTTCGGTATATATCATTGCGCAGCCGGGGCCAATAAAAGCCTTCCTGAGCACGTTAGAGCGTTCTTGTGCACACAAGATGTCGGGAAGTTGGTTCATCGTGCTGCGCAAAGTCGAGTATTGAAGAGTGTTTCGATAGAAGGGCCATCACAACACGACGTTCATGGTCACTGAGTGCATTAGCTACCATTCGGAGCATGTGTTCGTTCGCGGGGCGCGAGACATTGGTTTGTTCTGTATCTGATAGCTCTGTAAGCACTGCCATAAGTATAGACGACCCTCCCTCAAACGTAGCAAGCTTTAGGCCTTGAGACAGCATTGCTGCTTCAGTGTAGCAATTTAGCGTCCATAGCACCGTGCATACATTGGTAACTGAAACCATACAATACGGAACCAACACGTTTTTCTTAAGGCAGTATATATGTACCGGTTGCACTGCAGCATCAAACGAAGTACTAATAGAAGACGAACAAACAACAGGAACGCGCATCGCGGACAAAGCGGGCACAACTGTGTCTTCGGAAACACAAAATACACTCTCTTGCTAGGATGATTCTTCCAAAAGCGCAGACAACACACTTTCGCAGATACTGAGTTCTCCTGTTCGGCAGTCAAAATTCGCGCCACACAAGCGCAAAAAGTCAATCCCGAGAATTACTTCGTGTGTGGAATGCGGAAGAACAGAAAACTCATTGTTAAAATTTGACCATCCAAGGGGACATCCATGTTTCACACACCAACCGGGTATAATGAGTCCCGAAAACGTCTACGGGGAAACAGACATCAAATTGAGCCAATTACTATTGGCCGCGAGATCGAACACAGTCGGCGCCTAGCGGCGAATGGACGAAACCCCGAAGTGTGGATGCCGGTCAGCCGTGGCCGCATCAGCAGCATTGCATGCGATGTTTGTACTTGGCGAACTTACGATCGAAGTTGACGACGGCGGTTTGGTCGACGGCGAGTAACCTGTCAAAATCTTATTCTTTGCTTTTTGCAGCGAAAATTCGTAACGTGAATTGCTGTATTTCGTAAATGCATCGATGCCAAAAGCATTTTCTTGAAGCGGCCACGCAAAAGACGCTTGTCGCCTTTTAACGTGTTGTGAGGCTAATGTGTGTTTTCTCTTCGCTTCCCGTCCTTTCCTTTTGAGCACCATTCTTAAGCATGTTGGGGATGGTGCCAGGTGTCTCGTTGAAGGCGACGAGGTCGTTGTAGTGGGCCAAATTATTGAATGCAATGACGTCGCGTCCAGGTGCTGCTCTGAAGGTCCAGTGCACATTATCGTATTCGTGCTGCAATCGTCCGGGCTTACGAAAAATTCACATCGAGTCGACCTGAAGTTGGCCGGCGATGCGAACATAGCAGAATTGAACTGCACATGCCCTTCAGGGGAAGTAGTGCCAGTGTCACGCGGCCACTATTATCATGGTCATGGCCGATGCGGATCTGGTGCGATCTGCTACACGGCCACTCTTAATAGTGATAAGGCCCAATCGGAATACCAACGTTCGCGGTCTAAGCATCTCGGTCTGGTCGACGCCTGTGCCAAACTCGATCCGGATAACTTTGGACATTGCAGCAGCGATCATTGTTGGTCTATCCAATCCGTATCTAATCCGTATCGGCCCTGGTCGCAATCAAAAGCGCCCGTATATTCCTCAAGTTGTTCGGATGCAGTTGTCGTGGCACGTATCGCGATTTGTTTACATCATGCTAAGCTGACTTTCCGATTCCCGCTCTGCAAAAATCCCTACTTCACATTATTAAGGCGAAAGCCCTAGATGCCTCACCGAACTCGAAAAGTGACTGTCGGTGGCGTCAACACGAGTGAAGCAAAGAAAGATAATCGCGTGATGACGTCACAGATATTAAAATTTCGTGACGTCATAGTGACGCCATTATATAACTTCGCTGCTTTGCACTACCTCCGTTATCGGCAGCCGATCACGGAGGCAATGTTAAACCGGGTGAACTGCAGAAACTTGCGGTCACATCACATCATCCTGACGTGACACAGCGCCGAATTTCATGACGTCCCTATAACATCACATGACGTGACGTCATACGAAGACGCCATCACGATATTGCCGCTTTGTATTGCCTCCATGATCGGCGGGCCGATCGCAGAGGCAGTGCTAAACCAGGTGAGGTGCAGAAAGCTTTCACGGGGTGGGCAGAGGATCAATACATTGACTTAAGAAAAAAATGGATTTCGCTGCTAGTCGTCTTACTCGAATGCTTTAGGAACCCTGTGAGTTTTTTGAAAATAAGTGACACCTACGGTACGGTACGAAGAACTTTATTTAAAGATCCGGAGAAGTGCCACCCCTTAGGGTGACACCGCGGGCCGCTCCCACGTGGGGACAGTTAGACCTAGCCTAACCGCCGCATCGCAGGCTCTCTGACAGCCCAAAGTTGTTGCTGATATTACGAGCTCTTGAGGGCCGAGCTCCATTTCTGCTCTGTGAGGTCCTTATCCCCACGTAACGAGGGGCACCGCCAAAGCATGTGCTCTAAATCGCACGTTCCCCCGCAGCCAGGGCAAGTGACTTCAGCTCGCAATAAGTGACACCTAGAAAATAATAAATGTAGACTGAACAATATTATGCTTACTTTTTCCTTTCAGCAGACCTCACAAGTGCCGCCACTGTGTTGCTGTGCTGTTGCACATCACCAAAGTAAGGCAATTAACCCTACTATCAATAACTAACTTGCCCCAATCATGGGGACCGAACGCAGTACACCGTGAAACAGAAATATGGACGTATCCCCATAACTGAACTACCATGCTTCCCCAGGGTATGTACATAGACTTCACTGCGCAAGTTCAGTGTCGGAAGTGCGTCAGGCCTCAATCTCGTCCATGAGAGCCCTTAAATGGAGAGAAAGCGAGCGAGAAAATATATATCATGATCAGCAGTGGCGATAAACTAGCTCACGCATTTTCATCTTACGTGGCAAGTCAGCGCTCACAAAACGATACTCTTTACTATGCACCAGATCATGCACGCGCATGCCGCGTTTCGGTGCTCGTATTTACCCAGCGGGACACTGAGAACTGTTCTCTTAGCTCTGTAAACACGACGCAACATGCGCAAACTACAATAGGGCTCGGAAACACCTTAAACAGACTCGCAGCTGAGCGCGAACTAACATTGCATTCGCAGCCAGACGGTACATGAAGGACAAAAAAAGAGTTCTGTGAATTAATTTTCTTCTTTCTCGATTGTTTCTCGATAAGTTTTCTCGCGGAAGTGTATGACAATCAAAGCACAAGGGAATCATGACAGGTACCGCTGACGAAGTTTCCCCGAGCGTTCGCAACCGTCTTCACGCACGTATAGTGCACAGCGGGAAGAAGCACAAATAGACGCATTGCCGAAGTTATCGCTGACTGCTTACCGTCCTTTCTCGTCCGCGAACGCTTGAATGCACCGTCGTCGAAGTGCTTGCTGCACACCATCGCGTACTTGGAAGGCGTTTTGCCGTTACCAAGCCTAAAGAGCCAAATTCGACGGCGTTCCGCGTCGGTGGGACAGAAATGGAAGCTTATCCTTGGCTTTGTGCACTATGCACGGCATTGTATTGTGGCCCCAAACAAGACCTCACCATCGAAAACGAAGAGTTTTCCGCAGATACGGAACGCAGAATCACGATGTGAAAACAGCAGCCTCGTACACTTCCACGCACCGCACGAAACCCTTATCCACACTAGCGGGGCGACGTTGCTGCTGCCTATAGGTCGATCTCGGCGCCAATAGTCACTGGTACTGGCCTCTCAGCGACTTGGCGAGGCCTATTTCAGCGTTGTCAAAACAGGCGTTCTGTACCATGAGGCTTCGACTCGTGGCTTTTGTGTCCCTCGTGGGTTAGGCATGTCACGCTTAAATCCGTCGACGCTTCTTGCGGTGTGCGTGTGGGATTTAACCTAAAAGCAAAAGAAAGGAAGAACTTCATTTCCTTCAGTAAAAAGTGGTAGATTATTATCCCTCAGTAATGAGGCAGTCTATGAGTCGGTTTGCTTTTTCTGAAAGAGCACAGCAATGCCTTTTTGATAACCATCACACAAACAAAACCGGGTGATTCATCGCTATGTTTTGTAGTGTCGGCGAATGCCATGACTCGACCAAGTTTGTATGGTGCCTCCGTGAAATAGTGCGTTCTTTTGATACCGTTAATGTGCGATTTTCAATGAAATATTAGGCGCGAAGCATACCATTAGAAAAGCTCGCGCCACCGTCGACATGACCGGCTAGGCTTTATTAGCGGCGGCGTCGTCTGCTTCGGTAGCACCTACGCGCGCTCAAAAACGAAACTTTATTATACCATCTGCCCTGTAATTCTAATTAAAGGGGGAGATTTCCCGCTTCGGCTGTGCGCTTGACAACAATTCACAGCACTGATATGCGCAGCCGCTGCCTTTGAAGGCGTCTCATACGGTTGGCCAGTACCCTGTGTCGCAGTGCAGGACATACGAAAACACGCAGCCCGAACTATAATACACTCGGCTGCACTCCTCACCCTGCTCCTTTCCCTCCTCCTCGCACCTCCGCTTCGCACCTTCACTTTCATTAGCCGCCCCCTTGCATTACTGTAATGCTAGACACGGCTATGCTATGCTCTACTCTCTCTTCCTCTTTTCCCTCCTCAATTTGGGATCACTCCTCCTCAGCCTCATTTCCTTTCTCTTCCCTTGCTACACCATACTACGCATGCCTATGCTTTAAATGAGTGTTTGGTACATTGTTGTGCCTGCGTCATGCCATACATGACTGTGCTATACTTCATACTCTCCCCTCCTCATTTCCTTCCTCCTCACCCTTACTTCCCTTTCGAGCACCCTTACTATACCATGCTATACATGACTATGCTATAAATGGTTTTGATTACGTGGCGCCATTCATGTGTATGCCTTTTTACCCTCTCCCTTCCTCCTTTTCCTCCTCCTCAACCTCAATTTCCTTTACTGCCACCTCGCTAGACTATACATAATTTTTGCCTTCGTGACGCCCAGCGACGACATGAGATGGCAGCATACTACGACAGTATGCGACAGCATACGAAAGCCCGGGCCCCTAAACTGCTCCTAACTTGGAAGCCTGAAGATCCATTTTGTCAAGACCAAAGCGGGTGGCACACGCAAAGTTCCAGGAAGAGGCCATGACGGCGTCGTAGCCGAACGCAAACAGCCCTTAGTTAACCTGCTTCTTTATCGCTCATTACGGCAGTTGTGACGCCTTTGGTTTCGTAAACCCGCGTTGATACATTGCGTGAAGCCTGGGGTACTATTGTTTTCCCACATCTGACGCAAACGTCAGCAGAGGATCTCGCTAACGCTTGCACAGCCAGGTTAAGCATTCCGACATTTAAAAAAAAAAAGGGACAGAGTCGACGTTAAGCCGTAGTTCAGCGTGTAGTGCCACGGCCGCTACATAAAAAAAAAACAGGTGCGGCCTGCTGCGTGGCGCCAAAACGGCGTCCGGGGCCTCGTTCTCCTTGCGCCCGCTCTGGCGCCACCACACCGGTCCAGCTGTGCACGGAGAAGCGCTTCAACAGCCGCGTTTGTACGCGCGGCACTTACTACAATCAGGCCGTAGATTACGCGTTTTATAGCTGCACATTACAGGTTGAATATTGAAGTGGTTATTAGAAATGCCGATTACCCCACATATGTGAAAAGTTTGCCCTAGGACTACCAATATTTGTAGAGTGGGCCTCAGTACTCTTCATGAAGGTTGCCCGCTTTACTCACCTGAAATTAAAAGAAGTTCTCGTTATTACGAATTATGCTGAGTATATTTACGTGTTTCTTCAAGACGAAGTAGTGAGTGATGCAGGCACTCGGAAGGGTGGCCGCCTTTTCTCCCGAAATTTGACTTTTCCTCTGTCTCTCTATAACAAGCGCGGCAGGTTAGTAAAGGTGCATGACATGAAATCAGTAGCACGTAAAGAAACGGCGGCAAAATAAGATACACAGAACTGACAAGCGCTTGTTCTGTGTACGTTTCTTCCTTTTGTCTCCCGTTTTTTTTTCTTGCGCAAGATCTAATGTGGTTTGGCAGGCCTGATCTACAGGAAAGCTACGTTCTGTGCTCGGTTCTGAGGCCGACTGTGAAACGAACGCTTCGATCTCGTCTTTCACAGGGTGCGAGGAACTTTTGATCTTAGGGCTTTCTCCTGAGCTTTCACAGTCACCTGCCCCAACTATTGCGTCATCAGCCGCATTCATTCGCCGGCGTTTTCTGGGCTGCGCGTTCTTTTTTTGCATGTAGTGCGGATAACCGGGAAACGCAGTCGGGACCGCAGTCGGAAGCAAAATCCTAATCTTCGTGTTCTTTTTATAGTCATCCTCAGTGAAATGTATTGAACATACCAGCGACCTGTCGCTTGGCTCCCACTTACTTGCTTTTTCTGATGGCCCTTGGCGAGAAATATTCTTCAGCCACGCTTCGCGACGCTGCAGATCGCTAGGGAATTCGTGGTACTTCATAGTAGCGTCTCTTCTCGCGTTTGAATTGCACAGCGGCACACAACAGCTTCGCGGCATCTCACCGCTGGGAAAAAACCGTCCGCCACAGACGCGCACACCAAATAAACGCACTCAGGCGCAAGAAACATGAGGAAAGCTACTCACACACACTATCACACAAAAAAGCACACGAACAACGCATAAATTCCGAGCCGACCACATTGCAGCACCACGGCCGCTGCATAATGGTAGCACGAACTGGCCTCTGCTTTGCGGACCGCGCTAGTGGCGTCCTCACCAAAAAAATCACAGCATATCCACGGGGTGAATGATGATGAGTGGGGCGAAGCTACGGAGGGAATCATCTGTAAACCGTGAAACTCTTCCGTGAAATGCGCCCAGTACATAATATAAAGAGTGTGAAACATCGTGTATATATTAAACATCAAACTTTTATTGTACTGTTGGTTTACGTGGTCCCTTCATTATCACTTGTGATCGGTGAAATGCAAGGAAGAAGTCCGCTCCCGAGCGAAAGAGCGCCAAGAGCGACCGCATTCCCCGCTCGCCCTGTGCGAACTAAAGGCAAGGCTAGAGGGAAGACAGGACGCGCGTTCCACGACGCGAGGTCGGTAGCATGCCCAACGAAAGCCAACGGAACGCGATCGTGCAAGTGCTCCGGCTTCGCATCGCCTCATGGTTCCATTTAGCGTCCCAAAACCAAATATATTGCTCAAGGTGTGCCTTGCGTTTTTCGTAGAAGTAATTTCTTTATCATGTACATTAAGACGGAAAGTTGAAAGCTCACTAGAGTGTATCGCCCGCAAAGTATGTCTTTTAGTGTGATTTAACTCTCGTACGGCAGGGTCCTCGCGCCGTTGCCGGTCCACCTCGCCCGTTGACGATCGGGAGAGGTGGCTACATACAACTACTACTACTACACTTTAAGAAAAACATCTGGCGTTCTTTCGTTCTGCTTTTACAAAACATCTGGCGTCTTTCGTTGGTTTATTTCATCAATCAACGGCGTTTTGAACAAAATTTTTATTGTTTAATCACGCACAGGAGAAATCTCACCAGGCACTACCTTGGAGGTAAACAATGGCTGCTAATGGGAATGAGAGACAGAAGAAGTCGGCTTTTAGCTAACACTTACACTTCTACTTCTACTAACGTTTCCTACTGGAACATGCCAATGGCTGCTAATGGGGAATGAGAGACAGAAGAATTCGGCTTTTAGTTAACGCGCACGCTGCGAATTTTTTATTGTTCAACAACGCACAGGAGAAATCTCCCACCGGCACCACCTTGGAGGTCAAAGCGTAAGACTTGTTACGGACTACTACGATGACTACGAGGGACGAACGGGTGCCGCCTTAAGGAGCTTCGCCCCTAAAACTGCGGCCGCAACTGTGAACTCGACCGGGACGCGCTTGCCCATTGACGGCGACGCGACGCAGCAGGCCGCACCTGTTTTTTTTATGTAGTGGCCGTGGTAGTGCTTTCGAAAATCCGTAAGGAACTTGCAGGTACGGATCCATCAGGTAATGTGCAGCGAGAGAGAGAGAGAGAAGCAACTTTTATTGAAACGGCAAGTCCTTGGGCCCTAGCGGCATCTTCGGCTTGCCTGATGACCTGTAGTTGGTCCTCGATGCTTGAGCTTAGCAGCGCGGTCTCCCACTGCTCCGCATTCATATATGTGTTGTTTGGCCCCTTCACGATGTTGGGGCAAGCCCAGATAATGTGTTTGAGGTCCGCCCGCTGATTGCAGTGTTTACACATGTCTGAGTAGATGTGCAGCGAAGTTTTTTCGCTTTATATATATTTACTCTGTTTTTCTTGTTCTGCCTACGAACTTAACACAGTCCGCACCTTAACCCTCTCACCTTTTAACATTATCGGATGATAAAGCGTCGAGCTTCGCTAAAGCACGCGGATAACAAACATATGTGACTGTTTTCACATTGCTATGCCCCCACGCGAATTTTCACTGACTCAGATATATAATCAACTTATTTGTCCTTTTATGGCCATGTTCATTAATACATCAAAAATTGACATATTCCTTTACAAAGTTTGCAACATGTACATGTTTATTCTGTATGAAAATATTCTGTTAAAATTGATCGAGCTCTTTAGCGCTATTACGGGATAGTGCGAAATGCATTTGACAATTCAAATGAAAATAAAGCTAATTTACACCTTGTTTCTATAGAACGCACAGTACAATGCCGTCGTTATCAGCATAATAACAAGGCTGTAACGTTATTTCAATGCTGCAGTAATACTAACATGAACCGTATAAGAATAAAGCCAGATTGGGTGATTAAAACTGATATCGTGATATGGTACTGTAACGCTCCTCTCAGAGGCGACAAGCTGAATGCCCCAAAAAAGTTCTATAGCATATAAGACCGGAAAGACTGTACACATCTTGTACCGAGGACGATAAAATCAATTTTTTTATATATACAAAAAAACCGACTTGTCCAAGTTTATTTCCAAATATTTTAAAGGGGTAATGCGAGGGGTTCAATATCTCAGTAAAACGGAGGTCAATTAGGACTAACAGACAAGAAAGCCAAGGAAATTATAGGGAATGTCATTTGTACTAAGCATGATGTAAATGCGAAGGAGGTAAAGTGGGCGAAAAGATAACTTGCCGCCGCCAAGGACCGAACCTGCGACCTTCGAAAGACGCGTCCGATGCTCTACCGGCGGCGGTCATCCTCCCGGCGGCGGTCATCCCACGGTGGCGGTCATCCACCCGTCCACTTCATGGGGTATATATATGCGCATTTAAACCTAGGAGTGTTATTCAGCACCGCTAGTAGCTATGACGGCAAGTGTGGTACACATCTTGTCGGCTTGCTGGCGTCAAGAAGCACGTGATCTTTTTCCGAGCTGGCAGCAGACTAATAATCCCTCGCATCCCCTTCTTTTGTTCAGTAAAACTAAGTTACATATCGTTTGCAATTGCTGGGTTCTTTGGCAAGGATATATCTGCCCTCAATATGTCCTGTCTTTGCAGCTCACAAGAATACTTAGGGGAACCTTTCCACAGGAATTATGAGGACATATCTTGACATACTATGGCGATTCGCGCTGTTGCAACTGGTCTCTACAGAGAGAAAAAGCCGATCACCGCACATTGTTCTCATCGTCGCTGATGATCTGGGTAAGCTTGTGGGATGCTGCTTCTTTGTATTTGTTTCTTTTCTAGCAAAATGCACTGCCATCTTCTGGGAGGAGATTTTATGGGCTTTTAAAGGCGAAGCATTTCTTCGCGAAACGAATACAGTTTGAGCATATGTATATACTTGTAGATCTCATGCAGGTTGTTATATTGACGCCGGCAAAAATATCTTTTTTTTCAATAAGGAGTGACTGTTGCGCAATGACCTTCTGTAAAGATCTGTGCGATGAACCCTTGTGTTAAGCGTGAATGTTTCTTGTGTTTCTTGTGTGTGAGCATCGTTGTTGACGTGTGGACATTGTTTATGAAGTGTGAACATTGCTTTTGTGAATGAACTTTTTTCGTGCGTGAATTTTGCATCACTTTGTTGTTATTGATAACTTCATGACGCAAATTACTATGTAACAGAAGTAGCCGGAGCCATATCTAGGCACCAGCCTCTCGTTAAAGACATCTATCTATCTATCTATCTATCTATCTATCTATCTATCTATCTATCTATCTATCTATCTATTCTATCTACTATCTAGCTATCTATCGTATCTATCTATCTATCTATCTATCTATCTATCTATCTATCTATCTATCTAGCTATCTATCATCTATCTATCTATCTATCTATCTATCTATCTATCTATCTATCTATCTAGCTGCCAGCGTCTTCGTGCGCTTGCGGCCGTTTGAATAACTTGATATTTACCATAACTGGTATGCATTACACGGGCGTCGAAAAAAAATCACAGGCCATAGCATGAAAAACGTGTCAAGCATACGCCATGATGTACATGACACGATCTTGGTGCTCTCGTAGTGGATCAAACTGATATTGTAGTAAGAGTCTATATGTGTTAAGAGACTATGGCCCACAAGAGGGTACGCCGAACCAGAGACGACGACGACGGGGTGCGCGAGCGGGACGCTCGCGAAGCTCGAGAGCGGCAGAACGTCGCCGGGCTGAAGGAAAGCGGCCAGGCAGCCAGAGCGCCGGTCGTTGGGCCGAGAGAAAAAGGGACCGAGCTGGTGCGACCAGGCCAGCCGGGACGAGCTTGGTGTGTCCCGGGAACGAGCAAGCGTGCGGGCCAGGAGCCGAGATCGTGGCCTCGGTGCCACGTCCAGGCGGTTCCGGCACAACCCGAGCGACCCCGTTCCGGAGCCGAGATCGTGGCTTCGGCGCCATGTCCAAGCGGTTCCGGCGCAACCAGAGCTGAGCCTTTTCCGGAGCCGAGATCGTGGCCTCGGTGCCACGTCAGGCTGACTCCGTTCTGGAGCCGAGATCGTGGCTGTGGTGCCACGTCCGAGTTCGCCGTCGTCAGCGTGGGCCTGTGAGTACCGCGACGAGCGGGTCGTCGTCTGCTCGTGCACCTTCGCACGACTTCATCACTCACCTGTCCGCTTCGTGCTGGCATCATCGCTACCTGACTGCGGTATGTGAGTGACGTTCGACGGGCCTAGTCGTCAGGACGCGCCGATCCTCTTGCGTGTGGGTTATAAACTCTGAGATTTAGGACCTAAAGGATAGTTGTATTGTTGAGTCAGACCAAGCGTGTGTAACTGTGTGTGTATGTGTCAAGTCGATAAATGTGTTTCTTGTTCGTGCCTTGGTTTTCCTGCATCTGAGGGCCCAAGAACCACCACATTTGGCGAGCCTGCCAGGATGGCACATTAATATTACAGCCATTACTCAGATGCGGGGCTAGGCCATGGACAAGGAAAAGTTTATTGCACTTGGCCGGGAACTAGGACTCGAGAAGGTTGCGCTTAGAGAATGGGTGGACAAAGAATGCGCACTAGCTCGCGATGAACGCGCACGTGAACGAGAGGAAGCTAAAGAAAGCGCTGAGCGGCAACGCCTACTGCAGGAACAAGAGCTCAAGATTTTGGAGCTGAAGCTTAAACTTCAGGAAAGCGCGGGACGACAGTCAGCCGAGGCTGGTGAACCAGGGGGAGCTACCTCGAGCGTCACCTCGAGCACTACACGGGCACCGGAAGTATATAGCCCGCATAAACTGATACCGCCCTTTGACGAAACGCGGGACGATCTCGACGCCTACCTACAGCGGTTTGAGCGGGTCGCGACTTGTCAAGGGTGGCCACGTGAGAAATGGGCTTTGTCATTGAGCTTATGCATGACTGGAGAGGCTCTGACTGTGATAGGCCGGTTGGATCCGACAGCTGCATTAGATTATGACCAATTAAGAGCGGCGCTACTGCAGCGGTTTCGGTACACTGCAGAAGGCTATCGGGAGAAATTCCGCAAAGCGAAACCCGCGGATAATGAGTCCGGCCTGCAGTATGCTGCAAGACTCTCGGGATATTTTGACCATTGGATGGAAATGAGCAAGACAGAGAGAAGCTATTCTGGCTTAAGGGAACTGATCATATGTGAACAGTTCATGAAAGGTTGTTCCCCAGCACTCAGAATTTTTCTGAAGGAAAGACAGTGCCAGTCACTAAGTGCAATGTGTGAGACCGCTGACAGCTTTATGGAAGCGCAGGCGCTCTCTAACTTGAATAAAGAACACGCTCACAAAGAGACAGGGCCATCTGAGCTTGCAAAGAAGTCCGAGGCAGCGAGGAAGGCAGGGAAACCTGCGAACCGGTGCTTCTTATGTGACAAGACGGGGCATCGCGCAGCTGACTGCTGGTCACGTACCAAAGGAAATACGCCGGGCCGATGTGGTAAATGCTATAGGACTGGCCACAGCAGCGAATACTGTAACCGTCAATTTCATAAGAACCAGGCGTCGTGTGTCCTGTCGGAGGAAGGAAAGAACCCGACTTCTCAGCAGCTCAAGGATGGATACGTGACGCTGCAAGACGGTGAGACGATACCCATCGTCACTGCGACATCTAGTCGGCCTGTTACGCCCGGCAACGTTGTGAACGTGCCTGTCACTGAAGGGGTTCCTGGAGAAGAGACAAGTTGACGTGCTCCGGGACACCGGCTGCAACACCGTTGTCGTGCGACAGGCCTTAGTACCGAAAGAGAAATTTACTGGAACATCGAGTCCAGTGTATTTACTTGATCGTACGGTGAGGTACCTTCCAGAAGCCAAGGTATTTTTGCGCAGTCCATTTTTTGTGGGTGAAGTACTCGTAAAGTGCATGGTGGACCCACTGTACGACGTGATTTTAGGGAACATCAAGGGCGCGGTATTGCCAGACGCAATCCCACTTGACGCTGATACTCGTAGGAAAACCGAGAAGAAACCGACCATCGACTGCGACAAGGAGAAGCCAGCGATGGAATCCGGTGACGTTGCTGCCTCTCAGGAGAAGACAGCGGTCGAAGAAGTTGAGAACATGGCCCAGGAGAATAGTATTGATTGGGGGTCTCGACCCAGAAAAAACAGCTGTTGTAGGAGCAGGCCGAACGAAAGTGGGGAAAGACACGCCTTTACCCGTGATGTCTCTGCCGTCTTTGCGTGTAGAAAGCGAAATACTACAGCAATATCAGGCCGATGATGAAACACTACGAGCCTGTTTTGAGGCAATTGGTAAAAGGATTGTGTTGAACGACCGGGAAACCGTGTTCTTCCTACGTGACGGAATTCTCTTCCGCAAACACAAGTTGTCTTGTGGAAAGGAATTGGAGCAACTAGTGGTGCCTCGTCAACTGCGCGAAACTGTCCTTAAGTTAGCGCATGAAGGCATTCTAGCCGGCCATCAGGGCATCACAAGAACAGTAAGCAGAGTTACTGGGGACTTCTACTGGCCGGGTGTCCAATCTGATACGAAGCGGTTTGTGAAGTCGTGTGACGTATGTCAACGCACAGTGCCTCGTCACCTGGTGGGACGCGCTCCCTTGGGCACCATGCCTACCGTCGACACACCATTCTCCAGAGTTGGTATTGATATAGTTGGACCATTGTCGCCAACCTCTGACAACCGCAACCGCTATATACTGACCATGGTAGACTTTGCGACGCGATACCCAGATGCGGTTGCGCTACCATCAATCGAATCAAGACAAGTCGCAGAGGGCCTTCTGGAAATGTTCTCCCGCGTCGGCATTCCAAGGGAGATCATTAGTGATCGCGGCACATCGTTCATGTCGGCCGTTATGAAGGAGTTTACACGTCTGTTGTCTGTGAAACAACTGCCTACCACGCCGTATCATCCGATGGCTAATGGTCTAGTTGAACGTTTTAACGGCACACTGAAGCGCATGATAGGGCGCATGTGCCAAGAGCGTCCGAAGAGCTGGGACCGCTACCTCGCACCACTTTTGTTCGCATACCGCGAACTTCCACAGCGTAGCACTGGGTTCTCGCCTTTTGAATTGCTGTATGGTCGATATGTTCGAGGACCTATGGCGGTCCTGAAGGAGCTCTGGACGAACGCTCGCCTCGACAGTCAGACCAAGACCTCGTATACATATATGATGGAGCTTCGGCAACGTCTGGAACAAACATGTGCGCTGGCACACGATGAATTAGAGAAGGCAAAGAAGTTACAGAAAGGCTATTACGACAAGAAAGCGAGGAAGCGCGACCTTTCGCCGGGAGATCGAGTGCTGATATTGCTACCAGCTGACAGCAATAAGCTGCTCCTCTCCTGGAAGGGGCCTTTCTCAGTGGTGGAGAAACGAGGTGAACTCGATTACCTCGTCAACCTCGGCAACAAGTCTACGCTCTTTCATATAAATATGTTAAAGAAATATGAAGAGCGCAAACCACCAACCCAACAAACTATTGCAGCAGCTACAGCAGCTACACAGCCACCAGATACGGAGGCAAACGAGGACTTTTGCGACGACGTACCACATGTTCCATTAGATCAGGCGCAACACTGGACGGACGTTAACATATCTACGGAGCTCAACGCTAACGAGCGACAGCAAGTCACGGACGTTCTTGAAAGCTTCAGAGATATCTTCTCCGACGTACCGGGGAAGACAGAGGTGGTTCAATGTGAATTGAAGCTCACTTCGGAGGCTCCGATACAATTACGACAATATCCATTGCCGTTCGCTGTGAAAGATGCCGTGGAAGATGAAATAAAAGACATGTTGCGGCTGGGTGTGATTGAAAGATCCACCTCGGCCTACAGTTCACCTATAGTTGTCGTTAAAAAGAAAGATGGCACCATGAGGCTGTGCATCGACTTTCGACAACTGAACAAAGTTATACTCCCGGATTGTGAGCCGATTCCGCGCGCGGACATGATGTTTGCGAAGCTCACGGGATGTAACTATTTCTCACGTTTCGATTTCACCAAGGGCTACTGGCAAGTCCCTATGGCCAACCAGTCCAGAGAGCTTACAGCTTTTTCATGCGAATCCGGCTTATACCACTTCAAGTATATGCCATTTGGCATCAAGACTGCGCCAGCGGTATTTAATCGGCTAATGCGCACCATAACCGAAGGGATTCCAAATGTCTTGTATTACTTTGACGACGTGCTCATCGCTACCAAGACTTGGGAAGATCATCTGGAAACGCTGACGAGATTTTTCGAGCGTGTCAGAGCGGCTCACCTGACTATTAAGCCAGCAAAATGCGAAGTCGGCTGTCCTACGACCACTTTTTTGGGTCACGTTGTCGGCCAGGGCTTACTGCAGATGATGAAGGGAATCACTGACAAGATCCAGGCGGCAGCACAACCACAAACCAAGAAAGAACTAAAAGCCTTTCTCGGTCTTGCGGGCTACTATCGCGACTTCGTGCCCAACTATGCCGAGCTGACATTTGGATTGACCGAGCTCACGAAAAAAGGCTTTCCCAATAAGCTGGTATGGAATAAAGAAAGCGAACAAGCGTTCCAAGACGTGAAGAAACGTTTATCCACGCAACCTGTGTTGCGATCTCCTGACTTGCGCAAACCTTTTGTGCTGCGGACTGATGCATCGTCACGAAGCTTAGGTGCAGTATTACTCCAGGAGCATGATGGTCGTCTGCATCCAGTATCGTATGCGAGCCGGAAATTACTACCCCGTGAATCGGCCTACTCTACCATCGAAAGAGAATGCCTAGCTGTGGTCTGGGCAATCCAAAAATATCACGTTTTTCTATACGGCCGGCCTTTCGTATTGCAGTGCGATCATCAACCACTGTCCTACATTCAGTCGGCGAAGCATCTAAACAGCAGGGTTCTACGATGGAGTTTGCTCCTTATGGAGTATGACTTTCACGTTGAATACATTCGTGGTGCGGACAATGTCGGCGCTGACTACATGAGCCGCGCGGATTTCAGTGACCCATGATTTATAGTCGTTGTACACAACTTTTCTTCAGTGTTCTCTGATTGTAGTGCTATTATTCTATTATGTGTGTGCTTAGTAAGTCTGCATCTGACTACAATACTGACTAGTGTGTACAACGAACTGGAAGTTGGGGGAAGTGTAGTAAGAGTCTATATGTGTGGTAAGAGACTATGGCCCACAAGAGGGTACGCCGAACCAGAGACGACGACGACGGGGTGCGCGAGCGGGACGCTCGCGAAGCTCGAGAGCGGCAGAACGTCGCCGGGCTGAAAGAACGCGGCCAGGCAGCCAGAGCGCCGGTCGTTGGGCCGAGAGAAAAAGGGACCGAGCTGGTGCGACCAGGCCAGCCGGGACGAGCTTGGTGTGTCCCGGGAACGAGCAAGCGTGCGGGCCAGGAGCCGAGATCGTGGCCTCGGTGCCACGTACAGGCGGTTCCGGCACAACCTGAGCGACCCCGTTCCGGAGCCGAGATCGTGGCTTCGGCGCCATGTCCAAGCGGTTCCGGCGCAACCAGAGCTGAGCCTTTTCCGGAGCCGAGATCGTGGCCTCGGTGCCACGTCAGGCTGACTCCGTTCTGGAGCCGAGATCGTGGCTGTGGTGCCACGTCCGAGTTCGCCGTCGTCAGCGTGGGCCTGTGAGTACCGCGACGAGCGGGTCGTCGTCTGCTCGTGCACCTTCGCACGACTTCATCACTCACCTGTCCGCTTCGTGCTGGCATCATCGCTACCTGACTGCGGTATGTGAGTGACGTTCGACGGGCCTAGTCGTCAGGACGCGCCGATCCTCTTGCGTGTGGGTTATAAACTCTGAGATTTAGGACCTAAAGGATAGTTGTATTGTTGAGTCAGACCAAGCGTGTGTAACTGTGTGTGTATGTGTCAAGTCGATAAATGTGTTTCTTGTTCGTGCCTTGGTTTTCCTGCATCTGAGGGCCCAAGAACCACCACAGTCTTATTAAACCCCTGCTTGCTCAGTTCTCGGCAGCTCCAGCGCTGGCAGCTCCAGCGCTCCTTGTCCGGCGTCTTTTTGACCGGTTTTTGCCTCAGCGTCATGTACCAACTGACCCAGACTTCGACGTTATTGAAAAACGGGAAGATGAGAATTGCGGGGACTACAAGGGAACACTCAACCCAGTCGTCAAGTGGGAGACGTATCCGCTTCCAACTCCAGAACAACTGCTCGCAAGACTGGGAGGATGTGCAGTGTTTTCTCGGCTGGACTTGGATCAAGCTTATCAGCAACTCTGTGTCGATCAGGACACCGCCATGCTGCAGACCGTGACACTCACAAGGGCCTGTTCAAGGTGACGCGATTGCAGTTTGGTGTGGCAGTCACCGTAGCAATCTTTCAACGTTATATAGAAGGACTATTGAACGGACTGGAAGGGGTTCAGTGCTTTCTGGATGACATCCTAATTGGTGGAAGAACAGTTGCTGAGCATGACGAACGGCTGCGCAATGTGCTGCAGCGTATCCAAGACGACGGGCTTCGCCTGAACGCCGAGAAGTGTGCATTCAGGGACAAGGAAGTGACGTACCGGGGTACCGTGTCAACAAGCACGGAGTAAGTCCTTTGCGTGAAAAAGTGGAAGCCATCAAGCAAGCCGGAACCGAAGAACAAGAAGGAGCTGCAGTCGTTGTTGGGAGCCTTAAAGGGGCCCTGCAACACCTTTCTTAGTTATATTGGAATAGTCTCATTATTGACGTATGACTCTTCACGAGTCATATGCCGCAAAATTTTTCGAATCCGTGAAGTCTAAGTGGTGTTACCTAATTATAGAGATCACGTTCCGCAGCTTTCTCCCTCAACTCAACCCCGCGAGCGCGCGGAAAGCTAGGCAGCGAGTCGAGGGAAGGAGCGCAGAGGAGCGAGGCTCCTCCCAAGAGCGCCGGCGGAGTTTTTTCTTCATTTTCTCTCTGACGTCTGGGCGCAACCACGTGGTCTGTGCCGCCACTTCGGCCGGCTTGCGTCGTTCTCGTCGAGCGGAGCCGATCGCACTGTGTATCGCGCGTGCTTGAAAACTGCGCATCGGTTGGTAATGTGGTGTGCACTCGAACGCTGTAGTGTTTTCATCGCTCTGCCAACCATGGAAGCAAACCTGCGTGCTCGTTTGGAACGAATGACAGCTGAGATCGGTACGGCCCATACTCCGATACACCGCCTCGTAAGACGGCACTTGCAGACGACCCCGAAGCGCCGCCATTACCGGACGCCAGCATTGTTATCGGAGACACGCTGCGCCCCTGCCTCGGTCGGTCGTGAGAACGTGCCGCCGATGCAGTTCTCAGCTGACGAGGCAAGACTCGAACGGCTGCCACTCTCAACGGCAACCGGCGATGGTCAAAAGCACAGAAATATTCACGTTTTCGGCACTGCGCATGGCGAAGAAACGGAACCACGCAACTACGAGCAGACGAGCTGTCGGTGAGACCGGAAGCGCTAATAGTAATGTTTGTTCAGTGTTTTTAACGCGATAACAGAATATAAACATATTATCTACTTATTGAACTCAAAATTAACAACGAAAGTAATAATGAGGGTGTTATCGTGATTATAACATCAGCCAATGGTGGAACTGCCGACAATTGCGTCATATTTTGCGGACTAATACATCATTTGTCGAGAGAAGAGGGAGCGATTTTCAGCTGAATTTGAGAATTTATTGTAAATTCCAGGCCGTGCGCATCGCTATAATATTTGGCTCGCGTGTTCTCGGGAGCCTCGACTGCCGATCGGCAGCGCTTTTTGAGCATGCTCGAAAAGTGTTGCAGGGCCTCTTTAAATTTTATGACCGTTTCATGAAAGGAGCGTCACATGTGTTGGAACCACTTCACCGCCTCCTAGACAAAGGAAAGGCATGGAGTTGGACCGAGACGGAAGCGAAGGCATACCAAGATGCCAAGAGCCTGCTGGAATCATCAGCCGTCTTAGCACACTATGATGTGACACGTCCCATAAGGCTGGCCTGCGACGCGTCTCCGTGCGGGCTGGGTGCGGTACTAAGCCAAGTGGGTGAAGATGGTGTTGAAAGACCAGTGGCCTTCTCCTCGTGAACCTTATCAAAAGCAGAGCGCAACTATGCGCAGATAGACAGGGAGGCTCTGGCTTTGCTATTCGGAGTGCAGAAATTCCACCAGTATATTTTTGGTCGGAAGTTTCAACTCTTGACAGACCATAAGCCATTGCTAGGGCTCCTGCATCAAGCCAAGCCGGTTCCTGCCGTATTGTCACCTCGGATGTTGCGCTGGAGTCTGCAACTTTCTGCATACAACTACGAACTTTTGTACGCACCAGGCTCCACGTTGCCACATGCCGACGTTTTCAGTCGTCTTCCGCTTCCTGTCAGGCATGAGCACGAGCCACCGTTGGGAGACATTTTGCTGCTTGAAGCAGTGCCGGAAGTTCCTCTGGATTCTACGAAGATCGCAGCATTGACGCGTACAGATCCTGTTCTGTCGCGGGTACATCGCTGGATTTTGCAAGGTTGGCCTTCCACGAAGGTGCCCGAGGAATTCCGTCCTTTGGTGGCCAGGAAGAACGAACTGTCCACCTACCGGAATTGTGTGCTGTGGGGATCTCGTGCTGTGACTCCAAGTTCTGCACAGGCCCAGGTCCTAGACATCCTACACACCACGCACCCAGGCGTAGTACGGATGAAAGGTCTTGCACGCAGCACCGTGTGGTGGCCGGGCATCGACAATCACATAGAGAGCAAGGTAGCTGGCTGCCAAGTATGCAAGAAACTCGGCAAGCTCCCAGTAAGGCACCGGTGCAACCATGCGAGTTCACTAAGAACCCTTGGTCACGTTTGCACATAGATTTTGCAGGTCCCTTCAAGGGAAATGTGTTTCTGCTAGTCGTCGATTCTCATTCCAAGTGGCTGGAAGTTTCCCTGATGGAATCGATGACGACAAGAGCCGTTCTTAAAGAACTTCGGTCAAGGTTTGCTCGTTTTGGCATTCCCGAAGTGTTAGTGTCGGACAATGGAACTGCTTTCACGTCAGAAGAATTCGCCGAGTTTGCAAACAGAAACCAAATTCGGCACATTACAGTCGCGCCCTATCACCCCTCATCGAATGGTCAGATAGAGAAGATGGTTCAGGAGACGAAACAAGGCCTGCGTAAGTTATTGGAGGGAGACTGGGCAACCAAGCTGTCTCGTTTCTTGCTGGGCCAGCACATTTTACCCAGTACAACTACAGGGAAGAGTCCCGCTGAATTGTTGATGGGGAGACGACTGCGATCGGCCATTGACCGTCTGCATCCAGACTTTCACATGATTGGATCGTCCCTTCAGCATTACTTAGTGATGGTTCTCAACGTGTTCGGCATTTCTATAAGGCGACACTGTGTATGCACGGAACTATCAAGGTGGCACCAAGTGGGTCCCGGGTCCATTACTTCAGTCACCGGACCCATTTCTTACCAAGTTCTTAAAGGCGAGTGAATGCGAGCCAGTTGGTAAGAATCCATGGTTAAAAACTGCGCGAAGAAGACGCGGACAAGAAAGAACACAGGACTAGCGCTGCCTGTGTTCTTTCTTGTCCGCGTCTTTCGCGCTGTTTTTAACCATGGTTACCAAGTTCGTCTGTCCGATGATATCTTATGGCGAAGACACGTCGATCAGCTCCGCAAACGGCCCGCCCACTGGACCTCGGTGAAGCTGACAGTGATACTTGTGAGAACTCAGCCGATGGTGATGACCTCGCTGTGACTGGCCAGGATTGCCAGTCACAGGATTGCCACTGCCAAGATTGAGTGACATTTCACCCATATCAAGTCCACCTAGCAGTCCCGCCCCTGGACCCGACGGTCCTGATGTACCTGAAAGCTTTTCACAGGAGCACAGCTCTCCAGCCAACTTCCAACAACCGAGGCTTCTAAATACCCTCGACGTGAGAGGAAAGCCCCTCAGCGTTACCGGGACTACGTTCCGTAAGGGGGAAGGGATGTTGTGTATTCACCAGTGAATAAGGTCGGCAACCATGAGCGCCCTGGCGCCGCCTGGAAGTAGAGTGGACAGTAGCTCTGACGGACGATTCATTCCGCCTCTTGTTTGGCAACGTTGTACCCAGCTAAGTCAGCTGGTAATAAACTACAGTTATGCATACATAAAACCTACCATTGAAACTCCCATATAATAAACCTGCACCACAAATATAATGAAAGGCCTGGTGTGCGACCGATGGCGGCGCTGCGAACGGTGCCTGTATGACGTCAGAGCGGGATTCGCGCGCTTTCGTCTGCTATGTAGGCCGAGCGCCGTGTCGAAACCACCGTTGCGGTAAATCTCAACAAAAAAGCAGTTCAATTGCGTATGGTGACTACTGACGCTGTTCGAACAACCGTGGGATGCTTATAACGTTCATTTAGAACTACAGCTCTTTTTCTTAGAAATGCGGCCGCGTGTCTCCGCGGCGAGCGCTGCGCAATGGTGAAGTACTGCTCTGTGCCTCTCTGTACTTCGTCCGCTCGTGAAAAAGGCGTTAGCTTTCATAACTACCCTAAGAACCCGAAGCTGAAGAAGGAGTGGATCGGCAAGCTCAGAATAGGAATGCGCCCCACGCCTTCATCGACTGTGTGCAGCAAGCACTTCGCGGACAGGGACTTCTGCTGCCCACCGTACACGCCACTCTTAGGTAAGCTTGTGACCTCGTTTAAGCGCCTCGTCAATACTTAAGCCGTTTATTGCACGCAGGCTATAAGCATATGCGACTTACACCAGGTGCGGTGCCGTCCCACTACCTGCCGCGAAGGCCCCTAGACAAGGAGCCGACGACGGGCCTCCTAATCGTCTCGCACGTAAGCGCGCCTCGTGAGCTCAGCTGAGCGGCGCAGGATATCTGAGACTACGGCTGCATTTGGATGGTGTACATACGTATTTACTTATGAAGGCAAGCGCGCGCCTAGCGCAGGCCCGTAGTCAGGGGGGAGGGTTTGGTGAAATAGGTGTGTTTTACTCATCCGCTGAGTATATTCTCTGATTCTAAAACTGCAATTCCTAATTTCGCCACTTTCAAATCCACTCTCCGGCAGCTAGTATCCTTGAGTTATCTCATCCGCCTGATCGCCTCATCACCCTAGCTCTTCTGGGTCCCTGCGCACAGTGGACACCCAGGCAAACGGCCGCTCACACCCAAGCCCGAGCACTCGTCAACCGGGCTCAAAGCGACTTGCCTTCGCTTCGCGGTGCCAGGGATCGACTCCTGAGCTCTTTTACCGAAATTCCCGCCTAAGTATCCCCCAAACATAAAATCTCTCCAGAAGTGACCAGGTTTTGTGGCGCAGACTTCAAACGGCCACAGTCACGACTCCTTTTCTCTTATTACGCATGGCGAAACTTCTCCTCATTGCAACTTGTGTCCGAACACCAGAGGCGACTTCAATCACGTCTTTGAGAATTGCCCAAACCCAAGCCCGCGTGGCAAGGCTCAGAACACCAGGAGTGATGGGAGGCTGCTCTGCGCAGCTCGCAACCGGAGTTACATCTCCGGACAGTGGGCTGGGCTAGAGGGGTCGCCGAAGCACAGAAGTGTCCGGCCACCTAGATCGGCCCGAGGGCCATCGTCGTCCTGCTTCCCCCTCACATGATTCTTTCACGAATCAATAAGGTTGTTACCTACCTACCTACCAAAGTTAAATATTAAAAATAGGTATTTTTCTCAAATAGTTAATGTTTTCAGCAAGGGCCCCCCCCCCCGCGAAAAGAATTCCTGGCTACGGGCCTGACCTAGCGGACTGCTTATCATAAAGTCACGAGCGAAACCTGTTGCCGGTTCAGTGCACATTCTTTAAATGTTTTCACCTGGCAGTGCAGACACTTTTTTGAAAGCGGAACTCTTGCGTTAAACTGGACCCAGCTTGCCTTTACCACGTTAACCTCTGTGCCCTGTGCGTGGTATAATCAGCGATTGACTATTTGTTATATTCTAATACCCATTAGACGGCCCTGTGCTGTATTAATATGAATACGACGTAATATCGTTCCACTGAACCAAATTATGGGACAAAGTGCGATCATGGGCATCGGCGGGGGGTGTGCGACAAGGCGGCACTTGCGCACGGTGTTTGCAGGACGAGAGCTGCGACGGTGATGCGATCTCCGTTGACGGCCTCGACCGCGCATTCAACAACGTGGCCTGCGTCGTACACCGCTTCGCCCTCGATGAGGCACCGCGACCTCCACAAGCTTCATCTACATACTTGTAGATGCTGGAGAACGGCACGCTTACCGAATATCGAAAGAAACACCCAAACTAATTAGTATCGTACGGCGGAAACAAGATAAAAATCGAGAACACTCACACATAGTTTGACTTTCTTGCCAGCAATGCAGTCCGTGGCATCGGCGCACTCGTCGGCCATCCGAAGGATTTCTGGCCCTGTAGATTGGGCCGCAACTAAAACAAGTTCAAGATTACACTCGAAAACATTCGTTGTAGGCGTTAGTGACCGTCGCGAGGCTGTTCGTTCGACAAAGTTCCCGCCTGAAGCAGACGATCCGCGTACAGGAGCAGCGGTTGCTGCACCGCGGTTGAGAGCGGAGTCCCCGCTCTGACGTCACACGCGAGAGGCGCCACTCCAAGATCTCGAGGCCAATACGTGCGTAAATATGAAAAAATATGTGTAATAATAACAATAATAAAAATAATAATTTTTATTTGCACAACATGTGAGCCTCCGTGACGTGCGAGGCTAGACAGAAAGGAAGACCCTACGCGCAGCGTCTGGTAGGCCCGTCACCGGAGGCAAAGAAAGAGAGGGAAAGAAAAGAAAAAAAGGAAAGAAAGAAGGAGAAAAAAAAGGGGGGGGGGGGGAGGGGTGGAGTGTGAGGTCATCACGAGTCGCTGGACAAATGGCGACTGTACTGAGAGCAGAGATGTTTGGAGTCTTCGCTGGTGCGAGGGGGAGGTGCGCGAAGACTCATGGGAAGAGTGAGGAACTCGCGTACGGCGGCTGGGATGGCGGAGGAGCCGTGACGCTTAGTTTGTGTGTGCAGAGGCTCTGGCTGACCCGAGCGTTTATTCACACGTACTGCTGACGATAAGGGGGTGTCCGCCAGGGAGCCATCGAGTAGACGACAGAGCAGGCGCATTTGGGTCACAGCACGACGTTGTCGCAGAGGACGCCACTTGGCCATCTTCAGTGCGGGTAGCGT
>NC_051186.1:75562305-75604629 GCF_013339695.2 Rhipicephalus sanguineus | reverse complement strand
TCTTCTTTCTTTGTGCGTTTATACTCTTCATTTTTAAATAATCTGCTGCTCATTTAAAGGTCCCCCTGAGAGCATTGAAATTTAACATATATGTTCATTTCACATGAGACGCTTACTGTACAAAATTGGCCTTAGGTTGAATGCACTTGAGACTCTGCATTCCTGATGTCTCCATATTTTACAATAGAGCCGTTTATTTTCACCATAGTAAATTATTGAGAACTAGCAGACAATAATGCCAAGGAAAGTATAGAGGACGTTATTAGTAGTAAATGTAATGCATATGTGAAGAAAGAAAAGTGGACGAAAAGATAGCTTGCCGCGGGCAGGGACCGAACCTGCGACCTTCGAATAACGCGTCCGATGCTCTACCAACTGAGCTACCGCGGCAGCCATCCCCCCTCGTCCACTTTATGAGGTATATATGTGTATTTAAACGTGGGAGCGTCAGTCAGCGCCGCCAGTAGCCATGACGGCGAATGTGGAACACTCTTTCTGCATGATGGCGTCACGTAGCACGTGAACTTACTAGGAGCTGGCAGCTGACCAATAATCCCTCGCATACTACCTGAAAGCATCAAGTCTGCCAGAACGAGACCCTCGCTATGATTGAAGGAAAGAAAATGTAGAGAAGAAAGAAAACGCTATGAAGAAAGAAAGAAAAGAATGAAGGATAGTAAATGGAGCTTGACTTTTTTTAGTCTTTAGCTGTGACAGATTGTCGAAGTGCGGACAATCAAGGAAGCGCTACTTAAGAAAGTAAGACCAGCTGGTATCGTTCGCGAAATGTGAAGTGAACCGGAGGCAAATGCTGTAAAACGAACGCAATATTCTGATAACGTTTAATTTGCGGCCTCATTATAGCGCAGGAAATGTTTGCTTTAATGATGCTGGCTAAAGGCGTGGCAACTACATCGGAATATATTGTGTTGATGTTACAAACATCGCAGCTAGCTAATATTTTAAATGCGAGGCATTTCTTAGCGAACCTTTGGCACTTTGAGCGTATCTATCTATCTATCTATTATCTATCTATCTATCTATCTATCTATCTATCTATCTATCTAGCCGCCTACGTCTGTGTGCTCTCATGATCACCTCCTTGACTTGATGTAGACTGAAATTGCATGGGAGAGTAAGAGGATTTCACGAACATGACTCTCGTGTCATAACATGACTAACGTGAAAATCCTGTCGCATACGTCGTCAAACCCTGTCCTCAGGAGACGTGTGGCACATAGCCGTTTACCACGGGCCGCGGTGTACGGGTATGCGCCACAGGTGATTGACAATTTATATCTTCCCAGGAACGGCGAGAACAGACAATGGCAATTTGAGTGCGAGAGCGTTAGAAAAACTGACATCGGCAGCGTTGACCCGACGAATGGAAGCAATAGAAATTAGAATGCCAGCAGGAATCGAACCCAATCACTTTGCGTGGCAATCAGGTATTCTACCACATAGCCACGCCAGGGCTATAAACTGGCTTGGAAAAACAGCCTATGCAGGCGTTATGCTGGTTCAACGACAATTTCGGTTGTGGTGCTGGCTATCTAATTTGATAAGAAAGCAATAAACATTACGTATGTACTTCTACGGTACAGGCGTCATGTCAGATTAACGTCTGTGGTTCCAATGTTGGCTCCGCTTTTATAGTAGCCTAATAAACATTGCATTTGTATTCTGATGATTAGAGGCCGGATTTTTAGGCACTGAAAAGCTCGTTTCAGGCGCCAAAAATAGGCAGGCACAAGAATGTTTTAGGCTTCGAAAATCGTAAATATAGGCACAATAAATTTTCACATAAATGCAAAAAATTTTAAACGAAGACGTGCGCGAGCTCTGTCTACGACAGGAAAACAAAAACGTTATTGCTTAAGATGGCACAAAGGCGCCGACATTTGAACATAGCGTGTCACGCACGGTTCGCACTCCCGTGTTCTGCAGAGTGAGGCAGGTGTCCACTTTTGAATCAGCACACTCCTGAGTGTCTTCCCGGCATGACTGATTGCAGAGCAGGAGCAGACAGCCGAATTGCTAAATGACCAGAAGGGAGGGATTCCTCCTATTGGCTCGGTCGAATTGCGCAGAGCTAATTTATCCCCTGGCAGTGAACCACCGGCGTAGCCAGGCGGGGTGGGTGGGGGGGGGGGATTCAACCTGCCCCCCTGCCCCGACACTTCAGTTTTGCGTGTGTGTATATACACGCACACATACAAACGCTTGCACGAACATATATAAAGTATGCTTGTCCCCCTGTACCTTCCACTGAAAAAGATTTCTGGCGCTACTGAAGTGAACACCTTAAAAAGTAAATCATGAACAAAACAAAAGCTGTGGGCAAGTCACAATTTTCTTTCTTCTTTTGCTCTTCACTCTCCTTTCCGCTGACGGCTCTCCGCGGTTTTGCATTCGCCAACCGCTCAGGCCATATCATCACGGCGGCGAATTCTCGCCGTAGTGTCCCGCATCACTGCTGCTGGCGGTTGTTGGTTGGTTGAAATAGAGGACTAGGTTGAACCCCATAGTTCGCAACAGTCAATATTACGCGGTAACATGAATAACGGTCTCAAATAGCACCCTGTAGCGAAAGTCGAGAATAAATAGCGTTCATATAGGCACCAATATTGAAAATAGGCATTTATAGGCATTTGTAAGCATTTAGGCATGAACGCCAAAAATAGGCATTTATAGACACTATAAAAGCCCATCTTAACCTCTGATTCATGCTCATATATTAAAATGGCGCGTAAGGAGCGCAAGGAACAAAATAGGCAATTGCCTAATATCCGGTCTATAGTTATGATTCAGCAAGCTATGTTCAAGCATTGCGCGACCCCGGAGGAATACATTAAGAAAGCGTATGATATTTACATATTTGCACCATAATATGCACTTAGTTTCGATAATACTGACATATGTACTCTAACGTGAAGGAGGCTGACGTTACGTCGCACCATAAGTTACCCTTTAAACGCCAGTGTTGTCGACGTGCCTGGTAAGCGCACGATGTGCACACAGCTACTACACTTACAAAAACACGTCGATCTACCTCGTAACGCTTGGCTGAAAGCCTTAAAATACAACTTAAAGTACTCGCTGACTGCTTCGCATGAAACCAATTCTCACAACGCATGGGATCTGCCGAATTTTTTTTTACAGATGTCACCCTACTCATCTATAGACGTCAGAGTCAGAGTTGCCTGCTACATGCTAGTGCAATAATTTTACTAGGAAAAGTTCGATTCTTTTATCGCATAGGCAAAGCTTTAGTGCTGCAGGGAACAAAGACGGCGTGCCGATCACCTTGGAGAGCCCAGTGATACAGAGAGATGTTGGCCAAACAAGCATCACCTTGAAAGCCATGAGAATGTTTAAAAGTGCGCTTGCTGCTTATTATGTACTTTCCACGTGAAGGTTCCAGTGTTTTCTAATTACGCTTCAACACGTCATGTTTTTTCACAGCATTATGCACGTTGTCGACTGGTTCCCTACGCTTCTCAATGTGACTGGTGAATGGAAGAGCAACGCTGCAAGTGATATTGATGGTGTCGATCAATGGCCTACCATCAGGGACGGTAACGGAGCTGGACCTAGAGAGGGGTTTGTCTACAATCTGGACTGCAAGAGAAAAACGCTAGTCGGGGCCATAAGGTGAAAGTTGTTTGTAAAGGCAACAGTATACATTATAGGAAACGCAAGCTAGATAAATTAAAGCTACCGATAAAATGAGCCAGTTTAGTGAGTTTGTCAGCCTGCTGTGCATACAGCGCCACAGCATGTAGAGTACGCCCACAACGTGAGGGTGGTGAAGCACTGATTCCTTGTTCCGGTTTCCTCTTCGTCCGTGTCTAGTGTTGCGCAGTAAATGGTGAATCACTTCCAACTCTGCCAACTGTCAGTTCCATTGATAGTGAAGCGCAAACAAGCAAGTTGGCTACGCAAGCAATACTTGCTTTCGTAGCGTTAGCTACACTGGCCTAGCCGAGCCAGTTTCGCGTGGCTCCTCAAGAGCCGCGCTGCGCATGCGCGAGGATAAGTGATGTCATACAGCTGGCACATCGAAACCGGCACCTCCCGCGCACTCCGCCGCTGCCGCACGTGACTCGCAGCCGCCGGTCTGCGCTTTCCAGAGGGGTGACGTCGTAGCCGAGGTAGACGTATTGGCGCCAGCTCGCGCGCAGCTATTCCCGTTCGCTGTGCAGTGGCCGTCTGGCTCTGCGCTGGAGCCGCTTGACAGCGCCTCTGACTGGCGTTTGCCATTGTGGTCTAGCCAGTTTAGCCATGGAGTAGGAGAGCGCGAATGCTGCTCAACGACGCAAAAGAGAGGAAAAGCTTAACTCATCGGATCCCGAAGTAGTCGCCTGGCAAAATAAATATACATGTGCCACATAATAGGTATACCATGTGTGTGTAATTGGAGTAGCAGTAAGCATTATAATAAAGTTAATCCTCGACAATCAGGAAAGCTAAGAACAAACAGCTGAAGCTTTGTTAACGCTACATTATCCTGGCGTAGCCGAGGTAAGCCACTGCAACATTTTTTTTGTTGGTTACGTTTTTATTGTGCAGTTTTGAAACGTAAACGTTCTCATAGAAATTTGCGGTACTGGCAAAGAAGCACGTCCCGCTGGGCATGTTCACACTGGAGAAAGCAGCGTAGCATATTTTTCCGACGCTTCTGGCCGGCACGAGATGCCCAAGTGTCATACGTATAGTCAGGTTACTTATTATCGCAGAAGCTTCTTCATACGCGTGTATGATAGGAATAGGGGGCCTGATCCTCTGCCTTGCAGCGAGTAATATCTCTCAAGTACATTATAATTCTCCAGTTAACAAACCCAAAGACAACAAGGAGGTCAATTTACGATTGCGAAAAAAATTAGGCATGCACCAGGATTTGTACTAAAGATGCAGACAGCTAGGCAAACCGCCCTGACAGTTCGTAGAATAAATTGAATACTTTTCGTTTTAAGGAAGGACACCTGAAGTTCATTCTAAGACCGTCGAATGCTTTTGGCAGCTGGTATTCGGAGTCGCAAGAAGAGTTTGAGAGTGTGGAATCAGTCGGCAGTGTGTCCGAATTAGTTCTCTACAATATCACAGGTAAGCATTTTTTCTAGGTGAATTAAACAATTAGGTATGGTTAGAACAAGTTGTGTTTTTTTTATTTCCTGATACTGCAGGCCCGCCTCGGGCCCATGCAGGATTGTGTAGGAAGAATACAAAGAAAAAGATAAAATTAACTGCATTGACTCGCTCGGCATAGTTGTAAAAGGAAAAAAAAAAACCACATACGTAATTGGAAGAACGCAGCAAAGCGCGGTGCATTAATTGTGGCTAATACAAGAGAATATCAGGCTAAGATTACTTAAGTCCACATATATGACTGGTTAATAAAGCGCTGTCGTGTGAATAAGCCAGCACACAGGCGGGACCGCGTCGGAACGACCGGTAGGGCCCTCTGCCGTCTGTATCACTGCGAGACGTGGGGGTGTTCTGGCGTTGAGAGGGTCCGTTCGTTTCTGGAACAGTGGGGCAAGCTCGTTTCCTACGAATAGCGGTATTATAAAATGATTACTCACAGAGATGCGTAGGTTATTCTTAAATGATAACACGTGCTCCCGATGGATTTTTCGAGATGAGAGGAAAGGAAGACTGATTAATGATTTCGTTACGTTTTTAGCACCGCCAATTCTATGCAGTACAGCAACCACTACACTAGTACACTGGTGCAGAGGATGCTAAACAATAATACCATTCATTCATATGAAAAGGAAGGCGGTAAAATGTACAAAAGTGACTATTATAGTTCCTAAGATCCGTGATAACGACAGGCATAAACGTACAGTAGGTATATTGTGAAACCTTCCTCGACGATTGCGGCCTCTTGGTCGATTCGTAATTGCACGCTTCAATAGATTGAGCTTTTTCGACAGGGACAGTGTATGTCCTGCATCCGGCGCATTCCACAATCTGTGTGTGAAAATTAGAGCCCTTGCATTTTGAGAGATTTTCTAGAGAAGAATGCATTGAAATGAAAGCGTTGAAATGTAGTGCTCAGCGGCTAATTTATTGGATAGCTGACCTATTTATTGAGGCACGTCAGAGTATACAACGTCAGCCGATGTAGCACGTCATGCCGACACACGTCGAGATGCTGGAGGCCTATACATCGGGAGGTAATCAGGCCATGTAAAGCATTTCTGTCCGCTTTCACCGCCCTATTTCGGCATACTTACTGCATACGTTCCCTTTTGTATACAGAGCAGCCGTCCGGTTTTTGTTGTATTATCCATGGACCTTCAAATCTCGTGTCACCGACCCCTGTTCATAAGCGTACAGAACTCGAACGGATTAATTTGCTATGCAAAAACATCGGGCATCAACAAATTATCCATAAGATTACTGGCTACGTATCTCGACCACGCCGACTCAGCAAATCGCACAGCACGAAAAAAAGGACGCTTCATATTTAATATGGAATTGTGCCCTTGAGGACGCACATTTCTACACCTATTTGTAGGCGGTCCAGTTGGTACATACTAAGCGTGAAAAACAGCGCGCCAGGACGGGACAACGAAAAGCACACGTACACAGCACTGACTACGGCGTTGTGTATGCGTGCTTCTTTTTGTTGTCCTGTCTTGGCGCGCTGTTTTCGACACTCAGCAAACTCCAGGCAGTAAGAATGTCCGGACACTGTTTGTGGCTTTACAGCGTCTTTGTGGAGATCAGAAAGTGAACAATCAGAGCATGTATAATAGATATATTTCTTGTAAAAACACCCAGAGTCATTTTTTGTGCCCTACTAACTGCCGAGAAGACCTTGCTCCACAACTCGATTAAGTGAAGTGCGTGAGAAAGACTGCCCGCGAATATGACATGTGGGAACTGGCGTAGTGTGTGATACATTGTTGGAGTGAGGCAAGTGACCGTAATCCACACACGCAATTTTATTACATTGCTGTGAGATCGTACAGGCAACTAGATAGCATTACAAAGTGGGTATTGTGTGGGTAAATACGGTAGGCGGCACACAAGCTGCGCGCTTTATTCATTAAAGCAATAGAGTTAAAGAGCACGTGTCGCAGAAAATGCCATGTCGGCGTCGGCGCCGTTGTCCGTGAGCGAAACATGTCGATAGATGCAAAGAAAGAAAAGGGTTCAAGCCTAAAACGAACCCAAGCATTATGCCCGTGGCGTCTATTCTGTTTCTTCGTCCTTGTCTATTTGCACTGCTCTCTAAACAAATATCATGCACCAACTAGCTCAAACCAAAGTACTGTTCTACCTCAGAGCCACGTCAGTGCTTGAAAGTGCTTGGGAGAAAGACACTGTACAGGTGTCATGTCAGGCGTCGAGCTATCCTAACAGATGCGATATTGCGCGGCAGAAGCATACACTCGCATCAGGCGTAGCAGCATGTTTGTTACGTTTACAAAGGGCTCATAATTTACCATCAGCTACAGTATCAAGAAAGCATGTCGCTACGTAGGTGCGCGTATGGCATTACAGACGTGTGTGTGTACAGGTGACCCAGAAGTAAAACGAAGGCTCGAGCTGCGGCCAAAGTGCGCAAAACTACATACCAGCGCGCTCTATCCGCAGATGCGTTGCAGAGCGCGTCGGCACATACAGCGGACCTGTCCCGATCTGATCTTCTGATATTCGCCTTATTGCCGGCTAGAGAGAAGCCGCACTGCTACCGTCACGGCTCCTCAGGGGTGCTTTCAAATGCTCTATGCATTTGTTTGCCCGCGTCCTGAAGAAAACTTCGTCTTCAGAGGCGTGCTCTTTCTGCTTCTTCAGGAATGCCACCACTGTCCCCCCTGTCGAGCAATGATCCTAGCAGCGCAGCTTCGCTCGAGCCGGCGGTAAAGCGAGCATCAGAGAAGAACGGGATGCGTCAGCCGGATGTGCGGACGCACTCTGGCTATGTCTGCAGCATATCTGCTGATAGAGCGCGCTGGCATAATGTTTTACCTAAGGTCCCTAGATAAAAAAGTTTTCAAGGTAGCGACACTCATTGCTCTTTGCGCCTTCCTCCTCACTCTCGCATCTACCCCTCCTTTTCTCCATCATTTGCGTCTGTGATTGGTGAATTCGTTGCACGTGATGCTGTTAGTGGATGGTGGTGATATTTATTATAAAGCAAAAGGTTCAAAAACGAGTGCGCATGTGCATATGGTTCCAGTCGGATTCTTGCCGCGACGAAAGACGAAATCGTATCCAAGACAAGCTGTAGAAGAGGAGCGTTCCAGTTGACGCCAAGTCGGCCGAACATGCTTCGCCGTGAATTTTTAATATGTCAAGTACTGTGCTGTCGGCTGCAGCAACAAAACAGAAGGCGGTTTTTCCCTCTACAACATACCTCGTGGTATCCGGAATAGGGCACGCCGTGAAGTGTGGCTACAAAACATTTGACGCGAGGACTTCCGTGCAACGCCGTAGACGCGGCTTTGCGAGGCGAGTTGATTTGTCGCCTTTTGTTGAAACGCTACAGAACGCGCGTCTAACGCGCGTCTAGTACGTGAAATTCGTTACAAATATTTGTGCGTATGCACGTACAGTTGAATACAGCTGAAGTGGCTGCACTTTCAGGGACATTTCATGCCAGACCGGTTCGAGTCACTTGCTCTTGAACGCGGCGTAAACAGGCTCAAACGCGACGCTGTGCCAGCGCTTTTTAAGTCTGTTTCTGGTACTTGCCGCTGGTGGTAGGGCGACGACATCGTTGCAATGTTCATCACTTCGGGACACCAAACTGGTAGAACCCCACTTGTCGTTAAGTTGCGTGCACCCGCATTGCGGTGCCGCGGTCTCTTCCGTAGTCACCCAGATAATAAAACATGCACCACGATTACCTGGCATCATGATTGCGAAAATGGATGTATTTTTCCAGAAAAAACTGTCATCGCAATGCTGCTAGTCAAGCGTTCGTTCTAGTCTGGCCACGGCTTTTGCCTGTGTGCGCACAAGCGGCTATGATCACTCGTCACAACGTCAGTCAGGATCACAGGATCCAGCAAGAAGCACGTTAACTGTGCCACATCATATTCACGAGCGAAACACATTCGGAGAACTGGACGAACCGGGACGAACTACGACGTACGATGCCAGACGCCATGGATAATGGTGTGAAATATAAAACTATAACAACGTTGCCAGTTGGGTAACACACATCACGCTTCTTCTTATGTTGTACGGCTTATATTCAACTAAGTAATATTTTATCCTACGTCTCATTTACTTTTCATTTGCTATAAATATTTCTATCCGCCGTAATAACTGAACACAAACATTCCCTTTTTTATGCACGCTTTGACCCTTCTTGGGGGCGCTCCAGGCAAATAAGCGAGGAGGAAAAGGAAGGGTGTCGCTACCTTGAAAACTTGTTTTATCTAGGGACCTTAGTTTTACCCAGTTTCGCCGCAACACGCGTGCTCCGTCTTACTTCATGCGCAACTGTACTTAGTTACCTCGCCATATGGTGAATTTTGGCGCAAAGGGTGCTTCACAACTTTAGATCCGGTAAGTATCTTCGGAGAGTTCAGAACAAAAAACGTCATGCGCGCGAAGTTCCTTTCCTCACGGAGCGGTTGAGGTACCTATCTAGACTAGAAGGAGCGAATGAAAAGACGATGCGAACGGGGACAGGAACTTTTAAATTCCACTCTCAAATGCGAAGCATGAGCGTTCTGCAAGTCTTTAAGTAAAAACTTGGGGGCGCGTGAGCGTCGCCTTCGAGAGTAGAACGCTGTAGCGTGATCAGGCCTCGTGCGCATTGTCTTCTCATTCGCTTGCCAGACTTCACTTCTCATGGACACCTCAAGCGTTCGCGAAGAAAGGAACGTATGTGCGCATAACGTCGGCCTCTTGAAACTCTCCCAGATTACATGCCTACTGTAAGTAGTCGTGAAGTGCCCACAACGCCGTAATTCATCATATTTCAAATCAACATAGCACCCACTACGCGTTCGTAAGGCAATACGCACTGTTGCACACTTTTCTTGCGCTGTTCGTGATGGTAATGATGGTTAATAATACCTGAGCACTTTGTAATGGGTGGGTCTTCAAACCAACCATGCGTTGAGCAATTCACATGGTGCGACGCCTGGTGCAATTCACTCCTTCTGCCACGCAATATTACGCGTGTTAACGGTACTTGCTGTACTGTACATGACGCCTGCATAGGGTCTTTTTTCTAAGGCGATTTCAAGCACAGGCGCGGTTCTGTTGTAGAACACGTGCCTACCACGCAGAAAGCCTGGGATCGATCCTGGCTCAGAGCAATGATTTTATCTTTTGCATCGATCGCGATTTTTCGCTCACAGCAAACGACGCCGCAGCCGACACGAACTCTTCAACGCTACCCAGCTGACATTTAAGCATAAATTTTTCCTGATTAGAATAATATGCAGTGAATTTTGTGTACTACGCTACATTAATCAATATCTTCTTCCTGTTTTAGCTCGTGCTAATTTATTACGCTATCCCAAAAGTGTTTTAGAAACTCCAATTTATTTCCCGTGATATAGTTCACATGAATATACGATTGATCTACTGCACCTATACTAGGCATCGCCGTCTCTACAAACCAAGTTGCAGCAATACCTTCTCAAACGTTAAATATGGGTCTTTCTAAAACAGTGGGAAATTTGGCTACACCGATTACAGGAAGCTTCGCACGTTCCTGCATATAATTCTAAACAGTAGCGCAAAGAAGCACACGGACGGCGACAGATCAAAACGGGATACATTGCTACTGTTCAGCGCTCCCGTTCTTTGCACTACTGTTCAGAATTATGCACTACCAACTAGAGAATCAGTCTTTCCTTTTGAACTTCCTGCATATCTTCTTTTTGTCCAATACAGCTGACCCCAATGAGGAGAATGACTTGTCCTGGACGTTGAGGAACGAAACAGAGCGCTTGCTATCCAAAATGAGGAGTCTGACGCATCTGATGGTGCCTTCTCACAGTCCGGACGACGAACCAAGAGGCAATCCAACTCAGGGGGACCATACGGGAGTGTTCAGTCCTGGCTGGTGTAAGCCTCCCGTCTGGAAGCAGCCTCAAACAGAGACAGAAGCTTTGACTTGTCAATGAGAAAGAGAAGATGATCAAAAGTAGCCTGTGCTTTGTGCTTACTAAACATTCCGTATAGCCTCTTCAAAGCTCACCTGGCTAAAATGTCAACGTACATAATTTTTATCCAAGATATGGCGAGTCTACGAGGCGCAATACTCACTTCTGTAATCGGCGCCAATGAAGCACATCAGGATGACCAAGGATAACTTTGCACACTGCACATTCATTTACGTTCTGGAAAATAAAGAGAGGGTTGATGCGCCACTATACTTTTCCTTGTCTGAATAATAATGAGCGTTCTCCGCTGATTTTTATATGCCGCTCAAGAAGCACTATCCGTGCCACGCATTAATGGAATAGATTTTTTAAAAGTAATTCTTCCTACTTAGATGGTCATCACCTCCGCGCAATAAATGCCTGGAGGGAAGTAAACGTCATCAGCTGGGTATATGGTGGCTGCTGCCTTGCCGATAAGTCAATAGACCCCGCTGATCAGTCCGGTAAGACAACTTGCTGCTCTCCGCCGTCTGCCGAAGAAAAAAAGTTTTGGTCACTGGTAAGTTCTATTGAGTATATATTAGTGATGCCGAACTACCGGTACTATTCATTGCTGAGTCGCTATCGAACTATCGATGGTAAAATAGCTATCGATAGCGCTATCGATAGTAATTTTATAGTACTATTGAATGTCATATGAATAGTATTATCAATAGCATAAAACAAACCGCGCGAACACATCGCAGCATAAATTTGGTTCCCCGAGTGCGTAGTCTATGGTGGTGCTGATAACCATGACAGAATTGACAAGGTAGCAATATAACTCGAGTTTTTTTACTACAACATGAAGTGGCCAGCACCAGCGATATTTGTTTGTTTACTTCTTATGCAAGTTCGGACCTACTGGATCCTTCCACGGATCACCTAAGCAAGCACAGGAAGGTAGAAATCCCGAACGGAAGTGGTATATACGACCGCAAACTCGAAACAAAACTGAATCCGCCCTCGGAAGTACAAATACGAGCAGAGAGATCATCATCGGTAGCTCACATCACGTGGGTCTGCAATTCTGCGTTCTTCAAGCGAGGGTGCTGCTTTTTCGACGCATAAACGAGCCTTTCAAAGCGGCATCACTCGCAAGCACGTGCTCGCAAGTAATGTGACGGTGTCCATATGCATTCGTCGGCCTACCTGTCCTCGGCGCTTAACAACTTCAGACTGCGCAAGAAATTCTGAACACGTCGTTTGGGAACTGCTTCGAAGTGGCTGGACAGATCATTTAAAGGGGCCCTGCAACACCTTTCTTTGTTATATTGGAATAGTCCCATTATTGACGTATGACTCTTCACGAGCCATATGCCGCAAAAATTTTTTCGAATCCGTCAAGTCTAAGTGGTGTTACCAAATTATAGAGATCACGTTCCGCAGCTTTCTCTCTCAACTCAACGCAGCGAGCGCGCGGAAAGCAGCGCGCGGCGTGAGGGGAGGGAGGGAGGGCGGAGGTGCGAGGAGGCGACGTCAGCGCCGGCGGCATTTTTTTCATTTTTTTCTCTCTGGCGTCTCGGCGCAACCACGTGATCTGTGCCGCCACTTCCGGTCGGCTTGCGTCGTTCTCGTCGAGCGGAGTCGATCGCGCTGTGTATCGCGCGTGCTTGAAAACTGCGCGTCGGTTTGGTAATGTTGGGTGTGCACCTAGAACGCCGTAGTGTTTTCATCGCTCTGCCAACCATGGAAGCAAACCTGTGCGCTCGTTTGGAACGAATGACAGCTGAGATCGGTTTCGGCCCATACTCCGATACACCGCCTCGTAAGACGGCACTGGCAGACGACCCTGAAGCGCCGCCATTACCGGACGCCAGCATTGTTATCGGAGACACGCTGCGCCCGTGCCTCGGTCGGTCGTGAGAACGTGCCGACGATGCAGTTCTCAGCTGACGAGGCAACACTCGAACGGCTGCCACTCTCAACGGCAACCGGCGATGGTCAAAAGCACAGAAATATTCACGTTTTCGGCACTGCGCACGGCGAAGAAAACGGAACCACGCGACTACGAGCAGACGAGCTGTCGGTGAGACCGGAAGTGCTAATATTAATGTTTGTTCGGTGTTTTTAACGCGATAACATAATATAAACGTACATATTATCTACTTATTGAACTCAAAATTAACAACGAAAGTAATAATGAGGGTGTTATCGTGATTATAACATCAGCCAATGGTGGAACTGCCGACAATCGCGTCATATTTTGCGGACTAATACATCATTTGTCGAGAGAAGAGGGAGCGATTTTCAGCTGACTTTGAGAATTTATTGTAAATTCCAGGCCGTGCGCATCGCTATAATATTTGGCTGGCGTGTTGTCGGGAGCCTCGACTACCGATCGGCAGCGCTTTTTGAGCATGCTCGAAAAGTGTTGCAGGGCCCCTTTAATATAGGAGGAGCAGGCTCAAGGGCAAGAAAGTTGACAGGCTTGTGTACTTTTGCCAGAATGCCTGGCTGACACATCATCAATAAACTCAGCGGTTAAGCGGTGGCGGAAAAAACGTTACATGTTTCGGAACTGCACGACTTCGAATTTATGTTGCAATTTGGGATTCAAAATTAAAAAAAATATGCTGAACTAACTGTTGTTAGTAAGGTGCGACTGCTTGCTTTTTAGTATGATATTATCAATGGACATATTCTGGCATTTTCACTGCGGTAATAATTAATTTCATTCACGAAAATTTTTCTCATAAATGAAACGAGCCTATCGTTAATGTTCTAGCGATATTGCCATGCCGGCAGCAACAACATTATTATTGCAGAATAAATAGTAATACATAGCGGTGTGCGAATATTGGAGTTTCGAATTCGAATCTAATAATTCCTAATCGAATAATTACATACGACTTTCGAATAGCTAGTATTCGAAGTTTTAAATAATTCGACAGGACGTATATCTAGAAGGCGACAAAGGCCAATGGTGTAACTTAGTTAGGGTGTGGTTGCTAAAACTAACGCTATCGTCGTTTAAAACTTTCACCAATATCCTGGTTCAAAAGCGAGCACATACTTTATGTTAAAGCAGATTATATCATTTCCGCACAAAAAAAACACATAAGAAAGATGTCAAACCATTCACAACATGGCTTCCGAAACGAAGGCATGGGCTTATTGCGTATTTAGGTCGCGTATGACGCAAGGGCCGCAAAAGGTCCCGACTTTGGCCCGCGACACCTTCGGTGATTGACATCACATGGGAAAATTTGTTCACGTTGTGTTGTCGCCACAGCCGCGCCGCACCATTCGTTCACAAACTCTCATCGTTCCGGCGCGCAGTGAAAACAGGCACCCCAAGTTTCTTGGGCTCGCAGCAGTCATGACGGTGCAGCACAACATCACCGTTGTCAGATAAGCCATATTGCGCGACAATAGGGCCACAACAAAACGCTACCATGCCGCCTCTGTTAGCCGTTAGGGTGCTATAGGAGTACCGCTGCTGACTTGAATGATAGCTTATCTATCAGCATGCCTGCACGCCCACTAATCCTGAAGGAAAGACCCTCCCCCCCACCCCCGAACAAGCGCGTAATAAAGCTGTCACCACACCATAGCATGGTGACATTTCATTTTATTAATTTTTAATGCGATAACAATTATTTGGACAGTCTCGACGGGTTTTTGCCGTCGCCGCTGCCGTCGCTGTCGCCGTCATGTCCTTCCGGTATGAAGTCCAAATTGATAAGATCCCCCCGGGCATTGTATGTTCTACCGCGGGTAAAAGCGCGCGAGCGGGGGCGACGAAAGCGGCCGAAGCAGAGATCAAACGAGCCGGCCCATTTCCGTCGCTCGGAGGGTGCATGCGATAACATTACCCCGCTCGGGAGGCCTGCCTTCGAAGCAGACAGGAAACGCCCCGCCTTCTTTAACGACCATGAAAAAACACGAGGGAGAGAGGGGTCTCGGGGGGGGGGGGGTCAGTTGTTGGGCGAGCAGCCACTTTAAACTTTGAGTCTAAGGACGCGGTCGCGATCGCTGGCGCGCGCTCTATCTCGAAAGCCATCACAGCGGGCGGCTCGTATACGCTTCTACGTGCTGCGCTCTCAACGCGAAGTGACTCTGCGGAGAACATCTCTCCCTGCAGTGGCCATATTCTCTTACGCCAGTGTCTTGTAGTTACGCGAGATCGCATACAAAACAGTTAGCTGCCAGCCTCACTTCGTGTAACACTACAATTTATTGCTATTGCATTCATTGCTTCGCCTTTGCGGTGAAACTGTGACTTTTTTGTACATTTAATTTCAATGAAATCTTTTTATTCGACATTCGATTCGATATTCGATATTTTTGGCCATTCGGCATTATTCAATTCGAATTCAATTCGAGATGAAACGTCCCTATTCGCACACCCCTAGTAATAATACCAATGGTACTGTCAATAGGAACACCGATTGTATTATCGATAATACTATCGATAGTTCGTTTACGTTATTGTTGGTCAATTTACCGATAGTTTTACCTAACTAGTATATGCACGAACAAGCCACATCATCTCTGCTCGTGCTAGTTCGTGCACTGTTCGCACACTGTTCGTGCTATGTGCTAGTTCCAAGGCCGGTTACCCAGGAGAGCAAAGCACGTTGTTACGGTGCGCGCGCGGTCGAAGTCCTGCAGGGTTGTAGCAGGGCACTAAAAGTGAAAGCCCCCTTTTTCGAGCAACTCTTCAGAGGTAGAGGCATGGTTAGACCTATTGCACGCAATGGCAATGATGTTGCGCGGTCATGTTTTTGAGCTTCTGACAAAAAGCATTTAATTACACACACACACACACACACACACACACACACACACACACACACACACACACACACACACACACACACACACACACACGCACGCACACACACACACACACGCACACGCGCGCACACGCACACAAACACACACACACACACGTTTCAGCATGCTCCAAACATAAGAAATGTGCTTTTACATGCTTTAGCCACACGGCAGTTACAGCGGACGCTGTTCGTTCAAACCTCAGAAACTGGCATTACTCTCAATATCAGCGAAAGTAATTCTGCTACTCGTGCTGCACATCATGGAGACTGCATCACTCATAGCATTCGGTGTGAGGAGAAAAAAATTCATCTGCGTGCTCGAGTACAAAGTAGCCCGGCAAAGTAATGCCATGGCAAAGTCACGCTTTCATTTGTGAAAGCGTGACGTAAGCATTGGTTGGAAATAATGTCATTTGATTCCAGCTGAAAGAAGCAAGACAGAATTAAAGCCACGTGACGTAACGCCCAAGTGTAGCGCCACCAGTGGCGCCGTGCTACACTCGTAGCGCATCGTAACCCACGTAGCCTATACTTTTTTCATGCGTCTTTATGAAAGCTTGTGCTATATATTTTTGAGAATAACGACGCTTATTGTAAGGCGTTTTCTAAGGTAATCCAAGCAGGCGCGACCGCCTCACAGGCCATAGATGCTAGTGATCCGATACGTGTCTGAAATACCTCTTTTCTCAGTCCACCGCGCAGCGATGCCTTCTATCATATCATTCGGTCTGGTGGTTGTCGGCATCCATCAGTAGGCAGAAGGCCGGTCAACACGGCTTATGGAGATGTTAAGCAGGCCCTGAACGGTTGTATATGCAGGAGCAGCGTGGACTCGATTGCGACAAGACAAACTACGCTGCTTTAATGACGCGTTCATGCTGAAATCACTTTTCAGCTTGTTCACGCCGCATCGAAAAACGATTTGTTTTCCGTCTGATACAGGCACGAGCTACATGCAAAGGTGCCAAACGCAGGCTTTTACAAAGGCCTAGGGCCACCACAAGATCAATAAAGGCGCGTATCTTGTGCAAGGCGATAAGTGCAGCAATTATTTCAGGCGCTTTCACTGAAATAAAAGCGTTCATTGGGCAAATGTCACGTCCTACATGGCTTCTATTTTCTAATACGAAGAGGTCCGCGAGCACACGCTAATCTTGAAATGGCTGAAAACAGTGGCCACTCACGCTGCTGCACTGTCAGTTAAGCGAGGTGCTTATGGCTATGCACTATTACGATAAACAACTTAAGCTGACTCCTGCGCAAGGTCGCCTTCCAAAGGGTCCTTAACACCTGTTTTTCAATGTGGATTCGCTTGAGATCGCGATCCGCTGTAGTTCATTTCCATAAGTAACTGCGTCACTTAACACGTCAGTTTTTATCTCCAGGTTTGGGTTTTTTACAGCGGAATATTTATACCGAAGCCGTGTGTAGAACTACGACATCCATGGTTCGAAGGATCGTTAAAAGAAAGGGTGTTCGTATGCGTCAAATTGCATTGGCTCGCCAGTTCTTTTCGCAGTTTTATACTCTTTTTTTTTCTTAGTATATTCTGCACTAGACCGTTACCAAGGGGCGGCTGTTTCGGCGTCTATAAACTGACTGTGTATCTCTTACTTTATGACTGGGCATTTCAGTGAGCGGCGAGTATGGTGAAACAAGCTGCCCTTCGTATTGCGGTGCTTGCAGCGTCCCTGATAGGTAAGCTACTTTGAGCGTTCACTCCATATTTGAGCTATCCGGCTTCGCGGTTGTACATTTTATGCAGCGTGGTCACTTGTATAGGCGTTTATGTAGCACCCGAAATGATTTTCTTTAAGACAATAGTTGGTGCATGGTCGAACGTTCCGGGTGCAGTGCTAAGAAACGCACGGGCCGAAACACATAGTAATACGACTGCCGCTGCCTTGCTACTCCTCTCTATTACCATCATCGCTGCAGATACAAGTGCGACAATCGCCGAAGCAAAAGCTTCTGTCCTTTCTATGTACCCACTCTTAGATACCCCTTTTCATTTTTACTGCGGAAGTCATAACCAAGCCGCTAAGCTTTCCGTCACAATGACATTAAGTCCTGCTCACATTGCTTCGCATTTCCACAGATCTGTGCCAGGCCCAGACAAAGGCCGGCTGTGAGGTACAGACGCTGCGAGCCTGCGGAGAAGATTATGTCCCCTACCAAAAACAATCCCACTTGGAGTCTTCGGGGCCACTATTCCAGAAGCAGTGCGAGTAAGCGCACGTAACTGAAGCTGTAGTTCTTGTAAGGTTTACCAGTAAGTGACGGTGGCTTGTTCGCTGAGAGCGCAAGGAGTTCCTTTTAGACAAGGTCTTCATGGTCATTATTCACGCGGCATTCGTTGGTGCGTCTGAAGCATCACTCACTGCGTACTCACAATGCCCATAAGTGGTACGCACGCGGCCTCCTCACTTCCCTTTTTTTTGTCCACTTGTCTGATGGCTAAGCCTTGCCTTTTTTTTTATTAGTGGACCCGGACTGGGGTTCGTTTGTTCTTTAATAAAGTTGTTCTCTCTCTCTCTCTCTCTCTCTCTCTATCTAAAAGCTTTCGATACTCACGCGTTCAGCTGCAGGGCGACATTTATTTTAAGAAGTGACTTCTCCTAGCATGACAGAGGTTCCGGAGAAGTGGGATGCTTGAAAAGATGAAAAAAAAAAGTGAGCTTTGCACTCATGGTGCCAAGCCTGAAGGAAGTGCGCAGCTGGACGACCTGACTTATTTCTCTTCCTTTTTCTCTGTATTTCTTCTTCTATTTCTTTCCTTTTCTCTCTTCTCTCTATCTTTCTGTCTTCTTTGTCTCTGTTTAGTTCCATTTCTTTCTATCTAATGCATTTCCTTCCATTACTGGCTCCTTCTATCTGTTTTTCTATTTGTTCCCTTTCTTTTTCTCTCTCCCTTGATTTGTCACTTCCTCTTTCTTTCTATCTCTTTCGCTCTGTATTTATCTGTCTTTATTTTTATGCTCTTTTCCTGTCTTTATTTCTCTTTCTGTTTTCTTCCCTTTCATTCTTTCTATTTCTCTCTCTTTTTATGATATGCGTTACTCTCTCCCTGCTCCTTTCCCTCCTCCATATCCTCGCTTCCCTTCCGTTGGTATACTATACCATACAAGGCTATGTTATGCTAAGTTATGCCTCGCGCTTTGTGTCGTTTTTTTACGCATCAAGAGGGTGCGAGGTGGGGGGAATTTTATTGAAGAAGTCAGGAACAGCTAAAACTCATAATTTCACGGTGGTCAGAATGGTTAGCAATTCTTGTATAAAAAGCCTTATGTCTCACTGGTTATCGTTGTGCACCCACCAGATCGGATTCATTCGAGAGTTCCGCTTGAAACGTTTAAACCTATTCGCCGTAGTGTATTAAGCCTGTCAATGAGATACGATTCTCTATATTGTCTTTCTCTTGGGGACCGGAAGTTGGTCTGAAGTATGTAAGGCTTGAGCTCATCGAAGTTGTGAACTGTCATTAGAATTCTGTGCCACTGCTTTTTGTAATTTTTCGCCGTGTCCGTGCGATGCCCGTTTAATTTAATGGTAACAGACTGTCCTATTTTGCCAATATACTGTTTCTGAGAAAGTGAACATTCGAGCAAGTAGGCAACGTTTGAACTAACGCTGGTAATACTAGATCTTATATCATGGACGTAACCGCTTCCGGTGCTTTTAAATGCAACATCATTATGAAGGTGTTTACATCTGGGACGAGAACAAGCAGTTGTGTAGGCAGTAGAATGAGGGTCTACTTCATCATGCACTGACATTTCCCGAAAGTCTCTGTTACGGCGGTAAACGACCCCTAGTACTTTGGGAAACGATTTTCTTAGGCGCTCGTTGCTTGCTAATACTTGATGGGCACAAACTCATCAACTAGACCCTGAATTCACATTAAGCGAGCTGTAATGTGCAAGGTCTGAGTACGGGCTAGTTGGTATTCCATTTCTAATTGTGATTTACAGCGCAGGGGAAGACACGAGACAGAGACCAACGAAGAGCGCTCGTCTTCGTTCGTCTCTGTCTCGTGTCTTCCCCTGCGCTGTAAATCACAATGTGAAATGTAATGTGCAATTGCTTCACGTCCTCAAAAGTTTGCTGCTAGGCCGGACGGCATTACTTACAGCATGCTGAAAATACCACTACCTTGGAAAGTTGCTCGAATTATTCCAATTCTTAAACCGGGTAAGACGCCCTTGTGCCTTGATTCTTTTCGTCCAGTCACCTTGACAAGTTGTTTACGAGAGGTAATGAAGAAGATTATTGACGCGCGACTTCAGTTTCGATGGAACGAAACGGATGTGTTGTCCAACTGTCTAACAGGTTTTAGAAAACAGAGATGCACAGTGGGTGCTATACTTGATATAGTAACGTATATAGAACTTGGCCGGGGTAACGTGACGGTCCCATTATTCTTAGACATCAAGAGGATATTTGACACCGTCAGTCACGCACATGTTCTACTAAGTATGTTGGAACTCGAAATGTCCGGCTGGTCGTTGCGATGGATTTCTAAGTTTTTTCAGGTTGCCAAACGTTCGTCCAGACAGAGATGCAAAGAGTGCAGAACACGATGTCAAGTAGCGAGTGCAACAGAGAATTGTGCTTAGCCCCTTTTTATTCAACTGCACCATGTCTTATTTAGCAAGAAAACTGCCATCTCAGTTAAGATGCTCACTATATGCAGATGATGTGTGCATTTTAACATCCAAAACTAATTTTCAATTATTCAGACGGCATTAAAAGACGGCATACAGACCATCAACAACTTTTTAATAGAGAAAGGGGTGGCTCTGTCCCACGCTAAGACAGCTGCGTTGCCCTTCACCCGTAGGATGTTACAGAATTTCAATCCTAAATTAGAAGGAGAGCCACTAATGAGTGGGACTCAGCGTCGATTTTTGGAATAGTAATTCATTGGCATCTAACCTGGACACCACACACAAAAAATCTCCAAAGCGATGTCAACAAAGCAGTGAATGTAGTTCGCAGATTTGCTGGCCCTTGATGAGGCGTATCAGTGTCGACCCTGCTCACTGCTCATAATGTTTTAATACGACACAGAATTGCATATTCTGCGGCAATCTTAGACGGCCTTTTTCCCACGTCGCAACAGAAACTTCAAAGACGTTTAGCTAGGGCGTTGCACATATGTCTAGTAGTTTCACGAGCGACTTCCAGTTGCCTTGTAACAGCAGAAACTCGCCAATCTCCCTTAACAGTCATGAGAACTATAAAAACACGTCGGCATTTTTTTCGCCTTCAAACACAACATAAAAACCCCGCATTGGCTCTGGAAATACAACAAAGGAATAAAAGCTGTGTTCAAAAAGAAATTAAGGGAACGCCAGAAAATTGCCAAGGAACACATTTTTAACTGAAGAATCCATTATCCTCCATAGCTGCTAACGCAACAAAGAGCGAATTGTCAGTGGATGGCATAATCTGAAAAAGGGACATGTTCATTCGAGCTGCTAAACAACTAGCGCTTTATCAGATATATATGCGATAACTCGGCTACCTACATGTCTATGCAGATGGCTCCAGTGTGCCAACATCTTCAACTTCAGCATTTATTGAACCACACCTCAATGTGAAAATTCATTTAGGTTATCTCACGTGACGTCGTCTACAGCAGCTGAACTATTCGCTATCCTAAATGCTATAAAATTTATTAATTTTTTAAGAGATACGCAAAAATGAGTAGTTTTCAGTGATTCACAGGCGGCACTAACATCACTCTGTAGCACAAAAGCGAAAACAATCGGTGACAGTAAAATCTACGAGACACTTAAAGAGCTCAAAAAGGCAAATAAAAAGCATGGTGAAATAATGTTGCTGTGGATACCGGGACATTTCAACATTCCTGGCAACACAGCAGCTGATGAAGCAGCATGACAAGCACATCTAAAAGATTAAAGGTTTCTATTCCAGTATCGAAAAATGAGTTGCGCAGCAATTTAAGGGCAAAATATTTAAATATGTGTACAAATACGTGGTTTGACCAAAATTCTAAAAGCTCTGATTGATATCATATAGATCAATTTATTGAATTTCAAATTCCGTTATCTCTAAACAGAAGTGTGGAAACCATTATTCGCCGATCAAGGCTGGGCACGCCCTAAAACAAGCACTTTTTGCGCAGAATTGGCCGCCCTGAAACTCCTGAATGCGATGATGGATTTGTAGATGAAGACATATATCACCTCCTTCTAGAATGCCCACACCACGACACAACATGATGTCGACTTAAGTGTTAATGGCATTAGACTGCAGACCACTCAGTATAAGGAAACTTTTGTGCCCGTGTCCAGCAAGGGATTTGGAGAAGTGCGCTTTAAAAGTATTCAAAATTTTTCTTGCAGATAGTGGAATTCTTCGCCGTTGCTAACGTATTTATGCATTGTTTTGTTTTAACGTCACCGTGTATCTATATGTGACTGTTCACTATTTTTGCCTTTGTTTTGTTATGTAAAGTTTCTTTTACATCACCGTTTGTGTTGGTATATGTGATTATTGACTATGTTGTTGTGACTGTTATGTTTTGTCTTTGCGTGGTAATTCATCTACGTGGTGCTTGACTTCACAACGTCATATAAGGGGACATTATTTTTTTATATTTTTGAGGAGTCATATAGCGTCATGGTATTCTTGAAGTTGTATGTTGTATGTGCTACGGATTAGTTATGTTCGGAAACATTGGACCCTGTATGCTCTATGTTCGACACCTCTAAGAGCTAAGGAGTAGCCGGCGCCTTATTTGTGGGCGAACATTTCCTTACATCATGTCAATAAAAAAAAACTTGATCGTACTTACAGAAGATATAAGTGAAAAAAACGTAATGTTGGGGGCTTGTTTTTTTGCTTGATACAATGTTAATGAAAACCAAGAGATAATAAAGTCAAGGAAGACGTGCGAGACGTTAAGTGTACTGTTTTAAGTGTATTGCAGTATTTATGATATAAGTGTGGGAAGAATGTAAAGTGGACGAAAGGACAACTTGCCGCCGGCAGGGGCCGAAACTGTAACCTTCGAATACCGCACTCGATGCTCTACGAATTGATCTACGAATTGGCAGCGAGACGTGGAAGACAGAAGGAACGTTGAAACAAAACATTGAGAGGCTTCACTAATGCTGCGTTATTTTTTTGTTTTGAGGACAAACAAGCAACAGCTCGCCTGCAGTAGCCAGTACACCAAGGACTGCGTAATGGGTGTATCCAAGGCCGCTGCGTTACTGACCATAGAAGCGCTGCAGGACCATATCGACGCCATCTGCATTAATGGTTCGGAACAGTACAATGGTAAGCATGCTATTACTGACAGATCATTGAATGTATTGTGGACCTTTGATGTGCAACGTATGCATCAAGTGTCTAAGGCTGCGCTGATTAGTTTCAGGGTTTTTTTCAGCCTACTTTGCACTGGACAGTATTTTGAAGTAGGACTGATAGTTTGGCCGGTTGGTGCGGATGCATTGACATTAAAACGGCGCGACCAAAAAAAAAAGAACAGACTTTTACCACAAGCACATAAGCACCGTGTTCATCTACATTGCGGAGGCAAAGCGGTAGCCATTCACAAAAAATTAATACCTGGATTTCGATATCATTATTCGTCGTAATTATATACAACACACGATGAGCGAAAGTATTTTTCTCAAGATAACTATACTTTTGATTTTTCCTTTTGTGTGGCGTTAAAGTTAAATGCCTATCAACAAGAACGCGATTAGTAACAAAAATATTTAAACATTATTGTCATCTTAAGGAGTTGCCCAGAAACAACAGGTATCTCAATAGAATCAGACGGTATGCATGACAAGTCTCTGCACCTTGGCAGATGAAGACACGATATAAATAAACACAGCAATTTTTGTATTTAACTAAGTACAAAACATTCGAAAAAGGAAGACAGAGACCTGGCGTATTTACACCAGTTTGAAACATAATGCGAAATATCATCAATAAAGAAAATACAAGAAACATAACCCAGATTTATTGTTAGCGAGACGTATTCCTTAAAGAAGTGTCGTGGTTCCACACACACAAAAAAAACATCATCTACAAGTTTTGTAAATATCGTCGTGATATAGACATTTATAATAAGCTTTAACATAACCTCGTTTTGGAAAACGCTAGAACAGAACGAAATGTTTTTCGTAATGTTTGAGAAGCATTGCGTTCTCGTCTCAGTACAAAGGTTGCAAGAATGCCTCAAGACAGCATATTGATTGAGCAATGATTGAAAAGGTGGTACGCATAGGAAAGAAGATACTAACATAGTAATCTGGTGAAAGTATCATCATCATAAACGGGTATGCGCCACAGAAATTGGGTAAATCCCACTACTCACCACTAGTCCACTAAAAAAAATGAAGGAGGCAAACGTTAGCCCAAGAAATGGCTATCGTCACGGGTATGTGCCGCACAAATTGGATAAATCCAACTACTCACCACTTGCCCACTAAGAATGAAGAAGGCAACAATTATCTCAAGAAATGGTTATCATCACGGGTATGTACCCGAGTACGTGCGAGAGAATACTAAGGAATGCGAAAGGCAACGGCGGCGGCGAGAAGACCCCGAAGCGATAGAAGCCCTACTCTAATGACGATGTACCCGTAGATGCATGAGAGGTGCGAACGCTCGATTTCAGTGCGAGTTTCAATCTCTGGAGTTTGGACATCCGTATCGTGTCTCTGACTGTCTTCGGTTTAACTCGAAACTCTTTTGCGCTGAGAATGAACCTAGAAACAACCTAACATCACCTAGCTAAAGCCTAGCAACAACCTAGAAGCAACCAGATTAGACTTCAGAATCGTCCGGTTTCACTGTTTCAAGCCTTTCCAGTTTCAAGTTTCAAGACTGGGTAAATTATGCGTTATATCGCAGAGCACCGCGAAAAAGCACACGTGAACTAGTGTATTTTTTTAATGGTCATCAATTATCCGTAAACCAGGTCACTGCATCCCAAAACACTCTCTTGCTGTAATATTAATGCTTTAGCGTAAGACACAAGCTTTTTTTAACAAGGCCGTTTCATCTGCATATAAATAATATGCAGTTAAAAACACCGGTAAAGAATATTCAAGAACAAATTAAAGAGAAGAGAAAATAAAAATGTAGCCCAAGTGGCACTCCAGCTCTTGATTGTAGCCTTCTCTTCAAGACCAATTGGTTCTGTATAGATCTGAGGCCTGTGAACGACCGCCAAGATAATTTTTAATATACTCATGGACCAACCCTGATATTAAGGTGGTGCAATTTGTCAAAAAAAATTACATGGTTCACTATATCACTATATCAAAAGCTATTTGTGTTTTAAACAATGTTGGAGCGAACAAGTTATTATGTGAAGCATTATTTAGCTCAGCCGAGAATTCCTCCAAAAGAACAAAAATACCCTGTCCTGCAACAAAGCCACACTGGTGGCTTGAAACCCAAAATTTTCATAGAAAGAATGTTATGCATTCTAAAAGAAACATTTTTTTCTTTGTGTAATCATGGCTGATGTTATTACCGCCTTTTTTTACAGCGAAAGCTGTTATGAGATCAAAACAAGGGCGGTTTTTGGCGCCGTAGTTGTCTGCCGCCGCCGGTGTCCGTAACCACTATCGTGAGAAATAAGAAAAAAAATCGAAATAAGCATAAAATATTCAGGATGCAACGAGGTTCGAACCTAGGTCCTCTGTCTGGGAGCCCAGTATTCTGCATTGGAGCCATGCCGTTGCTTGAAACTCCTTTGCAACAAGACCCTACACAGGCTTCATGTCGGAAAGGAACCATATTAACATGTGTAATCTAGTGCGGTAGAAGAGTAAAATAACAACCAGGCGTCACACAATGCGAGTTGCCCAATGAGTGGGCAGTTGAATGCTTCCAACCCATTATAAACGGATCTGCCATAATTTTTCATTGTCATCTGCCACAACATCAACAAAGTGCACATAATGCCTTACAGGTGTTTAGCGGGTACCACGGTTCTCAGCAGAATAACGAAAAGTTGCATAGTGGCTGCTTCCCTACTTCACAAAAGTTTTGGTGATTTATAGCGTAGTGGGTTCCTCGCAAGTGCACTTCTACTGGTTGCCAAGGAAGCCTAAAAGGCTCCCATGATCCGTTTCCTCAGGGACTCAATAAAGTTAATTCCCTCTCTCGCTCTCTCTCTCTCTCTTTCTCACGTTAACGTATGCCATAAAACGTGACGGGAGAATTGAATAACGACCGGGCGTCACACAATGCGAATTACGTAACTAGTGTGTCGTTTAAAGCTTCCAACCCATTACATAGCGCTCAGCCATAATTCTTCATCGTCATCAATCGTCGCATCAACAAAGTGCACATAATGCCTTACGGATGGCACCTCGCTTCTCCGCAGAATGACGAATAATGTCGCGGTGGGTGTTTTCCAACTTAACAAAAAGTATTATTTGTGGCGTAGTGGGTAGGTTACTGCAGGCGCGTAGGCAGAAATGTGTTTTTTTTGGGGGGGGGGGGGGGCACCTCCATGGTCTGAAGTGGGGCAGGGCAGGCAGATGTGGTCGAGTATCATTTTGTCCTGTATATGCCATGGCAAAAAATTCGGCAGATCCCAAGAGTTTTGGGGATCGGCTTCATGCGAAGCATTCAGCGACTACTTCTATGCTGCATTTTATGCCTTTGAGCCAAGCGTTACGAGGTGGATCGACGTGTTCTTGTAAGTGTAGTAGCTGCGTGCACATAGTCGGCTTACCAGGCATGTCGACTACCATGGCGTTTGAACGCTAACTTGTGGTGCAACGTATTGTCAGCCGTCACGTTCAAGTACATACGCCAGTATTATCGAAACTAAGGGCTCTTTGTGGTGCAGTCATGCGTGTATCATCGTAACTTTCTTTATGTATTCCTCCGGGGTCGAGCAATGCTTCAAAATAGCCTGCTGAATCATGGAGATACAAAGTTAATGTTTTTGAGACTTCTATAAAAGCGGAGCCAACACTGGAACCACAGACGTTAATCTGATATGACGCCTGTATCGTAGTAGTACATATCTAGTGTTTACTGCTTTCTTGTAAAATTATACAACCAGCACATAACCACAGTTGACGTTGCACCGACATTACGCCTGCATAGGTTGTTTTTCCAAACCAGTTTATAGACCTGGCGTAGTTCTGTGGTAGAATACCTGATTGCCACGCAGAATGCGTGGGTTCGATTCCTGCTGGGATCCTAATTTTCATTCTTTTCATTCGTCGGGTCAACGCTGCCGATGCCGGTTTTTCTTGACACTCTCGCATTTAAATTACGAATGTCTGTTCTCGTGGCTCCAGGGTAGACATAAACTGTCATTCACCTGTGGCGCATACCCGTACACCACGGCCCGTGTTAAACTGGTATGTCCCACACGTGTCTGCAGGAAAGGGTTTGACGATGTACGCGACAGGGTTTTCACATTATTCATGTCATGACCCGACAGTCATATTCGTCGAATCCTCTTATCCTGCCACGCTAATTTTGGTCTACACCAAGTTTAGGAGGCGATAATGAGAGCACCCAGACGTAGACGGCTTGATAGATAGATAGATAGATAGATAGATAGATAGATAGATAGATAGATAGATAGATAGATAGATAGATAGATAGATAGATAGATAGATAGATAGATAGATAGATAGATAGATAGATACGTAGATAGAAACTCTCAAAGTACGAAAGGTTTGCTAAAAAATGATTCGCATTAAAAAAAACTTCGGGGGGGGGGCACGGGCGTGGTGTGCCCTCCCCCCACCCCTAGCTACGCCACTGCGTTACTGGTGTACTTGCATTAGTAGCCACAGGAGAACTTAAAACGGGCTCTAGAAATGCCGCTCTTGCAGCTTTCGCTGTGACTGTGCTCAGCTTTCCGCGCATGCTTGGCGTTCTTTTTTTTCTACAGTCGTGAGAGTTGGTATTTTATTCTTACATTCGAATACTGACCCTTTCTCGTATTGTTTTTTATTTGTATCTAGCGTTCCAGAAGTCTAGTGGCTGCTTGAACTCTGTTGGCAAAGAAATTCAAAGCTGTTCGAAAGTACTTCGAGCAAATATGCAGAAGGCTGTTGTCAAGGCACCGGCCAGCGAAGTCATCCACTACATGTGCTGGTTAGTGTAAGCCTTCCTGATTTACTGCTGATTAAGCATTGCGCACATCCCGATGCACGAAAAAACAACAACAAGAAAACATAGCATATGACGCGGGCGATGGAGAAAACAAACGACTAATGAATCTTTTTGTAATCAGTTTCATGTGTCTTCCACAATGTTTAGGAGAGACAGTATAACAAACGCTAGCGTGACATAGAAGTTTACGGTCTGTGGCTGAGTAAAAAACGGTAAAGTCAAAAGCTATTATTCGTTGTGTTTAGGCCCCTGATGTGCTGCTTTTTAATATACATATCCACCAATGTGTGCCTTTTTTAACACTGTCGCATTTCCCGAACCTTGTCTGACATGCCAATAACAGAACAGCATTCGATGCTAAAATCCATATAAAGTGATAGAGGACTGTTATCACCACATAATTTGTTCATTTCAAAACGAAAACACTCCAGATAAAGTTCATACAGGTGAACATCCTTGTCAACCACGGAGATTTGACTGGCCGCAATGTACTGCTGGTAGTTTACTTATCTAATTGAGATATAGGTGGATATCATATATGACTCTTTCATCCAACTGCTCTTTATCATGAAGAATGAATATGAAGGTGTCCATGAGCGGTGACGATTTGGAACAGAAAACGTGAACTGTTCACCGTATGAAGTGCGGCGTGTTATAGTTCGTCTTACTAGGCCAGTTTTCAAATTTGCGTTATACAGTGAATGTTGTGCACAATCTTGTTCAAAGGAAGCATTTCCGTGACATATTTGTCTGTGTAATTGACTCATCCTTGAAGGAAATTGGATAAATCGAGGTCTCGCGTAGATGAACACTACAATTGAGTACAGCCATGTTGAAACATGCGCGTAGCTTCTCTGCTTGATCGCTAGCATTTACGCGCACAACGCTCATTTCAGCAGTTGCAGCTGAACACCGCCCTTGCTTCGCTACGCAGTCGAATGAGTGGAGCGTGAGGCTGGCTACGTTTGCCAGGCCTGGCGCTGCACTAAAGAGATTTTCATCCAAACGCACCACGTCGTTCGCGCATCTCGAGGATCTCTTTGACTGCGTTGCCGTGATGTGCAGGATAATGACGGCGACTCACCGGCGGCAACTGCTCGAATGCGGGTCGAGCGTGGCCATACAATAACAACAAACAATGAATACTCGAAATGCATTGCCAAGACTGCTTCGAAGCTTTCAGCATGACAGTTGAAACACCCGGTGCCTCGAAAGTCTTCGTCAAGGTCAAAAAGCCAAAGGTCAGGGCTTTTTACCACGAAGCTATCTATGCCTAGCAGGTGGCAAATGTGCCAGTCCATGAGTGCGCAAAAGCTACAATGATGAAGCGATGCTTGCATTCGCTACCTCGAAGGGTCTCCGCACCTGCACTAGTTTCTCGTCAGGTTTTGTCAGCGTAATACTAACCATAGAAACCAGAGCAAAACTAGCGAGACTAAAGTTTCTATTCCAATGTCTGAATGGAGGCATTAAGATTGATATCACTAATTTTGTCTCACTAAACACTACTAGACCAACGCAACCCAAACACTCCCGGACACTGGGTGAATACTCAAGAAACACAGACTGCCTCAAAATACTCTTATTTTCCTGTTGTGATGAGAGAATGGAATGAATTAGATACATCGATTGCTAATACTAAGTCCATAAACACTTTCCTAACATTATTACAAAAAGAGCTGATTACCACACAGTTACAATAGACCTTGTGGTTCTTCTCTTGTTCCTCTTAGAAATTATACTTGACTATGTAATGTTTATTATACAATCAGTATATGTTCACTTCCATTTACAACGCATCTGCATAGCCCTAGCATCAAATTAGTTTTTGTAGCGTTAGCTACACTGGCCTAGCCGAGCCAGTTTCGCATGGCTCCTCAAGAATCGTTCTGCGCATGCGCGAAGATCAGTGATGTCGTACAGCTGGCGCATCGGAGCCGGCACCTCCCGCGCACTCCGCCGCTGCCGCGCGCGACTCGCTGCCGCCGGTCTGCGCTTTCCAGAGGAATGACGTCGTAGCCGAGGCAGACGTACTGGCGCCTGCGCGCGCATAGCTATTCGCCTTCGCTGTGCAGTCACCGTCTAACACTGCGCTGGAGCCGCTTGATAGCGCCTCTGACTGGCGTTTGCCAATGTGGTTTTTAGCCATGGAGAAAGAGAGCGCAAATGCTGCTCAACGGCGCGGAAGAGCGGAGAACCTAAACTTATCGGATCCCGAGGTAGTTGCCTGGCAAAATAAATATACATGTGCCACATAATATGTATACCATGTGTGTGTCACTGGAGCAGCAGTAAGCATGATAATCAAGCTAATCCTAGACGATCAGGAAAGCTACGAACAATCAGCTGAACCTTTGCTAACGCTACGTTATCCTGGCATAGCCGAGCTAAGCCACTCCAACATTATTAACGAGTATGCGAGAATATATTGTAATATAGTTTTACTGTGTTTCAGTGTATCAGCTGCCCCTTACTGCATTTTCTTTTCGCCCATGTTTGTGTATATGCCACTGAAAGCGCGCATAATCGCGCGAAATACTTTCATTCTTGGTGATCTTACTCCTGTTGTTGTTTCTACAGGTGCTATCATATAGTTATTGCCGCAGGCTGTCGTTGTTCTGCACTAACCAATTTTCAGTGATCATACCATTTTTTACTCACTTCTCTCTCCTACGACTTTTTTATGTGGAATTTAGATATGCGTTCTCCCTGCAGTGATCTGAATTAGATGGGCAGTATTGCTAAATAAAATAAAATAAATAAATAAATAAATAAATAAATAAATAAATAAATAAATAAATAAATAAATAAATAAATAAAAAATTGGCCGCGTACCTGCGTGCTTCGCTGCAAATGTCGTGTAAAGACGATAGAAGAGGCGCTGTGTGAGATATGGACGCCATCTGGCAATAAGTCGGGAAACATGAGTGCTGTGTTGCGTGCTGGTAGTCCCGGCGCAGCAGCAGGCGAAGACCGGCGGTGACCAACGCGACCGGCGGGGACGCCAGCCAGCCCGAAAACGCGGTTTGGCGCGAAGCGCTGAAGCAGAGAAACGTCCGCACTCAACGAGTACTCTCCACACACTCTTTTATTTACACGTCGCCTGGGTAAAACAGGAACGCCAGAGCGGCGCTCACAACCGGCAGCCTGAAGGCCGCCCACAACGCTGCTTTTTCATTTTTTAAATATTTTTTTCACCTTCTTGGCCTTCTCAAAACTAAAGTTTTTCAACACCAACCCATGGCATTCGTACAGTGCAATACAGAACCGAACCGAAACACAACAATGAGCTCGTGCGAAGGGCACGGAGGAAGGCAAATTTCAGCGCAGTCGCATTTTCAGCTTTGTTGAACAGCGCTTACTAGACGACGACGAAGTAAAAGAAGGCACAGGACAGGCAGCGCCTGTCCTGTGCCTTCTTTTACTTCGTCGTCGTCTAGTGAGCGCTGTTTCAACAAAGATGAACGCATACCAACTCGCTCAAGCTTCCATTCTTATGCATTTTCAGCGCAGCTTAAGAAACTAGGGTCCTTAAAATTACGTATGTATGCATTTTCTATTAAAGGAACACGCCACCTAATACTTACCTAGTGATGTTGTACCTCAGATATGCATGATATTTACTTTTTGATCGACAACGTTCACAAGTATGAACAGCTGTACCAGTTCAAGACGGCTGGCCCTTGGGCAAGTGGTTCAACTTTGGCCGAGTGGTGAATCGAGGGACGTGCCGACAAACAGAAAGACAGACAGGAGGACAGACAGAAAGACAGACCAAAATTTCTGCGTTTAAGTTCCCCAAGAAAGACTATCGTCTTTAATAAATAAATAAATGAACAGTTCTGAATGATACCGGGAGCATGACTCACTATCTATAATATTCTTGAGGTGTTCCTAATATCCTTTAAGCTAACTTCAATAAAGTCAAAGCTTGAACCACGCATCTCTGAAATTTGCTGATAGAGAAATCCAGAGGTGCAACAGAAGAAGCATCTATAGATCTCTGCTCGTGATAAACACAGAGACCGCACGTTTTAGCTTCGCTGGTTAACTACCTGTGCGGAGTGCTTGCTTGATAAATATTAGACGTCTACAAAGCTACTTCCAGAACTTGCTTACCATTCATTTGATACTGACAAAAACAGCGATGTAGTTACGATGTTGAGGCGAAGGGCCACCGGCGATTTACCATTCTGAATGCGCGTAAAGTGTGTATGTTACCTTAGAGAGCCGCCGGAGCAAGTTAAATGGAAGACTGCAAATCGTAGAGTGGACGCAAATTCCTAGGAGTTCCTGTAAGCGCGATTGTGACAGAAGACTTAACTTTTCGGACATGACATATCGCAAACCAAGAAGTTGCGGAGCTCAGGGATACCTAACTGCTCCACCAAATAGATACCGCCCTTCCGTAATACAACATTTGGAACACCATAAGCGCTAAGTGTAAAGGATTTATGTAGCTTGCATGAAATTTTGTGCAGTACGTGGCAGCATTTTAAAAGAGGCTGCTTTCCAAATTAGTTTCATATTAACGGCGATTATGTATTTTAATACGGGCATTTTTTTTTCTATATTTCGTGAGGTACAGTTTAGCAAATTGTGATGCCCTTCTTTTCAGAGGGTTAGAAAGTTGAAGCTCAAGTAATACTTCCCATTTTTCTTTTTGCTTTTTCGAATAACTAGTGGGGCATTGATGATAAAAAAAATGATACGCGGTCTGGTCCTACTTACTAAAAGGTTGTGCCCGTCTTTCTAATTGTTTCATTTGTTTTCCATATATTTTTAGGAAAAATGTGTATTCTGTATACAACGACATCTATTTTCCTAAGTATTCCGGAAAACACGTGACGTTTCTGGAGCGGCTTACGGGCGTTTTCTTAGGGACTCAATAGTTCTTGAAATGATCTTTGAAATCAATCACGGAGTTCAATTTGGCACGGTGGGGGTCAATAAAATTTATACACGTCCCGTTATGACGTGTTTAGATAATAGTTTCGTCACACTGAAGCTTGCTCTGTTACGTCGTTTCTGTTGTGCAGCTCGTACGGTGACTTGCTAGAATGCCTAGATCCGGTGTTGACGCCTTGTGAGGAGAATGGTGGCAAGGAGTTCATCACTGGTGTACTGGAACATGTGTTTGGCGAGACCCTGAGTCTCGTATGCGGCAACTACCAAAGAGGATCGCAGCCCTGCACAAGCCTGCCGAAGCTGCCGCCGCTGGGCCCGAAAGATCCCGAGATCGACAGCTTTCTCGAGCTGCTCCTCGAAGTGCTCAACTCCTTGGGGCGGAGGAATTAGCTAGTGCTTCTATTGGTGGCAAGCTCTTCTGTTGTTCTTGTTCCTGATTTGTTTAACTGTTTGAAACTGACACAAGGAGGTGAGTTTCAAAATAAATTCTTTTGCGATTGCTTATGCCGAAGTTTTCTAGTGAAATTCGCAATTTTCTGCTATATTAACAATTCAATACAAACCCCTTCACAGAAATGAAGTCATAAGAACATTGCATAATAAAAACCATGGACAGAAGTCTTCTGCATGCGTTGTCGAATTTCAAAAATGTTCTTTTATATTGCGCTTCAACAGCGAACTAAGATGGATAACGCATTTCTTTTAATATTCACTTTAGGGCTAAGTGCGTTTCGTTATGATGGAGAGGGTATTCTAAAACGACCGATCCGATGTTTTGTGGCAGCGCACATGCTGTGTGGCGATTTTTTGCTGGCGTGTAAAGGAAGCCCTCCAAATACTAAATAAAAACGTGTGACTGTGCTCATGCGCTGCCGCATTGCATCGTTCTCAGCCGTGCTTCAGAGACACTACCGTCTTGGAGGTCAGCCAATCTGTCGCTTATCAGGGACGACGGCACGCCCTTGCTGTGTGCGGCCGTCAAAAAAGCTGACGCACTGAGAAGTCCATGCCTAGAGACGTGGCCGCTCTTTTCGCCACCGTCCACGTGCACAGTTCCTTCCCTCGAAGTACGGTTCAGAGATATGCAACTGTAATGCTGTCGTGAAGGTTGCTGTCGAATTAAGGTATAATAATGGCAATAATGACACGCTTGATGCGACACTGATAATACTAAGAAGTCATAACTCAACAATGATGGAAATAGTTTAACAACTTCGAATCCATAACTGCACCTTTGACGAATTCAGAGACTGCCAAAAATGGTATATCTCTGTGGTCATATAAATGTGGGTAGGCATTTGGGAAGTTACGCCCCTTGTTCACCTTACCGCCAGTATTTCGGCAGTTCGATCTCACTGCGTCCACGGTAGTTCACATCGACGCAAGTGGCGTCGGCCTTGGTGTGGCCTTGGCGCAACGGTAAGCCGCCTGTGGTGAACACGTCGATTTTGCAAGCCCTGCCCTAAAGAAGGCAGAGTTAAATTGCTCAGTCGCAGAGAACGAGTTCTTAGGAATCATCTGGGCACTGAGCAAGTTTCGCCTTTAGTTTCGCGGCCGCCCTTCTTAAGTTATTACCAACCAAAATGCCCCTTCTTGGCTGTCTTCCTTGAAAGCCATTTTCCGGTGATATTTCAAACATTATGAACTGTCGAATGTGTCATGTCAGATCTCCTGATGAGCGGCGGACGTTGCGGAAGGACAGAAGAGTGTGTATGGGACTCTCGAAGCTGTCTGCTTGCTACTTTGTAGCGTAACTTCCTCGCTGCTTTTTAGTGCTCCTGCCTAAGCCTCGTCAACGGAAAAAAACTTAGAATAGCCCTCTCTTTCCAGCAGCTAGGAATTCCTCATTTTGTTTCGGAGGCGTTTACTGCGTTTGGAGATGGACGCTTTTCGCCACTGGCGTGGTGTCTTGTCAACGCCTATTCCAAACATCTCTGCCTTGACGCATCGTGTTCTCTTTACAGTTGAAAGAAGCGTACAAGCAACTGGCAGCACATGCAAGTAGCACTCTGCACGTGACAGACGGCGCCGATGAGCATTCAGTGTTTTGTGACAATCAAAAGTACAGGGCACTATTAACACTACGCTTGCCTTTCAGCTGTGAAGACAACCTGCCTTCAGCTGCGGCACTCACTGAGCGTTATGTCCCACACAGCAGCACTCTAACAAACGCCAAAATCTTGGCCCGTCGGCTGCTTGCTCATTTAATTTGCCATACAGCAAGAGTTTATCCGCACCTTCAAATTTGTGTGCTCCAGGCCGCCTTACAGTGCAAGCTGGTGTTTTCAACCCATCCATTAACGCAAATGCCGGAGGCAGTTTAGTTACTCGTTTTATGCGAAAGCCGCAAGTGGTATGCCGGTGAGGGCTGCCCGTTTAATTAATTGATGAGTGGTTACCTCCTTTCTCTTTCTTTTCGTGATGGCGGATCGTTACGACAATAGCGGCTTGGAATGGTCAGAAAGCTTACCAAAGCGGCATCCAGTGTGAGACCTGCAGAAACAGCGGATCTCTGGTCTTCCTGTGTTTCCCTTGTGATTTCCTTTCGATCTGTGCGATGTTTTCTGATTGTGCGTGCGTTTGTTCGATTGCGTTATTTTTAGAGTAGAAATTTACGGGAAGGACGTGGGGCAGCTCCTGGCACACCCGACTTTGCTATACAGTGAGTTTAGGCCCTTACCGCGCTCGAGCCGCCCTTCCCCGTTCCACTATGCGGCTACCACTTCGTCTGCGAAAGAGGCAGTTACGTCCTCTCTTGGTGTATCTGGAATACCGGAGCATCACATGTGATGCGGACATTCATCTGTCGTCAGGCCCAGTCCTAGAACAGCTCTGCAGTTAAAACCGTGGGCGCGGCATCAGGTTTCCGCTGCCAGGCTCGCAGCCTTCCACCAGTGGACACGGCGTCTACGCCTAAATCCAGCGCGATCCGTATACGCTCAACTCGTTGCGCTCGTCTTAATGGTGCGCCCAACACAGCCTCGAGTGTTCCGACGGAGACCCGTTGGCGCGATGAACTGCGGCAACCCAGTTCGCCCGTAGGTACTTGCCACTGCGAAACTTGCGAAACGTCGCGGCGGGTGAATCGCTAACACACCCCCAGAGCACATCACGTTTTTTCCCATAATGCCGCGTTAAGGAATAAGTCTGCCTGTATCTCTAAATTGACAATAGAAGGACGGTTGCACTCTTGGAGCTACGTACGGCGCAATGTGGCTCGGGGCCACCCGACGGCCCGACCAGCATGGGCCCGACAAAGCCCCATATGATGTCACGCTCATGGTTGCCACACTCTAGGGCAAGATTACCGGAAAGAGGAGTAACGGAGCCCAACAGGCGCGCGCGATGTACGGATAGACCGTTGAGGAGCAAGCAGAGGGATGCGTGCCGTGTGCAAACCAATTACTCTGCAAAGGGATGAACCTCGCGGGAAATGGAGGCCGTGTGCAGAAATACGTTCCGTGTGCAATCCGTTGTCAAGGGAACTAACCGTACTCCTCGTTCGGGTCAGAATTCCCACTTGTGTTCGTGCTGGCGTGTTGTGTGGTTGTGTCGCGCTCGGAGAGTTCGCTGATCTAGGAACTACGCCTCGGTGCCTTTGATATACACGTATGCGTGGATGAGCGTGTCGTGCTGCTTTTACGTTTCGCCGCACCCATGAAGTCTGGAGCTGGTCTCGACACGTTGCGACGCCGCGCTGTATACCTCCGGCGTAGTCACGGCACTGCGTCGCCACCGGCTGGGAATGGCGGCCGAGAAGACAGTAGGCCTATCGGATCCATGACTTCAATCTGACTCGGGGCACAAATCGGCGCTGGATTCTTTCACAAGTAAGTGATCGCTCTTTATTCTGCCGTATACCTATCGCGTGCGCGAAACTGATCGCGATTATGGGTAACGGACTCGATCGTGTTGCATATCGCGCGCACGAAATGTACCGCGAGGGCCGGCTTGGGCGTGAGCTCGCCCGTGTTTTGTGACCGCCTGGATATTGGCCGCCATTGTCGTCGCCAGCCCGGATGTTCGCTCACCGATGATTCGCCGTGGTGATGAGCTGCGAGCTCGCGATATTAGCAATATTAGGCAGAGGCCTCGCCGCTAATTTGCGACTCGTCCAAAACGCTGTGCGGTAGCAACGAGCTCGATTGTATGCCGCGCGCTTGAAATGCACCGGCATAGGTTGGCGGGTGCTTCAGCTAGCCGACTTTAGCTGCGCTTCGGAACTCTGCGGAAATTGGTCGCCACTACCTTCGGCTTCCTCGACGCTCGCTCGCAAGTAGTTCTCCGCCGTTCGTGGCGTCGACCCCGCTTTCGGTCGCTGTACTGGTTCTCGCTCGAGGAATTTGGTGGAAATTGGACGCCGTTACAGTCGGCTTCCCCTTCGGTCGCTCGCTAGCAGCCCGGCGCCCTTCGTGGCGTCGGCTTCGCGTTCGCGCGCTGTTCTGCTCGAGTTTTGCTGGCGGCTGCGGCGGCTGGCGGGCTTGCTCGAGCTGTACAACGCCGCTCGCAAAAAACTCGCCGGCTCGTTGGGGCATGGTGGTTGGCGGCGCCTCGGCGTGATGGCTGCGGCTGCCGCACTTGAAGTGTTTGTTTGCGCTGTGTGGATTGAAATGCGTCTTTGATGGCGTATGACATCACGGTGAAATTATTCACATGCCATATTTTAGACGTGTGTTTTTATTTCACCTTGCAAGTATGTGCCATGTGCGTGCGTCTTCATCCCCTCTGTGACGTGTCGCAGACTATTTGCAATATTTTTGTGCTTCACAGTGGTGAAATTATTTGCGTGCCATGTTTTAGACGTGTTTTAGTTCACCTTGCACGTATTTGCACAGTGCGTGCGTCTTCACCCTCGCTGTCACGTGACTAAATATTCGCAATATTTTTGTGCTTTGCAGAATGCAGCCGTTGCCCACAACGAGCAGAATGCTGTGTGCCCTGGTGCGTACAACGCCTGCCATCTATCGCTTCCGTTGGAGCAGCTTCACAGAAAGTACTGTACGAGATATGACAACGCGGCTGGACCTGTATTGGACATTATGTAGTGAATTCAATGAAAGAAAGCAGAAACTTCATATGTATAGAAAAAAAATAAAAAGTTTCATTGTCTCACTTTTGTCTTTCGTTGTCGCATTGAATGCGAAAGCAGTGACACACGCATGACTAAATATTCTTTTGCGTGTTCTTTTCCGCGGCATTTGTTGCACACCGCGGAAAGAAACATGCGAAAAAAGTGTTAAGCCTTGCGGAGAATAACTGTAGAAAATCACCCTTGGGGATAAAAAGTTCATCCGTATGGAGCGTTTGAGTGGACCGACCGTTGGTCCGGCGAGGTCCAGTTGCGAGGACTAACAGTTGCCCGGTAAGGTGTAAATGTGAGGACTAAACGTTAGTCCATTGTTGGACGCTAACTGTTAGACCCGGTGCCGTTAGTCCTTAAAGGGATTAATGGTTGTGGCAGCCCCATTATTCCCCAAAGGGACGAACCACACACCTTTTGAACACCCTTTTGCTTTAGAGTGCAGCGTGTTCTGTGGTTAACGCGGAGTTTCGAAAAAGTGCTAAATATGTGATTGATTTCGGGATTAATTGTGGTTTACCTTATCCCTGCAAGCAGGCTAAGTGTAAAACAAGGCACACGCTTTCTTCTAAGACAACTTGTTTTCTTTTGTAAAATGACCGGACAATCACACAAAAGACCCGTCTGGATGCTTGTGACATTGGGCGACTCGCTAGCAAGTATACGATATACGTGTCCTACATCGTTCCGGTCGCAAGCACTCTGATTGTCATACACTCTACCGCTCTCTGATGGCACATGATGCGGCTTCTCTCTCCACTCATTGGATCATCCTGTCACCGCTGACACCCACTAACACGCATTCAAAGCAGCGCAAGGACCCATCGCTTGCCTTGTTGCTTGACCGCCAAGCACCTCCACCAATTGTTACGAGGCTTGCCGTGAATGACAAAGGGGCCAAAGTTTGGCAAGGCACTGCAGTGATTGTCCGCAACACGAAATTACTCTTAGTCGTGGTCGCGGCACAGCTCTCCGTTTTTCTCTTCTACATGCTCATGAACAGGAGCGCATCTGATTCATTACAATGACATGTTTTTGCAAAAGGACTTCTTTTCGGGCGAGTTGGTGCATAGATTTCGTAGCAGCACGCTAAACCTTTCAGGCTCTGTGTACAAGCAGTAGTCTATGAAATACCCCTAAGCTGCGGGCAGTCCGACGTTGGGCAAAGGGGACGCTGCATTAACGACAGACTGAGGGAGCATGCTAATAGCTTAGGTAAAAGGGATAATGCGCATCTTACCGCGCATTGTAATGCCTAGTGTTGTGTGCCATTCTTTGGGCAGGTGCTGATTCTAGGCAAAAGTAAGAAACAAACTACTGGGTGATTCCACGTAAGATCGAACAAACGATGGCTGGTCGACCTCTCAAATTTATTTCAAAATTTTATATATTATTGCCTGATGAGTGGAAAGAAGAGATCCGCAATTTGTTTTGCCGCCAAAAATTTTTTCGAACTACAGGAAATCAATAATGACGAAGAGGTGGAGTGGAGCGCTCATCCGCTCTGCTGTTTTGGCCAACTTTCGTTATGAATTACACAAAACATATTAAAGTTAGGTAGCTGAAATTTTTTTACCTAAATGTATGCATGCTTTTGCTTCTGCTCAGGTATTTTTAGTTTTTATGTATAGTGTAGATGTTTTTATAAAAAACCTCAAAAATGGCCCAATCGGCAAAATTTTCTTTACTTTGAAGGTCTTTATCTCAAAAAAGCCTTGTAGCATAGCCACAAAAATTCTGCATTACGTTCTTCGCATGCGTATCTACCAAACTGCCAAATCTTGTATTTATACAACTTTTCAGTAAAGAGATATGATCGGGCTAAGTTCAAGAAAACACCGAACAATGGAAACTTCTGACGACAATTAAAAAAAAAAAACATTTTTTAAATTTCCTAAACTTTGTCCACTTATTCTCCTCCACATCATCTTTCACAATCATTAAAAACATGTTGAATAATGTCGTTGCACTAATAGTTACGGCCCCTCCAATAAGACCCTTAAGAAAGGATGGGCAATTCCGACTTCTTGCCCAGCAAGTGTATAAAATGCAGGCAGGATTGAATTTCTTTTTATTAAAAGGCCAGCAGGTACCTAAAAAGGTGTTGCCGGCACTGAAGACGTTAATTTTGTAATAATTTGGTCACTGCAGCGGCCACGAGCGCGGGGCTACCGATCAGGCGCGCGCGCATCCGAGATGCTCGTTGTAAGAGACGGCGCAGTCAGAGCTCGTTTTCGCGTCCTCAGACCGATTGAGTTCGAAACAGCAACACCTCTCGGGTGACTTGAACGCACGTGCACCGGTAGTCGCAGTGATATGGTTAATTGCGTTGATTTCTTTTTCAGGGGGCATAAGAATGTCATCGTTATACAGTGCGTTCCGTGAAGATCTTTCATTGCAGTGGTAGCAAAAGCACGCGTAGCACAAGTAGTCCGTCTCACTGACAGTCACTGATCTTTCGGGCGTTCAACGTTCCTTCAAAGCATTTATGTCTAGGTAGGTAACTCTGCAAAATTTTGGCTTCTTTGCATTAATTAAAGGAGTACTGACACGATTTTGAGACATCGCAAAAGGCACATTTTTTGCTTCGTTGGTATGCAGTGTCCACGCTGTCCACACACTGGAGTCGGGGAACACGTATAAAATATTTTAATTTGACTTTGAAGTTTTCGTCGCTGAGCATTTGCAAGCCAGCCACACTGCAAGGACATTATCCCGACAAGTCAAGACAGTTCCTCCGAAGTTCGCGAGTTCTGCGTCCTGCATGCAGCCTAAATCGTAGAAATCACTGTCAGGTTCACTGGACGACAATTCACTCATCGTTGTCTATTGCACCACGAGCAGATGACGGATTTCCCGCTAGTACGTCGCGAATTTCTGTATCTCCGTGACGTCACACTGCTATGAAACGACACTGAGAAGCCACCCCCTCGATATCGAAACCGAAAGTGTCTATTTAAGGTGGCGCTAATTAAAATATAGGATGCATTCCCAGGCACCACAACAGTCGTTTTAGGTTTCTCGACACCAGTATTTTTATTTAGAGCAACAATGCGAAATTTTTTTTAATTCGTGTCAGTACTCCTTTAAGCTTCTTATGCTTCGAAAGGTGGTCTCCACAATAGACTCATTCAGCGCTATACTTTCTCGTCATGAGACGCACAGGAGGAGTAGAGTAAGAGCAAAGCACAAGAACTATCCGCGCCGAATGAAGTGTGAACAGTGCACTGAACACGCGGCCAGTTCACGCCGTCTGTTGCCGGCATCTAATATAGACAAGCGCATCCGGTTACCGATAGTTTTGCTTTTCTTTCCTTTGACAATCCATATTTTGCTTTGCCACTGGAGCGCCACGTTCATGCTTTCCACTGATCGCAACTGGCGCAGCGCAGTTTCTGTGGCAGCAGCGTGCGTGAAGCGAGCGCTCATAGCTCCCTTATAGAGTTTTCATCTTGCTTCCATCTCCGCTGTGTTATCAGCGCCTAGCTGAGGTGCGAACAGAGGGCGGATAGAATAGCGAAGCTCCAGTGCACGTGCGTTCAAGTCACCCGAGAGGTGTTGCTGTTTCGAACTCAATCGGTCTGAGGACGCGAAAACGAGCTCTGACTGCGCCGTCTCTTACAACGAGCATCTCGGGTGCGCGCGCGCCTGATCGGTAGCCCCGCGCTCGTGGCCGCTGCAGTGACCAAATAATTTCAAAACTAACGCCTTCAGTGCCGGCGACACCTTTTTAGGTACCTGCTGACCTTTTAATAAAAAGAAATTCAATTCTGCCTGCATTTTATACACTTGCTGGGCAAGAAGTCGGATTGGCCCATCCTTGCCTAAAGGTCTTTTTGGAGGGGCCGTAACTATTAGTGCAACAACATTATGCAACATGTTTTTAATGATTGTGAAAGCTGATGTGGAGGAGAATAAGTGGACAAAGTTTAAGAATTTTAAAAAATGGGTTTTTTTTTAATTGTCGTGAGAAGTTTTCGTTGTTCGGTGTTTTCTTGAACTTAGCCCGATCATATCTCTTTACTGAAAAGTTATATAAATACAAGATTTGGCAGTTTGGTAGATACGCATGCGAAGAACGTAATGCAGAATTTCTGTCGCTCTGCTACAAGGGTTTCTTGAGATAAAGACCTTCAAATTAAAGAAAATTTTGCCGATTGGGCCATTTTTGAGGTTTTTTATAAAAACATCTACACTATACATAAAAAACTAAAAATAACTGAGCAGAAGCAAAAACATGCATATATTTAGGTAAATAAATTTCCGCTACCTAACT
>NC_051186.1:75502679-75562205 GCF_013339695.2 Rhipicephalus sanguineus | reverse complement strand
CGATGCTCCGGAGCCAATCATGGACCCCGGCACGTCCACTTGGCCAACATAATAGCTACCACAAGTCAAAGGCAGTTTATAAACAGTACCTTTTAGGCAGTCAACGAAAGAAGTTTTTATGCTTCTTATCGCACTCACTATTCTTGGGGGCACACACGCTATTCAATCTGCACAAACGGCGCAGTTTTATCTGGCGCAGAAAAAACAACTCTAACGCTTGCAACTCTAACGTTTGAAGTGGTGGCCGGGCAGGCAGATGTGGTTAGAGTGGCACTCTTGTGCATGGAAAAAAATATTCGGGGGAGGGGGGGGGGGGGGGCACGGGCTCGTTGTGCCCCCCCCCCTGGCTACGCCACTGCATGCAATATACCCAACGCGTGGCGTCCGGAAAATAGTTGCGTGGTGTGGCTTGCGGCAGACAGAATTTTCACCTGTTGCGGTCGCATAGTTCCGCGACAGTGACAGCCCTTCATCTCCCTTCGGTGAAGAGTTTGTAGCTTCGGCGAGCCTTTTTTTTTCCCGTTCCGGGCGCGCACGCGAGTTGGCTGTGGGTCACGTCCCGCAACACGCGGGCAGTCAAGCCAAACTGCTCGTCCAACCCGCGGAAGGGTACAAAATGTTGCTTATTGTGCTTCGTGTGAAGCACCTCAGAAAGACCAACCGAGAGTACTAGAGAGCTCGTTCAAGCACGACAAACGGTGAGATTTCAGACGGATGACACGGAGTACTAGGGCGCCAAACACCAAAGCATCACAGCACTCACGCCTTTGATTGGCCTTCGCTTCCCATGACCGTCAAGATGGCCGCTAGCTATCCACCTTCGCTCCTCCTTGCGAAGCGAACTGACGAACGCCCACCGTCAGGTGGCGTACTTTAGTAAGGGTCTATAGAGGGCGTCACGTCGCGCAAGGAATCGCAATTAATTGATGTAATATAGCGTGGCAGAAGAACAAAATACACCAGGCGTCATAAAATGCGATATCCGTAACGACCAGGTGGTTTAAAGCCCACCATTACAAAAGGCTCAACCATAATTCTTCATCGTCAGCAGCCACAGCATCAACAAAGTGCACATGATGCCTTATATACGCGTAGTGGGTACCTCTCTTCTCAGCAGAATGATGTATAATGGCCAGTAGTGGGTATTTGCCTATTTGTCAAACTTATGACTATTCATGACGTAGGGGTACCTTGCACATACACTTGTAGTAGTGGCCCCCAGAGAGTTTTGCAACGATCTCTAAAATGGCCGCTCCTCCAGCTTTCGCTGTGACTGTACTGCGAGTTTCGCCCAGGCGTGCATTTTTTTTCGTTGTTTTTCATTGAACAAATGGATCATGCCCACCATCGAAAATTGTCTATGTAATGCGAGTTTACGCAAAAATGGGGCGTTTGCTTGCTTGCTTGCTTGTTCCTTGCATTTGGCTCACACCCACAACGGGGGATTGGCCAAGAAACCAGCGGTCAATGTATATTGGAACATTACGTAAGAATAAGGGAAAGGAAAAAGTGGATTTTTTTCAGATTAACTGAGGTGATTGTCGTGATACGAGAAAAGGAAATTTCGCGGCAGATTCTGTTACATTGACTTTATCCTCTCTGTCTTTGTTATGCCTCGCCACGGTGGTCTAGTGGTTATGGCGCTCGACTGCAGACCCGAAGGTCGCGGGATCGAATCACGGCCGCGGCGGCTGCATTTTCGATGGAGGCGAAAATGGAGGCCCGTGTACTTAGATTTAGGTGCACGTTAAAGAACCCCTGGTGGTCGAAATTTCCGGAGCCCTCCACTACGGGCGTCTCTCATAATCATGTCGTGGTTTTGGGACGTTAAACCCCAGATATTATTATTATTGTCGTTGTTATTGTTATGAAAAGGGGCGGTGTCGAGAACTCGATGACGTGGTGGTTTCTAAATTGATACAAGCTTATTTTAAATATTTAAAAGAGGTTAAGAAGCCAAAGGAGAATCTTTCGTCTTTCATTGTTCGAACGTCTCTACCCTGCCGTCGAAGTCCTAAGAGCGGGCCACTCACTCTTTCTCGTTGGCGGCGTTGTCCTCTCCAGCAAAAGCCAGTATGAACCTGGCCATAGTCCCGTTCTCAGACGCCATGCGCAGGCGTCCTAACCACACCACCTGCCCCTTGGGAAACCAGCTGTCGGCCAGAGATATCGCGACGACCCGAACATAAGGAATTATCTTTGACATATTTATTTCGTGGGCGCTTGTCTTCCCTTTTTTTAGTGTCTACAACTTGGCTTAGACAAGAGCCAGAAATGTTTAAAAAGCTTCGTTACCGGCATATGGACGACCATGTGCAACACAGCGGCTTACTTGAGGCGGGAACATGTCTGTGCGAAGTCCTCTGTTCGTATACCTAGGCTATGGATTATCGTCTTTGACGCCTTATGCGGCATTTTAAAGTAACATCTAATTGAGTATTATCAAGTAAACGACGAAAACGGTCTCACCTCCTCAAAATCAGTGGTATTACACTCAATAACCTCGGCTGCAGGGAAATGGAAAATGCAAAACTGATTAGAATGATTGAATATTTAACCTATTTATGCCAGTGACAGAGACGCGGTGGAAATTAATTATTTATCCGGTACCTTTTTAAAACGTTGGCCTACATGGTATTATTTGTAAACTTATGCGACGGCACTTGGTTTTGTTGAAGCAAAATTTTCGAAATGCGTGATATGAATGCAAGCACGACGGCGTTGGCGAATGGAGTATTCTGAATACTGCTTCATGTCTGTCGGAGTGCTTATCCTGAAAGCACTCGGGATGTCGTATCCTTGGGTCTCTTTTAGAACTAACGATGGCTGTATCAATGAATTGAAACAATCCTTTCCAGGCTGGAATGACATATCTTGGAACAACGAGAAGATGCACACCCCAAACCTGCAGGCATTGGCGCAAGAAGGGGTCATCCTGGACCAACACTACGTGCTTCCGACTTGCACTCCGTACGTGTGTACTCTCCAATTCTAAGGCCGAGTAGAAAAATAGCTATTAGGAGCAAGTCTACTTTCACTATTTTCTTTCACGCCATCATAGTGGTAGCCCAGACTAAGAAAAAAAGGTGTCCTTTGGCTCTTCTTTGCTACTCATGTGACTCTAATATGTATACCTCTCTCTAGAGAGTCACGTTAACTCGCTTTAGGAGAGTCATGGTACGCACGACTCTCCAAAATAGAGCTAGCGCGCCTTTTTAAAGAGAGTCATACACCCCACGACTCTCCAAAAGAGAGTAAGCGTGCCTTTTTAAAGAGAGTCATACACCCCACGACTCTCCAAAAGAGAGTAAGCGTGCCTTTTTAAAGAGAGTCATACACCCCACGACTCTCCAAAAGAGAGTTAGCGTGCCTTTTTAAAGATGGTCATACACCCCACGACTCTCCAAAAGAGAGTAAGCGTGCCTTTTTAAAGAGAGTCATACACCCCACGATTCTCCAAAGAAAGTAAGCGTGCCTTTTTAAAGAGAGTCATACACCCCACGACTCCCAAAAAGAGAGTAAGCGTGCCTTTTAAAGAGAGTCATACAACCCCACGACTCTCCAAAGAGAGTAAGCGTGCCTTTTAAAGAGAGTCATACACCCCACGACTCTCCAAAAGAGAGTAAGCGTGCCTTTTAAAGAGAATCATACACCCACGACTCTCCAAAAGAAAGTAAGCGTGCCTTTTTAAAGAGAGTCATACACCCCACGACTCCCAAAAAGAGAGTAAGCGTGCCTTTTTAGAGAGAGTCATACACCCCACGACTCTCCAAAAGAGAGTAAGCGTGCCTTTTTAAAGAGAGTCATACACCCCACGACTCTCCAAAAGAGAGTAAGCGTGCCTTTTTAAAGAGAGTCATACACCCCACGACTCCCAAAAAGAGAGTAAGCGTGCCTTTTTAAAGAGAGTCATACACCCCACGACTCCCAAAATGAGAGTAAGCGTGCCTTTTTAAAGAGAGTCATACACCCCACGACTCTCCAAAAGAGAGTAAGCGTGCCTTTTTAAAGAGAGTCATACACCCCACGACTCTCCAAACGAGAGTAAGCGTGCCTTTTTAAAGAGAGTCATACACCCCACGACTCTCCAAAAGAGAGTTAGCGTGCCTTTTTAAAGATGGCCATACACCCCACGACTCCGCTAAAGAGAGTCAGCGTGCCTCTCTAAAGGCAGTTATACATGGGAGAGTCATATGTGTAGCAAAGGAGACGCCTTTTCTTCTTAGAGTGCACTGCCTCCAAGAGAAAAAAATGTGCTGTTTTTCTGGTTCGCATACATTAACAGCGCCATGAATTCGGTGAAGCTATACGTAATGTATAATTCGTTAACCGGCCTCTTTGCTCGTCCTGCCAGAGAACACCGACAGCCATAATTTGCCGATCGTCGTATAGGCTTTCGAGATGCGTCTGCGGCAATACGACGAACTGCTGTGCTGTTCGGGCGCAAGCCTAAAAGAAAGCGCTGTTTACGCTTTACGTGGGGTGCACTCAAATCAATTTGACATGCGTACTTGCGCTTATACGTTAAGCCGTTCAGTGGTAGAACAACACAATACGCCAGCGTACGATTCATATGATGTGCTTCTTACAGTACCTAACGTTACTTCCCTCATCTCCGATTTCGAATCCTCGCCAAGGAGTCACCCTTTTACATAGCATATGTTTCTACGAAGACATTATTGGTGAGAAATACCCATGTTTAGGTAAAAGAGTGGTAGTTCGGCGTTATATCCTGAGTTACTTCTATGCGATGTTTGGCGATGCGTGGTAATTAGTCTCCGCAGTTGATACCCGATTTAACAAAGTGAAGCGCATGCTCAAATAATATCGCTAAGTACGGGAACTTCGTAAAATCGAGAAAACAATTTTTCGGCCCTTCGAAGTGTAGAATCGTAATATAGCGATACTCAAAAGCTACCGCAGTATTTTATTGGTCAGTAACACACGCGGAGCGCAAGGTGGAGCCTCCCATGTTTGGGCGCTCCAGGCCTGGTAGAAAATTGCGTGAATTTACGACAAGTTGCGGACAAAGGCGGGGAAAGAGAATCCAGAGACTGTGTGAGCTGGCCGAGAGAGAAGGTTGCGACCAGCGCCACCTCTTGCGTAAACCATTAAATAATGAAAGCGACCACAGCAGTTTTCCTGCGGGGGCATATACTGGTACCACCGCCACCCCTAGCGCTATATACGTAAGGGTGCTACCAACTTCCAGAAGCCATAGCGTTGAAAACAAAGAGACCAATGAATATGACAGAAGGTGCGCTACTCACAACTGATATTTATTTCTGCAAGGTGTTGTACTTATAACACGGATGAAGACAGCCGCGCCAGGGTGGTCTAGTGGTTATGGCACGGAGAAAGAAGTATTTGAGGAGGAGAATCTCTCGGCCGCGGCAGTGCGCGAGGGCGGCGCGATAGCGTCACGGCGGAATACGGCTTACGCCGAAGCACGACAGATGACGTTTTCGGCCTGTTGCCATTAGAGTCACTGTATATGCTACCTTAAGGTAGCATATACAGTAACTTTAGTTGCCATGTTTTACATGCTCTTCTATGGACGCGACGCATAGAAATCCTAATAGCGCCTCGTACAATATAAAATTTCTAAGATTTCTGTCTGTAACATCAATGGGTACATATGACAGATCTTTTAGCTGCAGTTACTAATCGATATTGCCAGAATTATAGGCCGCACAGCGCTTGAAACGAACTGCTAGTAGTGGCCCCTGAGCAGACGACATTTGCCGCCGCATGCACGCGCCCCTCGCTTCTCGCTCCCATGTTGTGCGCGCGCATGCGTAGGTGGCCCTGGGAGGGATATCGCCCTTCGCGATTTGCTGGTTTCTTTCTCTTTAGCGCTCTCAGTGGCTTCGGCGCGCTGCGCCGGCGGCGTCGACTCCTCGATGTTTGCGCGCGCTTTTCACGCCACGACAAATGAGAGTGCTTTGCAGATTTCGACCAGTGCTTCTTCAGGATGGGGCGTAAATGTGTCGTGCCGAACTACAGCAGTGGGTACGCGTCCTGCAAGGAGAAGGTAATTACCTTCAAAGTTCCTAGTGACCTGGTGAGGTTGGAAGCGTGGGCTCGCGCCACATCAAGAAAAGACCGACAGCTGACGCCTCGTGACTACGTTTGCGAGAAGCACTTATCGGACACTGACATAGACAGGCGGCGCTACTATGGCGAGCTCGGTGGCGAAGTTCTCCTTGACAAACCGAAACGGCCAGTGTTGTTACGTGACGCCGTGCCTTCAATCTTTCTGCGCGCTGTCCCAGCTACTTGCCTGCTGTTCTCCAAAAAAGACAACGTGAAATTTCGACCACTTGGGGTTTTGCAACGAGCACCTAAATGTAAGCATACGGGCCTTTAGCATTTTCCCTCCATCTAAATGCGGCCGACGCAAAACCTAAATCTGAATTGATGGCATATAGTGTGAGTCCCATCATTCGTTGAAATAAATTATACCTCACTCGTTGAGTTCACCTTATCAAAAATTATAGATTTCGCATTGTACAAAATATATCACGCTGGTAACCTTCCTGTATGTGACGCTATTTTTCTCGTTAATTTACCGAAAAAACTTGGTGTGCGCTTAAGCTTCGCCTTTAAGAGTAGAACGCGATAGCGTAATCGGGCCCCGTGCGCATCGCCTTCTCAGTTGCTAGCCTCACCGACACGGACGCCGACACCGATAATTTCGCCAAACGAGCTCTTTAACGCTGTCGCGTTATAATTTGGAGCCGGCGAGGACGCACAAAAACACATCCATTCGGGCGTCGAGCTTCGTCGGAGAGCGCGGTGAGAGGGTGCGCGCATTTTTCCTTCTCCGCTAGCGGTCTCTCACGACAGAGGGCGCGTGAGCGCTGTGCCCGATTCCGTGACTTTATTAGGACGCCCGCTCGAGCACAGTTTCGCCTGCTCAAGAATTCTTGCTCCGTGGGTTATGGTGCTCGATGCTCACCCGAAGGTCGCAGAATGGAATCCCGGCCGAGGCGGCTGAATTTTCGATCGAGGCGAAAATGTTTGAGGCCCGTGCGCTTAGATTTAGGTGCACGTTAAACCCCAGGTGGTCGATATTTCCGTAGCCCGCCAGTACGGCGTCCCTCAAAATCACATCGTGGTTTTGGGACGTTAAACTCCACATAATATTGTTGCGAGAGCAATTATATGGACCCTATCAGCTGGTTTCTTCTGTCGCCGTCGCCGTGATGTTGCGGGTATATTATATATATATATATATATATATATATATATTGACGCGTGTATACTACATGCGGACGACGACGACGATGGGGGGCTTTAACGGACACCATCTAGTGGGGCTGTGATTAGTTGAAGACGAAGAAGACGTTCCGCCTGTTCAGCTGATTTGCAACACGCTGTTTCGCTGCCGAAAGGTCTTCTTGTCTTTTCCTCGTGTCGCATCGCGACAATAATATATATATATAGATATATATATATATATATATATATATATATATATATATATATATATATATATATACATAAACAATAAAGTGCTAACAAAGGACCCGGAAGTAAAAGTTCAAAAAAATCAAGCACGTACGAAAATTGTTCAGTAAAGGACTGACGTTTCGGCCGCGGGACCGGCCTTCGTCGGATATCCGGCGAAGGCCGGTCCCGCGGCCGAAATGTCAGTCCTTTACTGAACAATTTTCCTACGTGCTTGATATTTCTGAACTATATATATATATATATATATATATATATTATATATATATATATATATATATATATATATATATTAAAGCCTCAAAGAAAAATAATTCATAAATTCTTTCCGACGCGCGGCGTTAGACGGCTAGGCCACGAAGAGTACCGCCTTTCAGCATGCTAACGGCGAGCTATTTATGCACACCATTTACTTCAGTGTGCTTTCTTGCTCACCAACGAGATGGCGCGAAATGCGCGAGGGGTGCGCTTCGCACGCAGGAGCATGTATGTGGCGAGCCAGTGGAGGGTTCAGCGTGTCGTGCGCACCGCGCCGGCCAGGGGAGGGGAGAAATCCGAAAAGAATTGAGGAGGAAAACGCGCGCGTAGAGGAGAGTGTAGCTACTTTGAAAATCAAGGGGCTTTACCGCCTTGAGCGGCGGCGCGCCATCTAGTGAGCATTCTTGAAATCTCCGGAGAGAGCGCAGCTGCGCCTCTCCGGCGGGACCAATGAGAACTAGTGTACACGCCGCCGACAACGGACAAGGAGCGAGCATAAGGACCAAGCTCCTAAAAAATGCGGGAAGTTTTTACTAAGTTGCGCAAAGCTTGCACAGTGAAGCTGGTTGATCCTCAGCTCGTCGTGGTGCAGCACGGGAATTGCGACGCCGGCGGCGATTGGATCCAGCGTCTTTGGCCGAAGAAGCGGCGGCCAAGAGACGGCGACGGGCGTATCCGGAATATGCGTAAAGCTTCAAATTCTGAATGTGTTCAAATCGCTGTCCCTGAAACATGGTCTAGGAAACTGTGGCGTTTGCTATGGCGACGGCTCGGCGGCGGCCGCCCCTCGGCTTCGCGGTGGCTTGGCTATTTTTAGCAACGGCGCAGCAGGGCTGTCTTGTTAATGGACGTCTTACTGCCAGCTTTAGCGCTAAAGCTTCGCTTTTAAAAGACCTAATAACACACGCTTGGTCCCTGTGTTTTCAGTGCTATGGCTTCCTTCAATGTGTCCAACCAAGCCCAAAAGTCTGTACTATTGTGGTACCCAATGCTGAGTCCGTTCCTCCGTCCATGGGCGTGGCGTGCACCTCGTCAAAAGAATACTAGAGTCGTGGCTAGCACGGCTAGACATCTTAACGTGGTAGCGTTAGAGTGCGCGCTCGAAGAAAAACCTGTCTGGGTCAATATTAAGAATAAATCTCATCTTTTATCTGATCTGTTTTAGGAAAAAGCTTCGTTAAATTGGGTTTGGTGCCAAGTTAGATTTGTTATTACGGGCTGACTGAACATTATGGGTACCTGCTGGCGAATAAAAATTGTTTGGTTAGATTGGCAACTCCGCAAATTCTGATTTCGCTTAATCTAGTTGAAGTGAAGTCGACAACTATAATATTTACTAGGTATACAAATGTCTAGTGTGCGCACTATAATTGTGAAGCTGAGGTAAGCCAAATCATTGCCATACCCTGGTACAGAGGCTAGCTTCAGCAAGAGTTGTCTTCTGGCCTTGGTGGTCAGACATATCGTCAGCGTTTAGCGCAGAGACTTATGAAGACGTGGACAAGAAGAAGGAGGGACATACGCCTGTGAGTATCCCTCCTCTTGCCCGCGTCTTCACAATTCTCTGCGCTAAACGCTGACGATATGTCTGACCAACAAGGCCAGAAGACAACTCTAGCTGAAGCTAGCCTCTGTACAAGCACTATCAGCTCTTGCATCTGGGAAAGCCCCAGTATCCGAGGTACAGTCACACAACAAATTCCGGTTCTCCGATCGCGCAAAACGGAATCTAGCGCCCTCCTCGCTGCGCCCAGTCAGGTAACGTATCAGCTTGTCACCGAGCGGCAGGCTCCCACGTGGCGGGCCGCACTGAAGACGGATGAGTAGTGCGTCAATGACGCCCGGCTGAGTCACCGCCGCGAGCTCATTTTCTGATACCCCACGATGTGAGAAGTAGCCTCATCTCACGGGAAGCGGCCGACTGCGTTCTGTGGGCTTTTGGCTTCGCCCGATCGGATAGTCGGTATTGGTCACTGCAGTATTCCGCGAGTACTCGCATTTTTCTATATCCAAAAGCAGGTTTGGCTTTGAGAAAGAGATATCTTCAATTGGGTAATTAGTGTGAGGACACCAAAATGTTAAGTTGGGAAGTTAACTGCAGAAGGAATTAATCTATGAATTAGTCAGTAAACTCTAACGAGGGGGTGTCTTTGTTTCACCCGTCATCCCCTGTAGACAACTGCCCAGTAAACTGCAACTGGTATGGTCTTTTGCCTCAAGGAGTTGGTCTTTTTCCTCGCGACCGCACTATTTAAATATCACGTAATACGCGGTAGCGCACATTACGTACCAGACCACATTTAGCGTTTCTATTACATAATCAACTACACATATATCGCTATTGAGAGATCTGTAGTACCACCTAAAATAGAAAGAGGGAACTTAGTGCCTGTCAGGGTAATTGGAATATCTTCATAAAATAGGCACAATCAATGTTCAGAGACAAGCCAGAAAAAAAGTGATGGTTTCTATGCATGGTATAATTCATGTGCTCTTTTTGGGGTGAAAGAAATGGTTGTTTATCTAAACCGGTTAAAACTACTGCTTGCTAGTGTGCCTGCAAAACAATTGCTCGGCTAGCTGCATATATTCAGCAATACTCACTCAAATGAACATAATCACATAAGCAGACTACGCCGCATAAATATCGCGAACTGTCATCTACGTGGGAATTTTGCCTGCCACGGACAAAGACGCGCGACTAGCGAGTTGCGGATGGGCTGAAGAATAGGGCAAAGGTAATTCACTGTGGTTATCTTAAAGCAGCAAGACACACAACTCACTCCAGCTTGAACAAAGAAATATTTTAGGCGTGGTAGAGGAACAATTTAGAAAAATTGCGAAACTCTGGGCATAATTCAACAGGAATTTATGTACTCTAACATAAGGATATATATTTTGGGGTAGCGTGGTAATTCTGCATAATGCGTCTATGGTAAAGCAATGCTTCGCGTAAGGTCCCGGTTCATCGTTTTGGTTACAGTGAATATAAAGGAATGTGCTTTAGCTAAAGATATGGCGTTAGTTCGTAGTTACGGAGGCGTTTTGCAGATGAAAATCATTAGAACGCACGAAAACAGGTCTGTGTAAGATGATACCACCCGCCACGGTGGTGTACGTGCAGGGGTCTCAAGCTCGCCTCAGCCAGGGGGCCGCAGTCACGACCTTTTGTCCTTCAAGAGCCGGGCCAGTAAAGAACTTTAGAACCGGGAGAGGGGGGGTGGGGGCACATTGCTAACTGAAAGGTCTTTCCCATGTCATATATGGGTCAGTTCCGATTTCGCGTCAGAGACAAATCGATACAGATGTCGCGGATGACTAAAATCTGTACGCCGATTCTGAAATATAGAATTTCCGTTCTACGATTATGTTTATCGAAATGATGACCGCATTGGGTGCCCCACGAAAGGAATGCTTCAGATCAGTCATGTCAGTGTACCTACTAAAATAAATAAGAAAAAATTGGCCGCGTATCTGCGTGCTTCGCTGCAAATGTCGTGTAAAGACGATAGAAGAGGCGCTGTGTGAGATATGGACGCCATCTGGCAATACGTCGGGAAACATGAGTGCTGTGTTGCGTGCTGGTAGTCCCGGCGCAGCAGCAGCCGAAGACCGGCGGTGGCCAAAGCGACCGGCGGGGACGCCAGCCAGCCCGAAAACGCGGTCTGGCGCGAAGCGCTGAAGCAGAGAAACGTCCGCACTCAACGAGTACTCTCCACACACTCTTTTATTTACACGTCGCCTGGGTAAAACAGGAACGCCAGAGCGGCGCCCACAACCGGCAGCCTGAAGGCCGCCGACAACGCTGCTTTTTGATGTTTTAAATATTTTTTTCACCTTCTTGGCCTTCTCAAAACTAAAGTTTTTCAACACCAACCCATGGCATTCGTACAGTGCAATACAGAACCGAAACCGAAACACAACAATGAGCTCGTGCGAAGGGCACGGATGGATGGAAACATTCCTTTATTAAAATTCAAAGAAAACGGGGAGGGTCCCTATTCCGGGACTCCTATGGCAACCTCTGCGATAGCCCGGGCCCGCTGGACGAGCGCCCGACAGACCTCGGGGGCGCCTTCGCGAAGGATGCCTTCCCACTGCTCTGGGGTACGGAGGAAGGCAAATTTCAGCGCAGTCGCATTTTCAGCTTTGTTGAAACAGCGCTCACTAGACGACGACGAAGTAAAAGAAGGCACAGGAAAGGCAGCGCCTGTCCTGTGCCTTCTTTTACTTCGTCGTCGTCTAGTGAGCGCTGTTTCAACAAAGATGAACGCATACCAACTCGCTCAAGCTTCCATTCTTATGCATTTTCAGCGCAGCTTAAGAAACTAGGGTCCTTAAAATTACGTGTGTATGCATTTTCTATTAAAGGAACACGCCACCTAATACTTACCTAGTGATGTTGCACCTCAGATATGCATGATATTTACTTTTTGATCGACAACGTTCACAAGTATGAACAGTCGTACCAGTTCAAGACGGCTGGCCCTTGGGCAAGTGGTTCAACTTTGGCAGGGTGGCTGAATCGAGGGACGTGCCGACAAACAGAAAGACAGACAGACAGAAAGACAGACCAAAATTTCTGCGTTTAAGTTCCCCAAGAAAGACTATCGTCTTTAAAATATATGTGACGAAGAGAGCCTTGTGTGGGCCGGGCCGCTAGAGAAAGGTATGCGGGTAGCGTGTTTGAAACCCTTGGTCTAGTGCTTATGGTGCTCGACTCCTGATCCGAAGGTCACGGGATCGAATCCCGGCCGTGGCGGCCGCATTTTCGAAGGAGTTGAAATTGCTTGAGGCCCGTGTACTTTTAGGTACTCGATAAAGAACTCAAGGTGGTCATAATTTCCGGAGCCCCCTACTACTGCGCCTCTCATAATCATATCGTGGTTTTGGGACGTTAAATCCCAACAGTTATTATTAGGTCTTAAGAGGATATTTTTCTGTCTTTATTTTCACTGCTCTTTCTGGTATTTGCTAGGTTGTTGAATTCGTTAGCCGTAAACGGCCGCTGGCAAGTCGTTCCGTTATATTGGTTTATTGGCAATCAATCAGGAACACTTCAAAAGTTCAAATGTGCTGTTCACTTTCAGAACAAGAGCTGCGCTGTTGACTGGTCGGTACCCGTACAAGCTTGGCATTCAGGTTTGTGGAGCATGTTCCATATGAGTGTGCATTTTGGCATCGTGTTCCCGACATTAACTGGGGAGACTGTGCTAAGGGGCCAATACCCGTATCATTCGTTCTTGCCATGAACTACACCTCAATTCAATTTTTAAGTACTTAGTCCGTTTATTCTTAGCATACTGGACAACAGTTGCATAACACCGGTTTATTGTTTAGAAATATAGAGACAGGATATTCTTATTCTATGCCATATAATATAAAAGAAATAGTTATGAGTATCATCACACCCCCTCAAATCACCAAATGTAAGTCGGGGGCATTCAACGTAGTACTTTATAAAATTTTTTGAAGAAAGCTGGTGCATCTCAAACTCAATCTATCGAAACCAGATTTCGCGTATTTACCAATTTTACGAAAAAATGTCAAATCGGCGACATGTACCCATACAGTTCAATGTTCTCATCGACTCGAGTTACTGAAGCTTTTATGGAACTGAACACAATTTGACGAAGTTTTTACGGATATAAGTGAACAAATATGAACTGATTTCTTGTTTTTACACAGACGGCTTTTATTCAAAAGGAGAGTCTGATGCGCTAGTTGGTAGTGCATAATTCTGAAGAGTAGCGCAAAGAAGCACACGGACGGCGACAGAGAAAGAGGGGACACAGCGCTCACTAACAATTCAGTGTTTATTGCACGTGATCGCATATATATACACACGACACCGCGCGAAGGAAAATGAGAGGGGGGGGGGGGAGAAGGGGCACAAGAGGCAATTGACCCAGCAAATCAAACAGGCGGCTGTCGCGACAACAATGTCATTTCCTTTTCTGATAAACAGATTGAAGGGCAACTTACAGCGTCTTTATATTTGATCTCTGATGCTTCAATAATTTCTCTCGTTACCTGGTCATAATTTTCGGCCAGCGAATGTACGCGCTTGAACAGTGTCTTGCCACCGCAACGTGCACAATGCGCAGCGAGGTGGACTGACAAGGCGAGTTTTTTCGACATTGTACCGGTGCTCTCGCAAGCGATCGTTCATGCACCTGCCTGTCTGGCCAACATACTCTTTGCCACATGTGAGCGGAATAGAATAGTCGACACCCTCTACACTTTTATTCGGACGTGCGCTGTAACGCTATCGCGTTAAAACATCAAGCCGCCCTGGTCACCATGCTTGTTTTATTTTAATGAGGCTGCACGCCGCGCCCGTGCAATGAACCACAGACTTAACAGTCGGTAGCACTTTTACATACCAAGTGGCGCTAGGGGCGATAGTGGTTTGTCGTCCCCGCAAATAATCCCACAGGAACACGGTGGTTGCTTTCGTTATTCATTGGTTTATGCGACAGATGACACTGATCGTCTGCTCGCAACTTTCTTGTTCTGCCTGCTCGCACATTAAATGCATTCCTTCTCCTCATATTATAGCCTATCGGTAGCTTGTCATAGCTACAGCTGAGTCTACCCCGCCTCTATCGCCTCGACATGGGAGGCTTCATGCTCGGGCTGCCCTCGCGGAGATTCCTCTAGCGCATGCGTGTATTAGTGGCAAATAAAATGCCGCGATAGCTTTCGGGTGACGCCAAGCAACCATTTTAGATTTCCAAGGACCGAAAAATTTCTTTGTCGAGTTTACGAACTACTCGATTTAACAGAATAATTCGAGCGCACTCATGACTTCGTCATATTGAGTTTGAACAGTATTTCCTGCACCAGACAAACCAAGTTGACCGCACAAAGTAAAATATGAAAAGAAACAAGGAGCCTAAGCCCTATTAAAAAGGCAACAAAATTTTTATTGTCAGAAGGAGATAACGGAAACAGGATGACACATTGTAACAAACGCCGAAATTTACACAGCAATAATTCTGACGCTTCACCTGCAGTGATCTTTACATTAGGCCGAAAATCAAGACAATTCCGACGTAACATTCCCATTCGTATTGCTAAATAATACAGACTACTGTGTATGCGTCAAGATTACCTTATCTTCACATTATCGCCGTAAAAGCATGTTTTGAACTATGCACCTCAGTTGTCAACACCGTACCATTATTTAACTAAAACTTGAGCTGCGTTGTGTTCATTTTTTCTGCTATCCGAAGCCCTGCTCTCACCCACTTATCAGTTACTCTCAGAAACTAATCTATCGCGTCACGCCGCCTTTTTAAATTCAATTTGGAGCGGCATTTAGAACGGAATGCTAATAATAATATCTGGAGTTTAACGTCCCAAAACCACTATATGATTATGAGAGATGCCGTAGCGGAGGGCTCCGGAAATTTCGACCACCTGTGGTTCATTAACGTGCACCTAAATCTAAGCACATGGGCCTCAGACATTTTTGTCTCCATAGAAAATGTAGCCGCCGCTTCCGAGATTCGATCCCGTGCCCTTCGGGTCAGCAGTCGAGCGCCATAACCACTAGACCATCGTGGCGGGGCTTAGAACGGAATGCTCGCAGAATGTTTGTGTCACAAAGCTGTATCCTTAGTTACACGACTTGCCTCTTTCGTGTCTTCACCAGCGAATCAACGTACAAATGAAAAAAAATCACAGCATATCCACGGAGTGAATGATGATGAGTGGGCGAAGCTGAGGAGGTTCATCGGTAAACTGTGAATCTTCCGTGAATTCTGCCCAGTACATCATCACCGACGTGAGGTCGGGCGCGTTTATACTAAAGGTTCGATGAGAGTTATGACGACTTGCAGCTCACTTTAATTTTACATGTACGCTGTGAATTTTCATTGTTTAGAAAACCATGGCTTTAGAAAACATCTGGCGTCTTTCGTTAAGCAGCTGGAGTCTTTTCGTTTTGCTTTTAGAAAACATCTGGCGTCTTTCGTTGGTTTATTTCATCAATCAACGGCGTTTTGTTCAAAATTTTTATTGTTTAATCACGCACAGGAGAAATCTCACCAGGCACTACCTTGGAGGTAAACAATGGCTGCTAATGGAAATGAGAGACAGAAGAAGTCGGCTTTTAGCTAACACTTACACTTGTACTTCTACTAACGTTTCCTACTGGAACATGCCAATGGCTGCTAATCGGGAATGAGAGACAGAAGAATTCGGCTTTTAGTTAACGCGCACGCTGCGAATTTCTTTTTTTTTGTTCAACAACGCACAGGAGAAATCTCCCACCGGCACCACCTTGGAGGTCAAGATCTGGTACTAGCGTTAAGACTGGTTACGCACTGCGATGGGGACGAACGGGTGCCGCTTTAAGGAGCTTCGCCCCTAAAACAGCCTCCCTAAGTTGCAACGAAATCATTGCTATGTGATCATTGACTAAGGCCATATAATAACCATTCCCATATGAGCAAAATTTATAGCTATGGAGACACGTATGCTGCATAGTTGAACTGCAGCCCAGTTATTTCATTTTTCTATCGATTTCTTGCTTGTAGGGACATGGCATTCGCCCTCTTGAGCCTTATGGTTTGCCACTGGGGATGACGACGCTGGCCGAGGAACTCAAGCGTCGAGATTACACCACCCACGCCTTTGGAAAGTGCGTACAAGTGTCGGTCATCGATGCTTATTTCCAAGAGAACAGGCAAGGAGCGAAAAAAACGATTAATGTACTTAATTAGGACCAATGAAGGTGTATATTAATTCCGTTTTAAAGTACAAGATCACACAATTTAATGCGCAGCATCCTATTGGTACGTGTGGGCGGAGTCCGGCAATATCTCAACAGGCCTCTCGATGTTTCACGAGGTCTCGTAATGTCCGGCTAGGTCTCACCGAATCTTGCCAGATTTCTGGTGCACCGCTAAAAGCTTTATAAATTTAACACTGGAATCTTTCTATGTAGAACCCCATTAACCCCCATCTGGCTTCTCACAGTTCTCTGAACGGAGCTCTTTAAGCTCGGAGGAATTCCGTTAGTCGTGAACAAAAATTATCATCATCACGAACCCGCACTCGCTCTCTTCGTCTTCTGATTCGCTCCCAGAACACGGGCACCTATTTGTGCGGCGCGGGATGCAACAACTCTAACCGGCGACAGAACAGGTACACAGAAACAAAGAGGAAGAGAGGACGAAAGAAAAGAAATAAAGGTAGAGAAAGAAAGAAATTCTAGGGGGGGAAATTATTCGCGGGCGAGATTCGCACCGGCCTACTCACGATCCGAAGGCGAGCGTCTTAAGCACTCGGCTATTCAGGCACGCCAGCAGTGCACAGAATAACCTTATAGAGTACAGTATAGCATAGTGGTGAGAAAGGCAAGTCAGAGTGGGGAGGAAGGAAAGAAGGAGAGAAAAGAGTGACGCGTAGCATAGAAAGAAAGAGAAATATAGAGAATGAAAGACAAATGAGATAGAGAGAACCAAAGAAAGATACAGAAAGAAATAGAGGGCGAGAGAAAGAGATAGAAAGAAAGCGGAAGCGACAAATACAGAGAGAGAGAGAGAAAGAGAAGAAAAAGCTACGTTATCAGCTAAACTATGATTGATAACGAAATTATTATGTGCATTTCATAGAGAGCTAGAGAGAGAGAGGCGAAAATTGTGATACATGAACTTCGTTGGTTATACTGCTGGTTTGGTGACCTCCTTAGTCAAGGAGCACACGTCACCTGGGTGCCTATTTTGCCCTTTTCGATAGTTGTCGTTGCCATTGGAGTTGGAGCTAGTGAGTTGAATACTACAACAGTGTGGGTAGGGATGGGGGTGGGGTCATGGTGGTATTTCTCTAGCATTCCCGTTCCATGCTGTGCTGGGTGTTTGGCTTGCGGGTGAATTTTTAGACTTATGCCTGGCATGTAGGCAAATTAGCTGGTATATGGGCACGTGTCTGTGCATTGTAATGACTGTGGGTGTGTAGCGTTGTTCAAAGAAGGCACAGTGGTATTCAGGAATGCCGATAAGACTACGAGAGATATTGTGGAAGCCGCCTTGATCGCGAGGGCCGGTGATAGCTGTGTCAGCTGCCCGTCGGTGGCGTTGACTGCTAATGTATTGGCCTTTCTTGACGCGGCAGGTTTTCATGCGCGATGAGTAGAACTTTCGCGTACGGATCTATTTATACTGTTGCTTTCGAAAATAAACAATCAGTTGAAAGTTAGCGCCTGTCCTGTTGTCTCTTCTTCGTGCGTGTGTGTTAGCGCTATGCCCCATTCTGAAGCCTATAACCAACTCGCCCAAAAAGCCGCGTTGACGAGCTTTTGTCACGTAGGTAGTCCTGGATGTTGGAGTTTTACCAAGTTTTTCGAAATTTCTCTTTCGTTCTTCCTCTATTCCTTTCTTTTAATTTCTTCTTTCTGTTCTTTTATGTATGACTCTTGTGCCTCTGTTTACTTGTACTTCTTTCTTTACCTCTCCTCTCATTCTTTCCGTCTTTTTCTTGGTCTTTCTGTCTTTCCTTCTCTTTCTTCCCTTTCTTTCTCTCTCTCTTTGTATTTATCGCTTCCTCTTTCTTTCTATCTCTTTCTCTCACTCTCTATTTCTATCTCTCTCTTTCTATGATTCTCTCTCCTTCTTTCAATGCTTTTCGTTACTCTCCTCCTTTTTCTCCTGGTCACCCTCACATCTGTCCGCCTTCCCCTCACTTCCCTTTCCCACACCATTGGTATACTATACCATACAAGCCTATTCTATGCCCTGCTAGCGTGCCTGGTTAACCAAGTGGTTCAGACGCTCGCCTTCGGATCGTCGGTAGGTTCGATTCTCGTCTTACGAAGAAATTTTCCCCAGCTAAAATTTCTCTCTTTCTCTACGTTTATTTCTATTCCTTTCTCTCTCTTTCTCTCTTTCTTTCTCTCTCTCTCTCTACTCGTTGTCTCGCCCATCAGATTTATTGCATCCCGCGCAGGAGAAATTGGCGCACATGTTTTAGGAGCGAAGCAGAAGATGAACAAGACGACGAAGAGAGCGCGTACTGGTTCATGATGATGATAAATTTCTATTCGCGGCCCACGGACTAACGGCCGCCTTAAACAGCTCTACGGTCAAAATTTTCCGTGGTGTAGATGTTACTTATACAGGTTTGTAATTCTCAATGTGTGCCTTTCTGCCTCATTATTCGAAGGTTTGATTTCGGCCGCTCTCCGGTAATGTGGTAGGGCACCGACACGTAAAGATCTGGTCAATACAGCATACAAGTACTCAGCACACCATTCTGCATAACGATTCAAAAACGCGTTTGGTATACCATCGCGTTCCGGCGAATTTTTAATATCAACGTTTTAGAGCAAGTGACACACCACTCTAAGAAATAACATCAGATTATAGCAGGAAGCGATACAGAAAAGTTGGGAATACAATCATTGTCTTTTGTGAACACCGACTTGAAATATTTGCTCAATGCAGAACAGAGGGCAGTCTCGTCTTTTACACATTTTCCGTGTATCATGAATTCACTAGTGACCCCAGATTTAGGTGAGATTTGGCGCCAGTATCTCTATGGAGACGTAATAATGAAGGAAGGCAAGAGCGTTTTGTAATATATTTCTTTGTCACAAATTCTTTTCTGCTTTAGTTGTTTTGAAGTTTCTTCAATTACATAATTTAAAGCTATATATTTGTTCTTGATTTCATTTTTAACCTTTTGAGCCTTCGCTGCAAGCGTATAGCGCCTCCCTGGAAATTTGTGGGTTGCGGTGCACGGATGTTTTTGCAATTTTGGGCACAGAGCACTGTGTACACTCATAGACATCAGCTTTAAGGAAAAGCCATAACTCATTTACCGTGCAAGTGTTGTTTCTGAAATCATCAAGGAGAAATCGAGCATATGGACAATAGATTCGCCATCAGCACGAGACAAATTATGAAATAAATGTACTGTGTTCCGGCGGTCAAAGCAGACATTTAACAAGCAAAACAGAACAGCTTTATGAACACCATCAAGACCTCAAAATATCAGGTCCAATCTGCAGATGTAATGTAATTAGGGTTTTGCGTGCCTAAACGTAGATACGATTATGAAACACGCCTCAGTGGGGGCTCCCGATTAATTTTGACCACCTGAGATTTCTCAACGCGGCGCTAAATCAAAGTACACAGGTATCCTTGCATTTCACGTCCATCGAAATGCGGTGACGAATAGAACCTTGAGCTTTGCAATGCAACCCGTTACTTGCTAAGCCACCACGGCTGGCAAGATCACACCTTGATTTCAATATAAATCAAGCGGAGTTGCGCATATTACACATTTATACGATGTCGATGTTCACCTTATTTTTAGCTTATGCGCATTTTGAGCGTGATGCAACTGTGCTGTGGGGATCCTTGTAATATTAAGCAAAGCTTCGGCAGGGTTTTTACACACGTGGAAAGTAACGGGATTATTAATACTGGGTGTCTAGAGCACAGAAAGTAAAAGATTATTATCCAAAAAGCTGAAGCTCTCCGGAAAGTTGGCTCACACTGAACGCACCAAATAAGGCGCACACAGACCCACACGTAAACATGTAAGCGTACGCAAAAAAATGTGACTCTGCCGAACTCTGTAGCTGTGTACGGGCATGTGTTAGAGCCCTATATGGTGTATTCACTGATATATAGGATAAATGCTATTCTGTGAAGAAAATAAAATACCGCGACATGGGATAATAATTATAAGAATTGGGGGGGGGGGGGTTGAACGTCCCGAAACCACGATATGATTATGGGAGACGTCGTAGTGGAGGTCTCCGGAAATTTTGACCACCTGGGGTTCCTTAACGTGCACCTAAACCTTTGCACGCGGGCCTCAAGCATTTCGGCCTCAATAGAAAATGCGGCCGCCACGGTCGGCATTCGATCTCGCGACCTGCGGGTCAGCCATCGAGCAACATAACAACTCGACCACCGTGGCGGGTACCGTGACGTGGGACGAGTTAGGGAACGCAGGGTACTAGTCCCATGCCGCGATGTTTTAAAGCATTCTCATGACGTACCAACCAGCCCCAACGAACACGCTGTTGGCGCTACTTTGTGTTTTTAGTCTTTGTATATGTATGAAAATACTCAAGCCATCCACTGGAAAAATGCTTCCTTTGAACGCTAGTCCATCTTCTTACCTATCACCTTTCACCATAAAGACCGGTATCATTTGGGGCAGGTGGCACTTGGGTTACTGCGACTGGACGCTGACGCCGACTCGTCGTGGCTTTGATTCCTTCCGAGGTTACTACCTAGGCTCTCAAGATTACTTCACCCACATGACGTCAGGAGGCAGAACTAGTCCAGAGATTGAAGGATACGATTACCGCAATTATGAGTCCGTCGACGAGTCGGCAAGAGGAATTTATTCCACGGTGAGTACGCAAAATATACACTGTGAGCTGCTCACCTTCAGCATTGTGCGAGTTTCTGCAGGATAGTTGCTAGCAAATTGACGAATAATGACGCTACACAGAGTCACACACACCACAAAATTAAACATATCTTAGTTAGCCACTGTTCTTGTATTGCACTATCATTACATTTTGTGTTAGTGAAAACATGCTAGAAGTCAATAAGGTGTGATCCACTGCTGCATCTATCTCAATAGTGAAAGTGTATGGTTCTGGTTAATGTGTTGAGACAAGACATAAGTTGGCTGATGTGATGTTACTATTACGCCAAGCTTGTTCAACCGACCGTGAGGGCCATATATATCAAGCTATGGATGTTGCTGTCCAAACAAACCTTCTCGAGCACGCCCGGAGTCCTTGTAAACTTTGCCAAAAGGCCCAGACAACTTGCTGTGTAGTGTGAATATCAATAGCACGGGGCAACTCACACACAGCGTTGAGAAAACCATTAAAATTTCGACTTTCATAGTACCTGAACCACTTTCGTAATGGTTATATCTATTATCCATTATTCCTAAACAGGAGCGTAGGCTTTCATTTTTACCCCAAGGGGGTCAGTGGGCAACCTAGATGGCACCTTCGAGAGGAGGCGGGGATGTTGGAAGACGAGATAAATATGCATTGAGAGAGGCCCGGCAAAGATATCAGTGTACTGTTGTTATTAAAATATGAAAATGCGTTTACGCATGCTCGAGTTCAGCAGTTACTACATACATACAACCAAAAGTGCATTCCATATAACTTGCACTGCTACGACTGGGGCTGCTCTGGTTTCCAGCCCGAGATGAGTGGGATGAAATCTGAGGCGAAGAGGGCTAGTGCACCATTCTCTCCTGCAACTGAAGCTTCTGTTTGTTAACAAAAGCCCATTTGCGTATGCTCGATATTGCAACAACTGTGCAGAAAGTCGGAACCCAAAGACCATTTTTAATAACCTCAAGAAAATCACATGCAGTTTTGACAGCCCGGTCTGCGTCCTTGTTCGTGATGCTTCACAGAACGAGCTTTACGTGTATACAAGTTTGACGCCATCAGAAAAGACGGCTGCTATGAAAGTAGTGGCCTATATAAGCACATCTGGTTTCAACAACCTGTTATCTCGTGAAGGAACACTGCAAGCTAAATGAAAATCGTTTGAATAAAGGCGCCTCACAGCCGTATCTTTTCGTGGAAAGCAGTAATTCGTTTGACTTGAGTCACCAGATCGCCTTACCTTTGCGTGTGGTGTTTGCTTTTTATCTCTATATTCAGCGCTATCTGCAAAAAAAAAACGCATTATTCACATTTTCTTTCTCTATTCAACATAAACGCAAGCGCAACCACAGCGGTGCTTCTTCTTGCAGACAGGTGAAATAATTTCCTGCGCCTATGAATAGCCTTATTAAGAAAGAAATAGATAAGCAGAATGGCAAGTTGGACGAGTTGGCGCGTTCATTTCTTGAAGAAAAACGGCGCAGGAAAAGCGATGTTAAAAAGTGAGGGAAGGTACACAGTATGCCTAGCAGCTGAAAGTCCATTGTAGAAAAAGAAGAACTTGCACGCAGGGGCCGCGCATGTCAAGTGAGGTCAACTTCAGAAAAAAATATTTCTGTCATTAGTTCATCAATAATGAAAGCAATTTTTTCTACAACATCACTCAGGGTTGATTAACAAAAGAATCTCAAGCCTTGCAAATACGAAAAGTTTGCAATACTTCTCGTGTGGACTGGTTGTAGTGCTTACACAGAGCCGCAGTGACGGAGAAACCGCATGTACAACCGCAATATGTGTAGTGGGATAGCAAATGAGGAAGTCAATCTGTAATGACTGGGTATACTGTTCGTGTAGCCGTTTATTAATAATGCGGCCTGTTTGTCCAATATAACAAAGACCACAGGGTAATGTAATGCGATGAATGAATGAATTCAACCTTTATTTCATGGAAGAGGACGGCTCTAGGCCGCAGTGTGGGAATAGGTAAGGAAGTAATTGTTGGGTGAAAAGCATAAGTATATATATATTAAAGTTATATCACTTCTTGTGAATTCATCGAATGCGCAGGATTGCATCTGTCTTCGGTATTTGTTCAATAGAGTCGCTCTCGCACGAGATGCTGGAAAACTTCTGCACCACTTCAAACAGGTCACTTATACTAGCATAATTCGCAAGTGCTTTTTGAGTTCATCATTAGATTGTGGCACATTTTCTAACGTACTTATGTGATCACATGGCAGGTGTTGGATGTCTAACCTTCCTCGCGAGAAAGCTAAGCAACTCGAAATGAGGTGGTGCAAATCTGCTCTGCGTAATTCCTGACAGTGTGGGCACCGAGGAGAAGTGTTTGAAATTTTTCGTCTGGCTCTGATTCGTTTGCCAAGTACACGAGATGCGCATGCTGCATTGGCCATAACCTTCTTCATTAGTATCTCATGCTGGTGATTAAGTCCACCCTTGACGCTTAAGATGCGCTGGTGTAGCTTGTAATCGCCTTCGTTTACTGTCGGTTTTAATTTTTAGGCGAATATAATGCATAAGTGCTCTGCTAGGAGAGCCTTCGCTTGACATTTTAGGTAGGGATTGAGGTGTGCGAGGTTTGGCGACAAGCTGTGGTGTTGGGTGCACCACAAATAGTCAAGCCCAACCGCTTGAGCGGCGACCGCATAAGCGGCTTCGTTTCCCCCGTCCGTGCCAGTGTGTCCCGATGTCCACAGAATTTCAGCATTTATTAAACAACTCGTACTGCCCACAAAACACACTGACATGGTTTACAGCACAAATAAACCATAGCGCCCGTGTTTCTTACGTGTTCTTTTTGTACTCGTCTCGCTGGCTCCTAAAAGTTATTGATCATGTCTTACCAATGCCCCTAAACTGCCACGATTGTGATTTACGGCACAGCTTTTCCAACTTTTGGAACGTTTTTACGGCACAGCTTTTCTCTGCTTTTTTTTGCTTCCAGTGCGCAGATTTTCGCTCATCTGTTGAGAGCCTTGAAAAGATAACATTGACTCCTTAGCGGGAACCAACATTTTCTAGCCCTTGTGCAAGTTTATGCGCATGGTAATGAGTGTGAAGTTCTTTTTCGTTTCTGTCACATCAGCTATGGCCTTCCGTTCACCACGTTATTTTTTAACTCTAATCAATCGTGTGACGTCCCCCGCTTTTCGTCTTCGTTTTTGATGTTCTGTATTGCTTCATGTTATCAGATGAGCAGCACACATCGCAGGCAAGGAATAAGCCGTCTAATTGTGTTTTTCAGAGTACGTGCCTTTTTTTTCTGACTAGATTCTGCTGCGACGCACCTTGATTCAAGCTTCGTCACTTCATCGTCACACGTAGCTCCGGTGTGACTTATCAGAGTGGCCGGCGCGTTTCCAGCGTTCCAGGCGCAGGGAATTTTGATATGGAAATTACAATTTGATGGTGAATTTCTCAAATCATGCGTGAACATTAGGATTTCTGAAAAAATCGGTATGTCATAAACTGCGGCGGCCTACAACCTTTCCCATAAACTACTGCTCTCAAGTGTATAATTAAGACGTTCATTGAGCAGTTTTTCTTATTTTTCACTTCAGTGACACTTTAACGGCGGCAAAATATTTGCGCCTCAACGTAGAATTCATGTGCGAAAACAACAAGACGCTGACTGGCACAGGATCTTTCGTTTAGAAAATCTGCATTGTCTGAAAAGTAAACACTCTGCACTACATGCACTCAGTGTTGGCGATAATATTTTACAGGTGTGCACCTAATACATGCCTGATCTTTGTTTCAGACGCTGATAACACAGAACGTTCTCGACACAATTGAAGAAAAGTCAAAGAAAAACGGACCTGTGTTTCTCTATGTGGCCTTTCAAGCTGTGCACGCGCCCTTACAGGTGCCAGATGATTATCGAACTAAGTGTTCAAGCTACACAAAGAAGCGACTGAAAATATGCGGTGCGTTACTGCGTTCGAATAATTTTAGGATTTCGATGCCAATTTGAAGCAGCATGGACTTAATTCAGTCTAGATGACTGTTTGCAACTGAAGGTGCGAGGAAGAAATAGCGCTTTTGTAATAATTTCTGATCATTGTGGCATAAAAGTACATTTTTTGCGATCTTTTCAGAAATGGCAGCTGCCATGGACGATTCGGTGGGACTCATCGTTGAAAAACTAAAGAAAGTGGAAATGTGGAACAATAGCCTCTTCGTCTTCATGAGTGATGTAAGACACTATTCCCGCAACAGATATTTATTTTGCGGATATATGGAAACTTTTTAGTTTAGTATTTTTATTGCAATAACAATTATATGGATAGTCTCTACGGGTTTTTGCCGTCGCCATTACCGTCGCCGTCATGTCCTTCCGGTATAAAGTCCAAATTGATAAGATCCCCCCCCCCCGCGCATTGTATGTTCTACCGCGGGTAAAAGCGCGCGAGAGGGGGCGACTTGGCGGCTGAAGCAGAGATTGAACAAGCCGACCCATTTCCTTCGCTCGGAGGGTGCGTGTGATAACATCACCCCGCTAGGGAGGCCTGCCGTCGAAGCACACAGAAAACGCCTCGCCTGTCTTTAACGACCATGTAAAGGGCGCGAGGTGGGGGGCGGGGGTTGTCGCGCGCGCAGCCAATTTGAACTTCGAATCTAAGGGCGCGGTCGCGATCACTGGCGCGCGCGCTATCTCGAAAGCCATCACAGCGGGCTCTTAATGCGAAGGGACTATGCGCAGAGCATCTCTACCTGGAACGGCCGTATACTCTTACATCAGCGTTTTGTATTTACGCGAGATCGGATACAAAACAGTTAGCAGCCAGCCTCACTACGTGTAACACTACAATTTGTTGCTATCGCATTCATTGCTTCGCCCTTGCGGTTAAACTGTGACTTTTGTATGCTCAGCAATACAGCAGGGCCCTTATCTTTTCACTGCACTGTTTTGTGTATGAGCATTCATGACTAAAATATGACTGAATTTTCTAAAGCCATACGAAGGAAGTATTCCGCAGATATTTGATTATTGCAGGTGACGCTTGTTTTACATCTCCAATTAATAATATCATTTCATATGTATATATGCACATTAAAGAACACAGAGAAAAAAAAAGATGGTGCAGGTTTACAACTGCCACCCAGAGGGGCACAACTCATGTCTACTCTTTCGGAAGGAGAAAACATTCGAAGAAACGAATATAGGAGAAATGAAACACGGAAGAAAGGCAAATATTCAATCAGAGAGACTCAGACAAGTAGTAAGAAAACCGTAAATAAGATAAGTAGGAAGCGGAACGGCGGTTATAAATCGTAGGCTAGATCAGTTTTGCTGAAAAAGGTTTCCAGAGCTCGCGATTCTCTAGTTCACTACACTCGCGATAGACCTGGTCACGTCGAGCATCGCGCACTCTCGGGAACAGGCGATCGTCGAGGGCAGCGCACTTAATTTCATTCAGTTCGTATCCCTTGATCCTTCGTCGGACAGCAGGAATGATATGTCCCACTTTTTTGTTCGCCATGTTCTATTTTTTTGAGATCCAAACCACTGATTCGATTGCTCTCAGACCTTTAGTAGGAACGCGTGGATGTTCTAGAAAGCGGTTGTGGTAGTTGTTTTTATCTTCTTCGCGAGGTGCCAGCACATATTAGTGCTTCAAACGAAGCATTCCGCATGCACACGCTGTATCCTTTATCAATCAGATTTTGGCACGCTCTCCACCCGATTCAGCGGGAGCGGTATGCTTGAAAAGTTTATTTCATGCTCACGAGTTCTTAAATATGCGATTATAGTGGTTTTAAATACGAAGCATTTCTTAGCGAACCTCAGGCACTTTGGCCGTTTCTATCTATCTATCTATCTATCTATCTATCTATCTATCTATCTATCTATCTATCTATCTATCTATCTATCTATCTATCTATCTATCTATCTATCTATCTATCTATCTATCTATCTATCTATCTATCTATCTATCTATCTATCTATCTATCTATCTATCTATCTATCTATCTATCTATCTATCTATCTATCTATCTATCCTATCTATCTATCTATCTATCTATCTATCTATCTATCTATCTATCTATCTATCTATCTATCTAGCCGCTTACGTCTGGGCGCTCTCCTGGGCGTCTCCATAGGTTGTAATATACCAAAGTTCGCACTGCAGAGGAGCAGTGTATGAAGAACACGATTCACTGGTCATGACATGAATAACGCAAAATACCTGTCGCGTACGTCATGAAACCGTTTCTCTCAGTCGCGTGTGGCACATACCCGCATACTAGAGTTCATGCTAAGCGGGTATGTGCCACAGCTGCTACAGAGTCTCAATCAACGCAGTAATCGCGAGCATAGATATTGATAATAATAATAATATTAGTTGGGGCTTCACGTCCAAAAACCAAGGTATGATTATGAGAGACGCCGTAGTGGAGGACTCAGGAAATTATGACCACCTGGTGTTCTTTAACGTGCACTGAAGTGCAACCGCCGCGGCCGGGATCAAACCCGCGACCTTCAGCTCAGAGCCGAGTGCGGTAACCGCTACACCACCGCGGTGGGCGCAAATAAATTGAGGGAGCTGAAGACAGAACACCCCTGGAAGACACTCGGCTACCACCCAATCGTCGACGTGGTCGGCAGCATGGACCACGTGCATTACGGAAATGCTTCCTACAATAACACTGCCGAGAGGACCGTGCCCCTCATTACCGGCGACATGAACATTGGTTTATCAAAACTCAACAACGCCTGCTCCACTGCATGAAAGACGGCTTGGATGTGAACAGGGCATCGCAAGACCTCGTTGTCACGTCCAGGACAGGAGGCATCACATATAATTTCTTCGGAAGGGGCATCCACGATTTCCACCAGCTGTACTATCCTCGCACTTCACTACACTTAGACCCCTCTAGTGACGATCACGAACGGATCCGATAACAAGTCCTGTCCAGCTGCTCGTCCTCACTGATCACGGTGATGATGACCTTGTTCAAAAACTGTCAAGTACACCTTCCAGACATCCACACGAGTTCGTGAAACGTGCGTGCGTTGTCCGTCATAACGGACAAGTATAAGCATAACAACTTCAGCGCAACTGTAACAGCTACAACTGTGACTGTAACGTGTACGTGCAGTGCGCCTGCGCGTGCCACTGGGCCGTGTGCATATCTACAGATATTTTTCTGAATACGAGTAGCGACTGTCCTATGCATCTGTGTTGCTTCTTTGTCTTGTTCGAATTCGTGCTACCCAGTATAGAAGAATATAAGCCCTACATATCAGCTTACCGCGTCTGGTGTTGGTAACACCCATGTTGCTGTTGTCATCGTTGCGCAACTGTAAATAACTGGTTATATAACACATGTGCGACTCTTCCACATATGTGTGTGCGTATACCATTTGCACATTTCTCCAGCATCGTTCCATCACATTTCGCTCATTGTGAAAAAATACGCCACGGTCACTTTCCCGCGCATGATTCGCATAACATCGATTCCCACGGTATGTGGGATCTACCAAATTTGATTCGCTCCTACCCATACAGTTTCCTCAAAATTTTGTCCAATGCAAGGTTGCCAAACTTTCAGTGATATATTTCCGAAAGCGTAGCCTGTCTAACATTGTGCGCAACTGATTGCAGTATTCAATTTTCATTCGGCTTCACGCAGGAAAGTGTCTTTCAGTGGAGTGTACTGAAAGTGTCTTTCAGTACACTTGAGCTTCTTCCACAGACAAAAATTAGACTGTTGCAGGCATACCTAGTACCCACACCTGCTGCCCCAGTGCCGGTAGCAAGTGGATTTACAGTGAATATTTAGTGCACCTTTTTTTTGTGACAGAGATTAAGTGTTTGTAGGCTTTGTCCTTTGGGGCTTTTAAGGCAGCAGCAAGTTTGCATAAAAAATAAAAATGTACATTTTCTTTCTGAAACGACTGCCTTTCAGTGGTCAGTGGGACACATATGTCCATATTTTTCTCGAAAACCCTTTAGAATTAACTGCAGACATGACTGAATGGCGCAAAAAAACCACAGACAAGGTAGAGACGACAGACAGGATGGAGCGCGAACATCAACTGAGCATTTATTCACAGAAAAACACGAAAAACACAAGCTGGGTAGAAGGATGCGCAACACGCAAAATATGACTCAAGCACGCCCCATTAAACGTCACTAACTATAACCCTTCCCATGCTTACGCAACCCACACGTGCCACACCTAGCCAAACTCTTCCGTGCGCATATTTCTTTCTAAGAATATGCATTCTTTATTGCTGAGAGCCAGTGACGGTGCACTCACACACCGATCACCCGCTTTTCTTATGCGAAAAGCCTCGAAAATTTCTCTGTCTGTTTGTCCTCTCAAGCGCCTGAGCACACGGGTGCAGTTAAACTGCGCTGTACACATACACCGTCGGCAATGGTCCGCGAGATGTACGGCAGCCGCGACAGCACCGACAGCTGCACGGTGTTCCCTCAAACGGTCGTTTAAGCAACGTCCCGTCTGACCAATGTAGAGCTTACCGCATGACAGTGTAATCATGTAAACTACTGCAACGGAGCATTCTACGAACTGCGTGGCATGCATTTTTACACAGGCGCGAACACCCTCCACGGCATTCACAATGCGGCACATCTTGGAGAGTTTTGTCGGCGCAGTAAAACCTACAGAAACGCTGCACTTCAGTGCTGGCTTTTTGAGACGGTGCGACACTTTGTGCATGTACGGCACCGGTACATGACGCACCTGACTGCACTGCTCACTGAGCCCCGTGCTTGGTCGAGCATGCTTCACTTCGGAAATGAGGCTTTCCGCTACAGACACTATGGTGCCGTCAGCGAACCTCGCGCTTCGCAGTCTATTAACCTGGTACATCACACTCTAGGCCACCTGGTCCTCACAGGTTTTCTGCAGGGCGGCTCGAAAGTAATTCACTGCTATTCCCCTTTTGACGGTCTTCAAGTGGGCCGAATTATAGTTGAGGATGGGTTTCTTACTTCGGGGGCAATATGCCCAGCAGAGTTTACATTCAATAAACTTAATGCGGAGATCTAGGAATTGCAAGCCCCCCTCTACTGGCATCTCATGTGTGAACCTTAGCCCGCATGAATTTGCTTTGAAAGCTTCCAGAACACTATTCACGGCTACATCCTTAGCATCAATAGCCAGGACTTTCATAAAATCAGGGAATCATCGACATATCTAAAATTTTTGCAGCACAAATCTTGTCAATAGACGCGTTCACTTTCTTGTCAAAATTTGATAAAAACAAATCACTTAAAATTGGCGCGATGCCTTAGTCAATACAAACACCGTCCCTTTGAATGAATGCATCGCCGTTTAAATCAGCAAGTGTAGATGATAGGCAAAATCTGAGCAATTCCAGAAAATTGTCAATGCAAATCCCCGAAATGTTCTGAAAGGCAACAGGACCGAAATTCTCTATGCGATCTCTAACCACTATCAATAGTTCATCCTGTGGAATAGAGTAGAATAGATCTACGTCTACCGAAAAGGCAAACACTCCTCCGTTTTTTCATTCTCTGACATATTACTGGATGACCGAGCTTGAACTAAGTGCAACAAATGGATCATCAGTATACAAAACAATGAGATGCTTTTTAAGGAACTTCGAAAGCTCACCCTGCCAACAGTCCTTTTCCGTCACGATCGACCTTAGTGGCATCCCTTCTTTTTGAGTCTTAGCGGAGAAGAAGAGGCTTAACTGGTCGTTTTTTGTCACTGATAGGCACTTTCTAAGTCTTCCAAGTCCTTGCACAACGCTAAGGCTTTATTCTTCAGCTGTGCTGAAGGGTATTTGGAAAGAACGAAATTCTTATCTACTGCTGCTCTTGCTTCTTTACAATATATTGAATTGGTTAGCACTACAAATCCGCCTTCCTTGTCCAAGGCGAGCAAGGCAAGGTCATTTGGTTTTAGGTATTGAACCGAATTCCTCAGCATATTTTCAGGCGCCCAATCATAGCGACACTTTGGGGGCCAGCAATCCACACCCTCCCATATACATGTATTCTGTTCGTCATCGCCAGCACGGCAAGCAATGCTCCCTAAATCGCCTATCAAAGATACTGGCGTCACATTAGGCTCATTGCTAAATTTTGTCCCGCATTTTAACACATCATGAACTTTGCGGGCCTAAATTTAGCAATGAGTCTGATGTCACGCCAGTATTTTTGATAGGCCTCGTATTCCGGCAGCGTCATTTGCTTTTCTGATAGTATGGTGCATTTGAGTGTGCACGATGGACGCCGTCAACGAAAACTTCAACAGACAGCATGGTTTCTTCTTTCATTTTTTTCTCTCCTGCTGATTTTAAGTGCAGCCCTGTGATTTAAAGTGCAACCTTGTGATTTAAAGAGCACCCCCCCCCCTTTTTTTGTCGTGCTCATCTAGCTAACCAGATCTAAACGCAGAGGCTACGAACCACCTAAAAAAACTTAATGCGGTACCGTGTGTCATCGCCGCGAATTCTTTCTCCAAAGGGTCCTTCAGGGAAGCGAAATGGGTTTACTGCAGATTACTTTACTTTTGCCTGTGTGTCAGGAGTATTAGACGCACTGGTGAGGGTGCTGCTTTAAAAGGTGTCACTTTATCAATAGACGGGCTTTCTCAAACATACACGGAATTTCGGGGCACTCAGACGGTCGGGATGCATTTTAGGGAGGAGCTCACCTCCTCATTTCAAGCAATACCCACGTGCGAAGATGCCTACCAGGCATTTATGGACCTCTAACGAGAAGTAATCTCGCCGACAGATTCAATTATACTACATTGTATCGGGATACCGGTATCATTTCTCTACATAAGACGCATTCACGTAAAGCATAGATAATTGCTCATACTATACTCATTAAAGAGGAAAGATTGAGTAGTTGTGGCGAGGCAACCTATGAAATCATGTAAAGTGAGCGAAACTCACTTATAGACGGCTTACTATAGTGAAGAATTAATTTTTGCGTAGGCACAGTCTCAGGTAGTCTATGGCGCCACCACGTATCATTAATAAAATATAATTTGGGATGAAGATGAGGTATATCAGCACAGAGGCTGTCACGCAGGGGCTCGAGCTAACGAACTATGCGCGGTGTATTGCACCACCAGCCACCAGCTCTACCCTAGCGTAATAACGCGGAAATACGACACAAGACAAGAGGGGACAACTACAAGCGCTAACTTTCAACTAAGCTTTTCTGCGAAACGAAGCAAGATGTATACAGACAGTGTTTAAAGTGTCTAAGAAAAATAGAATAAGCAAGCACGTGTTGAAACAGAGTTAACGTAGCGATTACAGTAATACTGACCACCGAATGCGTGAAACCACACCTTCCAAAAAAGTCCATTCTTATCACATAGTGAAACGGACGTCTTGCCCATGCAGGAACATTCCTCCCACCTCATCTGAGCCGCTGCTAGAATTATGCCGGTGCGGTCATCTTTCTGTCGGTACAAAGCTGCTGTGTAGGTAAATTCAGGAAGACAACCACCCTTATTGCAATGTAGTGGCTGAAAACGACCTTTCATGTATCGGACGTTATTTGAATCTTCACGAAGAAGGTCATTGAGGATCCTGCCAGCATGACCAACGTAGCAAGCACCCCACGACCGAAACATTCTGTAGACAACCCTGCGCACATAATCCATAAAACGGTTACGGACTTACGATGGTTATCCTTACACTCACCGTATTGTCTCACAACAAGGCTTCCGTTCTTAGCGAGGTGAGCTTATGCGGGGCCGAGAAAATAAATCACCAGAGTCCTAACTGATCCTCTGTCTATGCAACAGTTGGTGGTTGCACGGGATCAGGGGCGTAGCCAGAAATTTTTTTCGGGGAAGGGGGACGTTCAACTATACTTTATGTATGTTTGTGCGTGCGTTTGTATGCGTGCGTGTATATATAGGCAAGCGAAATTGAAAATTTTCGGGGGAGGGGAGTTGAACCCCCCCCAATCCCCCGCCCCCCCCCTTCTGGCTACGCACCTGCACGGGATGCACGTGGGTGTTGGTGTCGTTTTCTCGGCCCTGCATAAGCTCGCCTCGCTACGTTGGCGTAGTGCCTGCAACGTTGGCGCCTCAAAGAAACGTACAGACAGCCCATCAGTTCTTATAGCCGGTATCTGCAGGCATTGTCTGCAAATGAACCTGCTCCACGTAATTAAGAAACACATGTACACAAACATCTGTGATGCCTTACAGAATGGTGGACAAGTGCTCTACGGTGGAAGTAACTGGCCTCTACGAGGTAACAAGAACACGCTCTACGAAGGAGGAACGAGGGTTCCAGCAATAGTGGCCGGGCCTGTGCTCCAGAGTACCGGCTACACAAGCTCAAGGCATGTATACGTACTGAAAGCATGGTGTATGAGGTGATATTGCGAATATATTTTCACGGTTCTTCTCGTAACGTTCTTCTCGTTTGATGCTTTCTGACGGAACGAAGAAGTGCAGTTTAGTTAAGCAATGGCTTGAAAAGATGGATACAGCGATTTAAGAAGAGGAAAGAATAGAAGGCAATAGAAAAATAAGTGTAACACAATTCACTCAATGGCTTCAAAGTGAAGACAATGGAATATACCTACATCGCCTTTTAAGTCTACCTTAAACGATCACTTCAACCTTCTGCCATTCAACGTCCGCGTGACAACTTGCGTTATGACACTTTCTGCCCACCACGTGGCTTTGGGATACGCACTCCCATTCCCAGGATTTAGGGACATCTGTACGTGACTCCACCTAACGGCGCCTTGCCGTAACTTGATGGCAAGTAAGTGAAAATTTTGGTGCTGCTCCACATTGTTAACGCACGCGAAACAGTGAGGCTGGTGTTTTTCTCCGTCACCCTAGTGCTTTTCTGTGTTGCCATAGCGTTTCCTTTACCAATCCATTTTTTCCCATGTATTGCTATCGCCTTCCCATGTTTTGCTATTTACTTTCTGTCATTTCACAATTCCTCTGGTGTTGCGACGCCAAATCATCGCTAATAAATCGTAGCAGACCATGTAAATTGAAGTGCTTTTATTGAAAGGTACTTGAATGTGCTTCCCAGTGCCGATACCACGTCGTGTCGATATATTGCTTGAGAAACTCCAATAGAACCCGCCGACGTATCACGTATAGAGAGCCGCTTAAACGGCTTGCATATATTCCCGTTGTTTTTAATGCGAATCATTCCTTAGCGAACCCAAGGCAGTTCTGGTCATATCGGTGTTTTTATCTGCGTATCTATCTAATATATCTACCTATCTCTCTAGCCGACTACATCTGGGTGCTCTCGTGATCGCCTCCTTAACTTGGTGTAGACCAAAATTGACATTGGAGGGTAAGAGGATTTGACGAATATGACTGCCTGGCCATGACATGAGTAACGTGAAAAGCCTGCAGCGTACGTCGTCAGACCCTTTCCCCAAGACACGTGTGGCACATACCCGTTTACCATGGGCCGCGGTACACGGGTATGCGCTACAGGTGATTGACAGTTTACATCTATACCCAGGAACAGAGAGAACAGCATCGGTAATTTGAATACGAGAGCACTAAGAAAAACCGACATCGGCAGCGTTGACCCTACGAATTCAAAGCATAAATTTAGAAGCCCAACAAGTTTCGAACCCAAGAATTCTGCGTGGCAGTCAGGTATTAAATGCGAATCATTTCTTAGCGAACCTTTGGCACTTTGAGTGTTTATATCTATCTATCTATCTATCTATCTAGCTATCTATCTATCTATCTATCTATCTATCTATCTATCTATCTATTATCTATCCTATCTATCTATCTATCTATCTATCTATCTATCTATCTATCTATCTATCTATCTATCTATCTATCTATCTATCTATCTATCTATCTATCTATCTATCTATCTATCTATCTATCTATCTATCTATCTATCTATCTATCTATCTATCTATCTATCTATCTATCTATCTATCTAGATAAAAACTTTTAGAAAAAAAGCAATAAACCCTGCATATGTACAGTACTCATGGATTGAAATAGGACAATTTAGGGCTAGGTAACACACTTATTTTCGTTCCCACCGTCTTCAGTTCGGGTCATATCGGCGTAATTTCGACTCGACGAGATCACAGCCAACACAATCTTCAGAGACGAGATGCCTCGCGACATGCTGTGGTGATCTCGAGGAATTGCGCATACCAGTCGTTATACAAACAAAATTGATGTTGCATTTGAATCAGTGAGTACTGTGTACATCTACAACCCAGGCGCCATGTTAGGTTAACGTCAATTGCGGTTACAATGTTGGCTCCACTTTCATAGCAGTCTATGAAACATTACATTTGCATTCCTATCATTCAGCAAGGATTATTCAAGCGTTGCTCGACTCCGGAGGGATACGCTAACGAAAGTTACGTATGATATTCACATCATAGCATCGTAAAATGCCTACGTTTTGATAATACTGTCATATGCGCTCTAACATGAGGGCTGACGTTACGTCATACTATAAGTTTCCCTTTAATGTCCAGTGTTGTCGATGTGCCTGGTAAGCCGACGATTTACACACAACTAATGTATTTACGAAAACATGTCGATTCACCTTGTAACACTTGGCTCAAACAATAAATGCAGCATAGAACTACTCGCTGAGTGCTTCGCATGAAACCAATTCCCACATGGCGTGGGATCTGCCGAAATTTTTTAACCGGTGTGGCACTCCATGCAAATATGGAACAACCCCAAACTTATCGGTCACCCTCTGCCGCTCAATGACCTGCACACCACCATCCAATTCCATTTATAGCCAGCGCAAAATTGTACTAGTCACAGAGACAAGAACGTCATTGGAAACCGAGTTTCGCGGAGCCGGTTCATCTGTTTACTGAAGCTGCATTTTACCTGGTGGAAGCATGACCTAGTGACGGCCGCATTTAGTCAATTAGGGGATATACCACTAATTACAGCGATAATAACCACTATCACTTTTGCAGTTTCCTTCAACACATTCAAGACTGGTAAAGAGTAAAAGCCATGAATCGTTCATTTACACTCTTGTCGCTGCTTAGTTTTCATACTACGACTATCTCCAACATTTGTCTTCACAAGTGTATGCACAACTAGCATACACACACTGAAAGAAATAATGCGCATTGTATACACTTTTTTCTCCGGTTATACGGGTTGTGCAGACGGCCCTCTAGCACATTGTGCCAACGACGCCATAGGCGGCTCTCGGGCGTCCATACTTCCCATAGGGCCCGCCAAGCAAGCTGAAGTTGTAACGCGAATTCATTACTCGTCGCCCTGTCATCAACGCGCCAAGACTTTCGACCCCTCACGAGCCACTGACAAACATCTCGCATCTTGCCGCTGCCTGTGACGAGTGTCAGCTGCAAGGGCTACCACGTGCTTTGCGGCGAAGTGGCAACAAAAAGAAATGCAGGGCGCTTTCGGAGGACCAAATTCAAAAATTATTTCCTTCCTTAAAACAAAAATGATTTGATTAGACTTTCTTCATTACATAAACATGAAGTCTTCTAGCTAACGCTGCATGACGAGGATTTTTACTTGGAACGCATCAGAACGAAAAATACAGTCAAACATGCGACAAATCGCACATTTTCTCTAATTTCACAATTTTTTTCGGAAAGATTTGAAGTCTATTTTACCCCTAAACAATTTTTTACAAACTATTGTTCTTTTTTTTCTTCTTTTTGTAACATCTCTTTTCTATCATCTTTCACTCCCCCTTCCCCTTTCCCCAGCACAGGGTAGCCAGCCGGTCTGAGAACTGGCTAACCTCCCTGTCTTTCCGTTTTTCTTCTCCTCCTCCTCCTTTTTACTAAAATAAACTTTCCTGAAAATCCTACCATTACTAAGATTGGTTAGGAAGAGTTCCAGATAGCTCAAGAATAAATCACGAACTTTGAAGATTTTTGTAGTTTTTGAAGATACGTAGCTCGTACTGAAACACAAAAATTTCGGAATTAATGAATAGGACAACTAAACAGAACCTCTGCGATAGCGCAAGCGTGGTTTCGAAGCTCAACACACAAAAATAGGTTTTTTACACATTTTTCTATTAGGCACCATTTGACAAATACAAGCGAAATTCGAGGGGGCGCCAAGATTGCCAAGATTTTTTTCAAGCAAGAATGTTTTGCCACCATACTCTAAGTGGCACAGGAAAACGGCACAAATTTTATCAGAAAAACATATATATTATATATATATATATATATATATATATATATATATATATATATATATATATATATATATATATATATATATATATATATATATATATGATGTGTGTGTGTGTGTGTGTGTTAGTTTCTTAGTACGTAGACGAGACAGGCCTCAAGCATTTTTTGTTAGCCACGATATGCAGTCACCATGTGTTAAAACATGAGCGCGGAACAAAAACTGCATTCAAAATCAGAGTCCAGATTTCAGTCATTTTGGAAATCAGTATTCATACATTCCTCGAAAGCTAATGTCATATCCCCTTCAGAAATGACCCATATATGATTTACGGAAAAGGCCTTTCAAACGGCAACGTTAGTACAAACTCACCCACCTTCCCTGCTTTAACATCACTCTCCCAGCACTCGCGGGAGCCTAAATTTCGTGAGTACGGCGCGCTAGCTTAGGTGAGTTTGAGACCCCTGCCTTAACAAACGGGTTCAGGATACTTTATGCTTAATTGTGATAGTTATTAAGGTTACTGCCGGTGTCGTATTTCTGTACTTATTCACTGTGATTTTTCGATACCGAACAGCGTTCCTATTTTACTTAGATATACCTATATGTTTTCATTTTGTAGGCCTCCCTAAGTGCTTTTACTATTATTATTCACCAGGCAATCACAGCTATAAGTGACAAGTGGGAATAGCGGCTGTTGCCTGCGTTGCTTTGGACAACTATACAATATGTCTGAGACGTTTCTCGGCTGGGCATGTTCTCTCGTAGGAGTAATGTTGTTACAAATTTGCACGTTACTGAGTGTTTCGCTGACGAACTTTACGCTAGCAGATAAGTAGAATATGAAAAGTCACTGCAGTTTTACGTCGTCTATATATGCACGATGCATCACAAAAGATGTCACTACTGGCGTTGCTGCCGGTGTACACCTGCCCTGTGATCCAATATTGTGTAAAAGGTAGTACCTTTACACACAAGATAAAACTCCCCAATGGTATTTGGGCCATCGTTCGGAGGCTTCTTATTGAAGTTCTTGTAGTTAAATCGCCACGATAAGTGACAAGCAAAAATCGTTGCCAGTTCATTGCAGGAAGAGCTCTCATGTTATTCAGCTAAAGCAACCCCAATAAGTTGATTTCGAATAAAATAGAAGCACTCACAGAAAGAAATAAAAAACCTTTGAAATACTAACAGACATTTAATTCGAATGAAAAACATTTGGTCGCAGTTAAGACATTATTAAACAAACAATTCTGTGCATACACGCTTGCTGCTACATTATGTAGATCTATAGCAAATTTGCGAATATATCAAATGTCTGTTAAGATACATTTGGAAGGTATCGTATTGGATACAATAATTAAGTTAGTATCTGTATCTCAAATACTTGTTGCGTGATGCAACTTCAATGTATCTTTGCCCAGCCCTAGTGGTGGGGTATTCGTGCCAAAGGGTGGAAAGGTTGTAGGTGTTTCGCTGAATTATGGTTGCCTGACAGCAATATGCCTATTTGCCGATTATGCTGATTCCCCTGACAATGATAACTAGACGGTGATAAGCACTGTTAGAAATTCCTGGAAGAAAAGCTTAATTTTCACTGTTTTAGTTGTGCATGTACGATATCGCATGGTTTCAAGAGCCCCCTTTGAGACGTTCGTACCTGTTGGCTGGGGTGTATAAAACTGTGAATAAGGTATGGCTATTTATATTTTCTGTCTCTCGGCGACCGCAAGTTTCACTGAAGTATGTAAAATTTGAGATCGTTGAAGTTGAGACCTGCCACATTAAAATGCTGTGCCACTGCTTTCGGTAATTCCTTCACCGTGTCCCCGCGATGCCCGTTTAATATTATATTAACAGGCTGTCCTGTTTCGCCAATGTACTGTTTGTGACAATACGAGCATTCGATAATACAGATAACTTTCGAACTAGTGCAAGTGAAACTAGATTCTCTATGATGGACGTAATCACTCCCGGTTTTTAAAGAATAACTTCATTTTGAAGGTGTTTGCAGGTATTACACTTGGACGAGAATAAGGTGATATGTGGGCAGTAGAGTGAGGGTTTACTTTTGCATGCAATAGCATATCGTTAACTTCATATTATGGCGATGCACGACCCTTGGTCAGAGGCCGGAGTGCCGAATTGGCACGCCGGCCCCGGCTTTTTCCCCCACCACCCAAGTATACCCTACTTTCACAGTTGCACTTTCCTCCTCCTTTTTTTGTGTTGGGAGAGAGGGTACTAAGCATATACACGCACGCGCTAAGGAAAGTAGTAGCTGCCTTGAAGAAGACAAGTCCGCTTGTCGAAACGTCGGCTCCAGTGACACCCCGTGTTCACAAATTTCTCATCTCTCAATGCTTCCATCTTGCCCTGAACTTCTGCCCTTTTTGTATTTCTATGTTTATTTGGAACTTATGCTTTAACTTACTTCGCTTTACCGCTGACCCACACCTCTGTATGTCGAGGCGAATATTGTATACCTAATGTTGAATCGGTTGTAGAGCATCCCAAACTGTTTAAAGACGCGTCCAAAGCTTTGCTAACACGTGTAGATATAGCTGTGGACAATGTATAAACAACAGCTAACAGCCTGGGCAATGTCTTATTACAGGAAAGCTAGCCGTAAATTACAAAAGCAGTGCAGTAAGCAAAAGCGGCCTACCATGGAATGCAGAACGCATTGCAGAAGCATAATCTTTCTTGTTCCAAATTCTACAAGGGAGCAACCGACAATGAACTCAAGTGAAAAAACTCAGCCTTTCCTAGTACTCAAACTCAACAGAACGTTATTCGAGCGCGGGAAACAAGATATACATTTGACGAGGCAGCAGCTAGCAGTATGACACTCGAGAAAATGGTGAAAACTTTAACTTTAAATATTGAACTAAAGGGATAAAACGTCTTCGGTGCAATCAGGTGAGAGCCACTGGAAAAGAAACAAAGCCCTATAGCACATTTGATGCGTGCGTGAGGCATTGAACATTTAGGATTAGTAGTATGCAGCAAAGGTAAAGTGCAACTGATATTGCACAAAAATGCGAATTACGCTGCAAGGTAGCGTAGCGCTATTTGTTAGCTATTTATTTCGCTGCACCGCAGTGTAGGAGGATAGGTACGCCATTGTAGATGTAAGATGTACGATGGCGTACCAGATGCAGTAGGTTAACAATGCGAGAATGGTCCAGAGTGAATTGCAGAAATATTTTTTTCTCTCGGAAGTGTCATCCTGCAACTTTTATGTGTAGAAAGCTATTGTGTTGCAGCCAACAGCACGGTTTGTCGTAACGCACGAGACAGCGCGTGAGCGTCACAGATAACTGACCATCAATCACACTCTGGATTTTCGATTTTCGCGATTAATAGTACCAAGTGTAACGCATTTCGCTTGAATCGTATGCATGACACTTAACACGTAGGAATGTTCTTGTGTATGTTAGTTACACATCATTACGTCGATTTTTTTACAGTGTTATGCACGCCGTCGACTGGTTTCCGACGCTTCTTAGTGCGACCGGTGTGAAAAGCACTTGGGCGGATATTGACGGCGTCGACCATTGGCCAATAATCAGAGACGGAACTGGGGATGCGCCAAGATCGGGTTTTATCTACAACTTAGACCGCAGGGAAAAAAAGCTAGTCGGTGCAATCAGGTGAGAGTCATTCGAAAAGAGCGCAATGCGCTAGAACACAAGTTAATCAATTACTTAAAGTACACACACAAGGACTGTTCGCAAGGAAGCTTTCACTACCGCTGCTAATCGAGTGCACATGTATTGCAACTATTTACTGCGGGGTTCAAAAGTTTGCAGGCCGCTATTTCATGTATTCTAGGGCAGCGTGGCCTGGGAACTTTCGACCACCCCTGAACATGACCAGGAACCATCCTGTTACCACCACCAATGAGCTCTTATGAAACACTCACGCACTCTAAAAAATTACTTACACTCACTGAGAAATAGCACTGCATCGGTTCGCACAGGACATGTAAATTAGATGACCAACGCTAAGGTGAGCTGCTACATTTCTTCACGTGCTGATATTGCTAAGAGGGGTCATGCTCTGTGACCAGGAAAAGGGATATGAAAAAATACGAGAAGCCTATGAGACAAGCGGAATCAGACACTAATCCTGGCAAAGCACAAAGACTTATTACGCTATTCAGACAGCTAGGTTTATAGCGTCGCCAAAATGGTACCACCGTTTCGACCCAGAGAAGAATCGCATGAAGTCTTCATACGATTTGCCTTCGCTGACAATAACTGGGAAATTGCAAAAAAAAGATGGTTGATCCCTCTATCGTAGGAATCGGAATAACACGAAAGTAAAGCGTGCCCTTCCAGAAGTAACTGAATGTTTACTGTACATTGATATAACAGAGTTTGCACAATGTATATTGATGTCTGGCAGCTATAGCACCGTTTAACGTTTTGCACCCACTTTGATGATTGGTGGTACATCTCCATCCTGACGACTAACGTGTATGTTAAATGATTGAACAAACCCTTGTGGTAGCTGTAGTAGTTAACGATGAAAGCGTAATCAGAGAACGAGGTGTGATAGCCAGAAGAGCGTCGCATATTGGACGCAGAACTTTGTCGCCATCCCGCGGCATGTTAAAAATTGGGGGACCCTTAAGCTTCGCCTTTAAGAGTTGAACGCAATAGCGAAATCCGGCCCCTAGTGCGCACTTCAACCACTAAGTGCATACTTATTAATGTGTATTGTTACACACATACACGCACACAGACACACACGCGCGCGCGCGCGCGCGAATGGTACAGGTTTTTGCTCTAAAGCAAGAGTCGCATGGCCTCCAAGATACACGCCGCGCGCTCGCCATCTCGGAAGCCATAAAGAGTCTCACAATGCCTCACAGATGGCAGCACATTATCTAGCGTTTGCTGTTTGCTTGATCGACGTCTCCTCTGGAAAGCCGGCGTTGGCTTGATATGTTTACCACTAGATGGACGTAGTTGTCCATTTTTAGAGCTGTTTGAAAGTTCGTGTGTGTTTTTAGCGGTGATGGCTGCACTATCCCGGCCTTTTTCGACGTAGTTTGATGGCCTCCCAAATGCGCCTACAAATCGCCGAATGTGCTCGTTTTCGTCGTGACACCTGTCGATCAAAATGCGTTAGGGAGACTCCTTCCACTACATGGCATTTATGTAGTATTTTTTCCGAAGCAGCTGCAAGTAACATCGTGGCTGTGTGGTAGGACACCTGCTTGCCACGCGAACGGCCCGGGTTCGATCCTCAATGAGACCGAAATTTTTATTCTTTATTTTATTTGCTTCTTTATCGATTTTTCGCTCACAACCAACGGTGCCGACATCGACGCCGACGGCGGAATTTCTGCGACACGAGCTCTCTAACGCTATCGCGTTTAAATGTGATTGAACACCACGGCTGGACTAGAAGGAAACGCAAAGCGCGTCGGGCCGCACGGTAGCCCGGCCGCGATTTCTCTCTGGGCGAGCGCGTGAGCGGGCAACGCGGTGTTACAGCCAGGTGAGGCAGGCGCGCGTCGCAGAGCTATTTTTGGTTTCGATTAGCGTAATGCTATGAGTAAGGCCGACGCTCTTACGACGCTTGGGCTAAGATCGCCCCCTCGCGGTGCGTTAGGACATTGACAATATTGAACTTCTATGGATAACGCGCCGAATGGGACGGACGTGTAACGCGTTGCAGGTGCTAATCGCAGAGGCCACAGTAATGACGAATTACTTTACTTTACCGCTTCCAGAGGGCAACACCACCCTGCCGACCGGGAGAGTGGTAGATATAAAAGGCGCGTTTGTAAAGCCTGTAGAGTCTGTGACCGTGGCGCAGTGGATAGCGTGCCCGGCATCTGTCGTTGCGGACCGAGCGCTCGTGGGTTCGATACCCGTTGATTGAACTTCACTGACGTATTTCCGTGACGGAAATACGTCAGTGAAGTCTTGGTGGACCCCGGCATAAAACACTTTTGTGTTGAAAAAAAAAGTTGCTTTGAGGTGTCGCCACACCTTTCTGCCTATATTATACGCAAATTATTATACAAGAGATGCGAAATGAAAGGTGACATAGAATTAGAGAGATCCACTATCCTAATAAGTAATTCGAAAAATAAGGATAGACCTAATCAGTCTAAACTATTCACAAGTCTTTTAAACAAAGTAACTGTGAAAGCCCCTATAAGGCACGCCAGCAAAGTTTTCTGCGTATGAAACCATAATTGTGCTTTATTTGACAGACTTGTATTGTTCTTGAGCTCTTGCTCGCAATAAGAATTGCGTAGTTTTGTGTATGGGTCGTGCGGCGCGCGCACCTTTTGTTGTATCTTTTACGTCCGCGTACATAGAAAATGCGACTAGGTCATCTCTCTATGCATGGCTAGAAAATTGTCGTATCACATACTCATCGCACAAACGCGCGAAGAATGCTTGCTCTACGCAAATATCGCTACAGTTTTCATCCTGTACACTAACACAACGTGCTTGAAATTTATTCGTCTTACAATTTGCCGTTGATTTCGTTCATGCATGTGTAAAATAAGTATATCCTCGCTCATTTTCCGATCTTGCCGGTTATGAGAAGCGTTCTCTGTATTTTATTATGACATAAAGCAGAGGGAAATGTTAAAAACGAGGAGGCAAATATAGGCATGAGCAGAAAGTTGGACATATAGTAAAGTAGCCAGTAAAACAGGAGTCTTAATTCAAAAATCGCAACAAAGAAAAAGCGTAGTAATAGCTCTGCTTAGCAGCGCCGTCGTTTTTATGGTGGTTACGTTATTCTTTTGTAATCGAGTAAAGTTCTACCACCTGTACTTAAAATAGCGTAGTAAATTAAATACTTCTTGTTTCAGAGACGGAGACCTGAAGTTAATTATGAGACCGTCGAAGACCTTTGGCAAGTGGTACGCAGAGTCGGAGGAAGAGACGGAGAGCGCGGAATCGGTCGACAATTCGCAGATATCGGTTCTCTACAATATCACTGGTAAGCAAGCGTTCTGGATAATAGCAGTAAAATGTAAGGTACTATTGTAAAAGCTGCCTTTAAAGCTCCGATCAGTTAAGTCTACAAGTGCCAGTTGAAACAGAGCTACCCCGTAAATAAATCAACGCACTGTTGAGAGGATGCAAGTATTCCAAGTACAAGCCACAAAGCATGGCTGTTTTTGCGCAAGGAAATAACGAGGGAAGGGGTTCCCCCTTCCCTCGTTATTTCCTTGCGCAGAAACAGCCTTACTTTTGTGGCTTGTACTTGAACATGAACCGACTAGCACCGCAACGTGTATTTCTAGACAGCATGTCATGCCATGTACCTTCCACGTTTTTGTAAGCAGTTGCGCATTCTGGCATTAAGTGTGCTGTTCACTTGCAGAACAATGGCGCAAGTTCATTTCATATAGATGACGTAACAGGAGGATAACTATCGAGCCTGCAAACTTTATAGGGAGATGTAAGGCGTGTCGTACACGGTTTTTATGAACATGGAACGGTAGGAAGCACGAAGACTAGTGAGGTAACCAACAATAAATATCGAGCTAATCGTTACTTAGGCAACGTTAATTCCTTTATTTAAATGCACATTTCCCCTTAAGGCTCAATGCCAGCTATATTAGTATGTATTATATGTGCGATGTAAGGCATGGGTTGTGTGTGAATTGAGGGAGTGTTTTTGGGAATCTGTTATTGTGCATGCAATGGTCTTGGATAGTTGCGGCACTGCAGCGGAGGCCAGCTTGCACTAGGAGACGGGCACATTGAAGTTGCAAACCTGGACTTTTCCATATTAGGCGGCAAGAACCTTGCCCCCGATCACCGGAACAGTATAGAACGGACACGTAGAACCCTTAAGTGGCGCCAGTTCGAAGTCGACATTATAGCCAGTGAAGGCGCCAATACTGCATCCTCTCCAGCCTATTAAGGTAAAGGTGGAGGGAGCAGGCTCACCATGAGATCACATCGTGAGCACTGTTCTTGCGCACTGGTATTATGCCTGCCTTCTTATGTACTGGTAGTATGTAAGCGTTCTTTCAACACTCACTCCTAAAATTGAAGCCGCAAGGCATTGTCTATATAGGTCACAAGCATCAAAATTGTCCAATTCCAGTTATCGTTGATCAACTGCACTGTTAAACGATTTCACCGGCCACTTTCCTGCGGGGAATGTTTTGAAGGGTCGTTCTAACCACATAAATTGTATGGCAGAACTATGAACTGAAAAAGTGAGGATATAAGAAATTTGCCATGTTAACAATATAATTTAAATTGCTAGGAACATCATCATGCTTGTCTTTCACGGCACGCATTTTGGTCCTTTCAGCACAGTTTCCAAATGGCAGTTTTTATGTTGCCGTATTTTTCACTGCTGCATCTACATATTTTATGCTGTAATTCAGTTTAAAACTGATATTTCTTTTATTGATCAGTGTAGACAGTTCTGAAAATTTTATTTTATTTCTTGAGCTGGGGCGGAGACAGTACCCTCCACCACACAGAAAATTAAGCAGACCACAGGCTCTGACACTCAGGCTACTTCAAGTCGGGGCGTACCCTAACCCCGCGCTATTGCACAAGATCTATCCTGAAATACAGCCAACTAATGCATGTTCATTATGCGCAGATATCGCTAATCTCGAACATATGCTCTGGCGGTGCCCCGCGTTACACGGCGGCGAAGTCATCACGCCGTCAAAATGGGAAGAAGCTATTACAAGCTCCGGACTCGAAGCACAACTATGGGCAGTCCAACGGGCCCGCGACGCAGCAGAGAGACTTGGTCTTTCTGTTCCGACGTGGGAGCGGCCCGCAACGTGCTAGGGCGCGTTCCGAGGGACCGAAATAAAGTTTATTCATCCATCCATCTTGAGCTATCACTTCCACCTCTTCTCGTTTCTTTCATTAATCGTTTGTAGATGGGAAGAGGTTGCCTACATCTCGTCTGAGTGCTTTTCCTCTAACTTCGATAGCTGCGTGAGAAATGACTTTGGCTTTGATTTCGTTCATTTCTTCTATCCCGTGATCATAATGTTCTAAAGCATTGCTTTTGTTCACAAGGACAACACAGAATTCATCTGTTTTTTTCCCGGCGACATGTAGAATAGTCTGTTTTTCCGTGCTCAATTTTGCTGTTCGTCGCTTCTGGATGAGAGCACTCCTAGCCCTGACTAGTTAACCAGTGATAAGTACTCTTTACATTGTCTGTCGCTTCATTGTCTCGCACTACGATACGGCCCCTTCACAGTACAATATCTGTTTCGTTTTCTTGTTTCTCCATTAGCGCTTCCCATAGTTCACATCCCATTTCGGTGCATTCGGATGGAGGTGTGGTCCTTATAAACAGTCAACTTCTTTCGGTGAATTCAACGTACATATGACATCTGATATTCTTAGCTTCACTGCCATACATGCCGATTGCTTAATATCCTTGCTGCCTTCTTCCTACTTTCGCATTGAAGCCACACATGCCTATCGCGTACTAGGTTCGCGCCTCGCATTTAGCCAATATATCATCCTCACATAACTGTTCTTTCCTCGTTGTTACAGCTGGATGTAGGAGTGTACCCCTGCACTACTTTGAACTTATACCACCTATTAGTTACATTGTGTAATAGCAATATCAAAGGTGTACTATTCCTTAATTTATGTTGCCAGATTAATTTATGTTGCCAGCGTAACGTGCAATGTCTTTGCAAGTCGGAAACGCCTTGCCATACTACATCTACCCAGAGAGCTTTACGTAGCACAGAACATGATCATTATTCAGTACAGTATGCGCGTCCCAATTTTAAACTCGCTATGTCAAATAATATGCCAGCTAACACTTTCTAGTTATTTGAGTAGCTGCGCTACTCTATATTCGTGTGACAAGGTCCTTGCGTCGAACGTTGGCAGGTTCAGCTTACAGTGGCGGCCTGTCCGAATACAATCATTCTTAGCACTTATTTCTTAACCGGCGTGTATGGAAGATGTTCCGCCGCTTCTCGGATGTGAAAGCCAGGGTTTATGGTGAGCGTCATTGGGGAGGTGGCAGCTAAATATTGCACCAGGAAGGCGTGTTTTTTCTTAAGCGAGGGAGTATTTTGTGGAAGTTCAGCGGAACTTCATAGTTTGGTAGAATCTCGACTAGTGCAGAGTCATTCGACCGTGGCGATGTTAGCCCACTTCAGGCGCCACTTTAAGCGCGCTCTTTATGGAGCTTGGGTCAAGATTTAGATATCATAAAATAATCAAGAATGCCAATGTCGCGTTAACCGAATCGGTTGGGTCGAGAGGTAGCAAACGTTTAACACAACACGCTATAAAGATAATTTATGTTCTGTTGCACATTTCTCGTTGATCGTTGTTTTATACGCCTGCTTCTGTGCCGTACTTTGAAATACTAGAACTATGTTTAGTAATTGTAGCTCCGAAAAATCGTTGTTTATGCAGATCAGAACGTGACTTCCCCAACCCCAGTCTAATTTTCATAAAATCCTACTCATTAAAGTACCGTTGTACAATCGTATCCCACCAGGCATCCGCTTCTTTACAAACACTGGTAATACCTACAGCGCCACTTTCAGAACGTGGAGTATATTTATATATTATAGGGAAGCTGAACTCACATTCTTGCAATTTTGCAGATTTCTTCATAATTTATTGTCGTTGAATGCAGCTGACCCCTACGAGAAGGACGACTTATTCACGAAGTTGAGGAGCGAGGCCAGGCGTCTAAGTAACACGCTGAGGGACCAGGCCCACTTGATGGTGCCTTCACCTAGCCTGGAAGATGAAGCCGAAGGCTATCCAAGCAAGCTGGATCCGGCGGGAGCGTATGGTCCTGGTTGGTGCAAAGCTCCCACGTGGAAGCAATCAGAACCAGAAGAACCAGTGTTGAATGATGAAGAATACATGGCGGATTATTATTAGAAATATTCAATTACTTCTATATAGATACTACGGTGCACTGGATAGCGTATTGTGCCGTCCGACCTGCAAACAAAAAAGGGCGTAACCTGGTCGCAGATGCGTCGACACAAGCAAAAAAGCGCTGCGGTCGACTGGTCTGCGTAGCACGCATGATTTCAATATGCAGGACCAAGCCCTCCCAATTTGTTGAAAAAAATGTTACTACAGCTCATTCGCTACTAAAATGAGAGGTAAAAATATAAATAACATGAACTTCTAAGATACGTGACAGCAATAAATGATAGTGATGATGACATAAATAAATAAATATTTCATCAATGGCTCACACCCCCACCCGGGGGATTGGGCACTGCCCAAGCTGCGCGGGCCCTAAGCTTGTTCGTTTCTTATATCACTGATGAGTCTGCCATGTATATACAAAGTGACTATTTTGATTGCAGAACGCAAACAAACGCTCCACTGTGTCGTTCAGCCGTTCTCCCGAAAGAGATGCAGAAGATAGCGCCATTTCCACCTGCTTCAAGAACCACTTTTCCTTTCTCCTCGCCTCATTCCAAACATATGCATGGGGGCTTTTTTATCGCTGTGCAGTTAAAGCCGATTTAACGAATTGATGGCTATGCTCGGCCTATAGTGTGAGATTATGAAGTTTCTAAACTCGAGAAAGGAAATTTGCGGTACATCGATGTATACAATTGTAACGTAGAGACTCCAGATAGCTACCGCGGAATCGTATTTGACGCTGAGGCAAAAACCAGTAAAAAAAACGCCGGACAAGGGGAAGAAGTGACACACACAACGACACACACAACGACTTTAATGTGCAGGGTCCAGTCGTTGTGTGTGTCACTTCTTCCCCTTGTGCGGCGTATTTTTGACTGGTTTTTGCCTCAGCGTCATGTACTAACTGACCCAGACTTCGACGTTATTGGAATCGTATTTGTCGCAAATCGACGGCTGCGCGTGTAAAAGTCCACGAGGGCGGCCCGCGAAGAGTTCGCTATAGGTGTACGCACAGGGGGGTCGGGAGGGCGACCATCCCTTCGAGTCTGCTAGGGGGAGGGGCGTAATGTCTGCCCCATACTCCCTCTCGGTCAGAACTGTCCCGTCATTGTTTAATGTGCAGGGTGATGGTCATGCAAGTTCTTGACATTATTGGCTGCCGAGGGCGCACGATGTCGCATTCCAAGAACTGTTTACTTCCCACAATCATCCCCGGAAAGCCGGGGACGAACCGCAGGCAATTGTGAGCAAAAAGTCATCGCTTTTCGTTTTCCTTTTCGCATCCGTTGTTATCCTGGTTTTATTTCCTGCTTGACCAGTGGGAAGTGGGGCGCTGAAGTGAAACTTCGACCCCACTCCCCCCGCTACCCTTAATGAAAAACTCTGCGCACGCCTATATGGGTGACTCCACGTACAGGCGATTCACGCCAGGTAGATGGCCAAGGGAAGCTAGGAGAGGCTCTCGATACGCAAAGACACTGAGAACGAATGCAGTGATTAATTGTGCGAACAACTGACCAAGGAAGTTGCGAGGAGATAAACAGTACCATCGGTCGCATAAGTCATGAATTAAGAGAAACCATCATCTTTTTATATCATGTCAATAAAAAAAAAAGCAACCACGCCACCCCAGTGACATCGGGTACACAGAGCGCTAACGACTGCTGAGTCCTCTGTCCCGTGCATGGGCATAGCAGGAAGTCTCGACGAAATAAATCTAGGATTGTGACTGAGCCGCTAGATCATTTAAAAAGTTAGCTTTAGAGCGAACTCTCAAGCAAAAATCTCACTGCGTAAGAATTCGAATGAAATCACATCTTTTTTACTCACTTACTTCTTTAAATCGAGTTTGGTGGCCAAGTTAGCTTTGACAAATCGGGTTGATGACAACATTGTACCCTATGAATACCTGCCGGCTGATGAAAATTTCTTCGTTCCATTGGGAAATTCGTAAAATCGCGTTTCGTTAGATCGAGTTTAAAATGTACTTCGATGTTACGCGACAAGACACACGGGGAGGTCTGAAAAGATCACCTTTAGTGGGTGATATATATACTTTACCACATATCCTGTACCGCAATCACTTAGAAGTGCGGTCCCCAAGTTCAGCTGACTAAAAAAATTAACGCAGCTTCTCACCAGTGGTGCCAAGCCCGAAGATAGTGCGGAGCTTGGCGGCCTTATTTGTTTCTCTTTATTTTTATTTTTTTCCTCTCTTTCTTTTTTCTCATCTCTCTATATTTTTCTGTGTGTAAAACCTCAGATATGACATGGTATCTATTTTTTGTATGACTTTTTTGTATTTGTTTATTTCCATTTCTCTATTTCTCTCTTTATCGAGTCTTTATGTGCTTCTTTCCCGTTCTCTCTGTTTATTTCTCTTTTCCTCTCTCTATCTTTTTCCCTCTCTCTTTATTTCTTTCACTTTGTTTCTTTGATTCTCTCTTTATCCCTTTCTTTCTCTTTCTGTCTTTCTTTCATTTATTTCGCTCTCTCTCTTTCTTTATATTTATATGCTATGCCTTACTATCCTGTCTCTTTCTTTCCCTCCTGGTCACCCTCACATCTTTCCTCCTCACCCTCACTACCCTTTCCCACCCCCTTGCTATACTATACTGTACAATGCTATGCTATCCTCTGCTAGCGTGCCTGGGTAACCGAGTGGTGAGGACGCTCGCCTTCGGATCACGGGTGCGCGGGTTCGAATCCCGCTTCGCCAAGAAATCTTTTTCGTCAAGAATTTATCTCTTTCTCTTTATTCCTATCTCTTCCTTTCTTCGTCACTCTCTGTCGCCCATCAGAGCTATTGCATTCCACGCTGGACAAGTCAGCCCACGTGTTCTGTGCGCGAAGCAGGAAATGAATAGTAAGAAGAGAGCGCGTGCTGATTAATGAGGACGACAGTTTTCTGCTCGCTCTGCACGGACTAACGGTCGGCGTAAACAGCCCTGCTTTTAAAATATATATTGCTTTATTGCGAGTGCTGCCACATTCGTTTGGACGCCTGGCTCCGTAAAATGGGATCAAAGTGCCGGAAAACAGCCAGAAAGCCTACGATGTGTCCTATATGAAGAATGAGAGCTCGCAAGAACCACGATGTACACAAAAGAGTGATTTTGCAAATACTGCGCCTCCCGTGTAAATAAAGAAAGTTGCGAACGGTGCGCGATGTTACAAGGTCCAGCACCGTCTAAAATCGAAACGTTATGTTTAACAAAGACTAATAGGAATCACTATTGCGATGAAACAATATAAAGCCCCCTACAAGCACAAATAATTTATACTAGTCGGTGACTTCAACTTACACATTATGGACCTTAGAACCTTCCTTTGCCGCCGGCTCTCACTATCGGCTGTCACGGTATACAGAAAACCGTTGCTATAATCCAAACATATATGTATGTATGTGAATAAAAGAAGGTTTACACTAGATGAACATCAATCATAAATGTGGAAGAACCGTATAAAACACCAACAAACCGAACCCCTTATACTAGTCGGCGACTTCAGCGTAGACATTATGGACCTCAGGACCTAGCTTTGTCGTCCACTTTTTATTGCATTTTATGTCACTTTGTGTAACTCAATTTACATTACACGTGTGTGTGTATGTGTATATAGAAAAGATTTACAATAGACGGACATAAATCCTAATTGTGAAAGAACAATATAAAACACCTGCAAGCACAAACCATTTTTACTAGTCGGCAACTTCAACTTAGACATTATGGACCTGAGGACCTGCCTTTGTCGTCGACTTTTTATGTCACTTTATGCCACTCAATTTACATTTTATGGGGCAACGACTTTGTGCCGCCTACGACTTTATGCTCTCCTGCTCGTTTCGTTAATCGAGTATACACCAAAGTTGGTATGGCATAACATGACTGTATGACGAACATGAATGACGAGTCATAACATAAAAATCATGATATGCGTGTCATGAACGACATGATATACATGCCACAGTCTTGGTGCTCTTACGGCCGTTTCGTTAACTTGATAAATACCAAAACTGATACGGCATGACAAGAGCGCATGACGAACATAACTGACAGGTCCTAACGTGCAAATCATGACACGCATGTCATGTACAGCATGATATATATGCTACGCTCAGCTTGATATATACCAACATTGGTACTGCGCGACGTTACTGTGTAACGAACATAAATAACATGAGTTAACATGAAAACCATGACACACATGTCATGTACAGCATGACTTACGTGCCCCGCTCATGGTACGCTGGTGGCCATTTCGCTAGCTTGATCTATCCCGAAATTGGTATTGCGCGACGTGACTGTGTTACGAACATAAATAACACGAGTTAACATGAAAATCATGACACGCATGTCATGTACAGCACGACTTACGTGCCACGCTCATGGTGCGCTGGTGGCTGTTTCGCTAGCTTCGTCGACCCCGAAATTTGTATTGCGTGACGTTACTGTGTAACGAACATAAATGACATGAGTGGCACACATTTTCCTCAATGACAGACAAGACGATGTATGCAGCTCTTTGCTGGCTGCTACGCATTACATCGATTCCGACAATGCGTGGGATCTGGCGGCTTTTTTTCTTTCTCTTTTTTTTTTCAAGTCTCCCCTTAGGCATAATAATTATTGATTCAAAAATACACATACAAATTTGCTTCGTGTATGAAATCAAGTAATGAGCGGTGGTGGAGTCCACGAATCCAGCTGTCTAGGTCGGGTGGTCGGCCAGTCCTGAGGCCTGTTTTACAGAGGTGACGACGACGGCTTAATTGTAGACCCGTGCAAGTCCGCAATTAGTGTGTGGCAGTTACATCACGGGCGTCGCAATATGGGCATGATGTACCACACGGGCCGCGGTACTTTTGCTCCCAAAGGGTGGTCACGGATGGGGTAAGCGCATCCCCAACACGAAGCCTCCGCAACGTAACCGCCTCTCGGCGGTAAAACCACCAGGGAGGTCTGACCCACACGGAGGTATAAGAGCTCGTGTGGTACGTCGGAGGCTCTCTTTTTGCCGGAGCATCTGTCCTTTAGCGTCCTCAGGAAAATGCGGTAGTGGGTGTGGTGTAACTTGTGGATGGGTTGCCAAATCAGTTTTGACAAGGTCCCGCAAGGCGGCTCGAGGCAACCACTAAACACGTATACGCACAGATGCGGGGGCAGCTAGAGGGCGAATACTATCCGAGAGTGATGTAGACCGATACACTCGTCGTATATCGTGGATAGATTGCGTCGAGTCCGTACGAATGATGAGCTGAGAGCATCTGTCAGGTAGAAGAAAAGGTAGTAGCCCTGCCAGTTCGTCACGTATGGCAGCCAGCTCAGCAAGGTGAGCTGGTGGAGCGGGATCCGCAATATACCAGCATGTCTGGCCAGCCTCTCGTATTATTGGGCATACAAGAGTGGTATGAATGGTGCTGCCACTCACTCTAGCAACATTATAGGCGACGACAGTGGCGGCATCCAGGTTATCGGCACGAAGCATCGAAGCAGGCGGGAAACTTGGCCGTTCGCCTGCCGTGGAACTGGTCTGTAAAGGCGACCAAGAAATTTGTTTTCAGTGAGTTGCATTTTCTTCCACGGGGCAATAGTGCTCGTCTCTGAAGGTGTATGGTGAACTTCTTTGCCCATGTACCGCGCAAATGCAGCAACCGAACAGAACGTTGATTGCTTGAGGTCGCGCGCACAGCAACGCTGGTGTACTAACTCGTCAGTGGTTCGTCAGTTGGGACTCGTGTTGCAGTACTCTTAACGTAGTGTTACGTGGCAGTCCAGTTATGGCCCAATGGCTTCGTGGTTAATCGCCTCTAAACGTGCCCACTCTGCCAGCATGGGGTGATAAACTGGGCGCTGTAGACGAGCCTCGGTTGCAATATGGAACGGAAAAAGAGGCTAGCCATGTTGGAGTTAGCGCCACCAGATTTCTTCGCAATCCGTCGTATGAGATGTATGTTTCTGATGCCTGCTGTTCGGCACTCTTGACCCAAGGTCCTGCAGATCGGACGGCGTGATTTTACAGGGCAAGCACACGAAGATTTGAAGCTTCATGTAACGGCTGCTGATCCAAAATTAACTGCAGAGGCCAGACTCCCAGTATACGACGTCCATACTTGTTCGCATCCGACATAAACTGGGTGCCCCATCTGGGTGCACAAGTTATGAGTTATGTCGAGGACCTTTTGCATAGCTTGTACTTGAGAGCTGATTCCAAGGTGCACTGACCAAAGCATAATGTCATCTGCATACATGATGTATTTTGCCTGGTGTATTACCGCCAGCTTCCATGCCGATAGGAGGAGGACCACGTTAAAAAGAACTGGGGCGAGCACATTTCCCTGTGGGACACCTCTATATTGTAGCTTTCACTTTTATATTGTGGCTTTCTCTTTTTTGTGGCGTCTGATTCTCTCTATTTCTTTCTGTCTCTGTCCATTTGTTTCTCTGTCTTTCTATCTTTTTATTTCTTCCATTTCTTTCTATGTATATCTATCTTCCTCTTTCTTTCTCTCTCTCTGTCTGCGCTCATTCTCTCACCCATCATAGTTATTGCAATTTCACGCCGGACAAATCGGCGCACGTGCTCCAGTAGTGAAGCAGAAGATGAATAAGAGGACGAAGAGATCGCGTGCCGTTTTATGATGATGATGATAGTTTCAGGTTACGCCACGCGGCATAACGGAAAGTTTAACAGCTTGGCTGTAAAACACTTGAGGCCTCTTTGAGTGGTTAAGTAATTAAGTAAATAATTAATAAATAATTATTTTAAGGCGTAAGATTTACATGCCTCATCAAACGGGAAAAATAGTAGGCATTGTTGCCAACACCAATGGCACTAAAAATCGTAATGATGATAATGAATAATGTTAATATCGTCATTGTGACTGCCACCATCGAAGACGAAGAAGGTTACGATCATCGTTATGATGACACAATAGTCACACCGATGGATTTCGCCTTCGAGTTGTCTCAGGCGAGTGCATAGGGGCCCTGTGAGCTTTTATTGCGATAGAAATTATACGGATACCCTCGACGGGTTTACGCCGTCGGCTTCACTGTTGCCGTCGCCGTCACGTTCCGTATAAAGTCCAAATTGATAACATTGCCCCCCGAGCATTGTATGTTCTACCCGCGGGTGAACGCGCACGAGCTGGGGCGATGAACGCGGCTGAAGAAGAGATCAAACGACCCGGCCTTAGAATGCTCAAGCCGAGGGGAAACGTCCCGCCCCTCTTTATTGAGCATTAAGGGACACGGGGAAGGGGGGGGGGGTCTCGCTCGAGCAGCAACTGTGAACTTTCATTCTGAGGGCGCGCGCGCTATCTCGGCAGGCATCAGCGTTCGGCTTGTATACCCTTCTACGTGCCGCGCTCTCCACGCGAAGAGACTGTGCGAAAATAGCATCTCTCCCTGGAATGGCCGTATTCTTTTACACCAGCGCTTTGTAGAGCTACGCGATATCGGATACAAAGAGTTAGCTGCCAGTCTTCTTATAACATTACATTTTGTTGCTATCGTAATTATTGCTTCGCCCTTGCGGTGAGACTGTGGACTTTTAAATGTGTAGGAATTTCTATGCCGACTAAACGAGAAAACTGTCCGTCCGTCTGTCACATTGGACGATCACCGCTATAAGGAAATGAAAGAATGTATATCTCCACTCCTCCGGAGCTTGGGATTGAACTCGGGGTCCTCACATGCGTATCCATGTTCGCAAAGTATGAACATACGTGACCTGGATGGACGCGTTGTACTTGCGATGCAAAATTATTGTAGCATGATAACATTCTTTGCGAAATCTTGGTTGAATTTCGAGGAAGTGGGATCAAAGCCCTCTGCAGGACAAGATTTAAGGCCAACAGGAAAAATCGGAGACACCCGGAAAATTCATACGTTGGGAAATTTCGATGCCAAACACTCGTTTTTGTCGTGTGAGTGCAGCGTCCGATGGCACGATGACATGGGCGGCACCAGTGTCATTGTCCACGTCTCCTGTGTACGTCCTTTTAGCACCAAATATGGTTTCAGGGAAGAGCGGAGGCTGAGTAGAAGAAAAGACGTTATCTCTGCAACCCTAAATGGCGTCTTTTCGTCTGCTCAACCTCTCCTCCTCTCGGAAATTATATGCTTTCTAAAACACACGGACTTGGCCAAGAAGAAGTTCTCCTTGAGAATGAATTGGGATGTTGTTGATCTCTGAAAGTCGCAGAAGAGGATTGAGTGAATAAAAATAAATCGTGTGACCATCAATACTTTTAGAGATATGCATTTTTGATTTCTTCGAAAATCAACGAAAAAAAAATTGTTGTTTTACGCCTGTTAATGATATTATTTTATGGCTTCGCATAGCATGCGGTAGGGACCTGAAGATTTCTTTAGCATTTTGTTTTATAAACGCTGAAAGAACTGATGCCACACTTGGCTCTCTTGTTCACTTGCGCAACGTATAACTCATGAGTGAATACAGCCTAGAAAAACGTATGAAACATGAAAGACCGAGACCAATGAAAGCGATGCCTAAAGGGACACTGAAGGCAAACAACAATTTATCCCAGAGTAAAAGCTGAAATGGCAATATTATCAACAGCAGGAAATTAGGCCAAATGTATCACACGATGAGTGCCACGAGCGGGACATTTCGGAAATGATCGCGATGACGTGAGAGAGTCCGACTACAATTAATCACTCGTAATCAAACTAGCTGCAATAAAAAAAGAGCCTTCCGTGCATGAAGAGACGTAATAAAATGCTGCTTGTTCGTTTCTGTTTTTTTTTTTTTTTTTTTTTTTCTCGAAAGTCTGCCCTTAGGCATAATATTTATTCAGAAATACACATATAAATTTGCTTCGTGTATGAAGTCCAGTAACGAGCGGTGGTGAGGTCCACTAATCCAGCAGTCAAGGTCGGGTGGTCGGCCAGGCCTGAGGCCTGTTGCACGTAGGTGACGACGACGGCTTAATTGTAGACCCGTGCATGTCCACAATAGGTGTGTGACAGTTACATCGCTGATTGGAGCGTCGCAAAATGGGCACGATGTACCATACGGGCCGCGGTACTTTTGCGCCCAAAGGGTGGTCACGGAGGGGTAAGTGCAAACCCAACACGAAGCCTCCGCAACGTAACCTCCTCTCGGCGGGTTAAACCACCAGGGAGGTCTGACCCACACGGAGGTATAAGAGCTCGTGTGGTACGTCGGAGGCTTTCGTTTCTGTTTGATTCATGGAAAAAAGAACCTGTTTGACATTGCTATGGCGAACGACGCGCGTGGTTAAAGGTTCCGTTTTCGCCGAACTGCGCTTCGCCCGGCGCCCTGCTTCGCTCACGCAGTCGCGTCTCAGTGGTAGTTTCGGTATCGCGTACGGCCGCCTGTGTTTTGCGCGCCTGTGTATTGCGCGCTCGTGAAAGTCGCTCTGACAGAAAGTACGACAAAATGCAGCATGCATGTGGTGTTGCCCGATGCCCGAATGGTGCACGCCGCCAGTGCACGCCGCCGCGCAGTAAAGACGGGCAACGTTGGGAATGGCAACAGTGACGTGAGAAAGACCGCTTTCAAGCGGTTGATCTGAAGTGCGCTAAAGCGATGCGGACCACTAAAACGTGATTTTATTTCAAAATAAGCACTTCCTTGGCACAAAAGTAGCGCTATGAGGTTTCTGGTCCGCTATTTCGACAATCAACGTCGACTTAATATTTGCCTTTAGTGTCCCTTTAAGAGCAGCTTACAAGCTGATGACACCACGATAACTGTGCAGTGGTTTTATGCAAAATATAGGTTCCCAGAAATGGAGGATTTTTTCGCTTGCCTTTAAATGTGTTTTCAGAGGCAATGAAATAAATATTCATTGATACCATATAAAAAACATGGCTGATCCCTCTATCATAGGAATCGGTATAACACGAAAGTAAAACATGTCCTCACAGACGTAAATGAGCGTTTGTTGTGCATTGTTTCGCCACGAGGGCGACGGAATGAATGCTATAGCAACAAGTTGTAATGTCACGCGAAGAACGGCAAGCAGTTAGAAACTTGCAACATGCTGCTCAAGCAGAAAGGACGCACAGAACGAACATACACAGGATGAGCGCGAACTAACAACTGTCCCAGCTCGACAGTTAAAGCGCGTTGGTCAAATACAAAAGACGACGCACGAAACGAACGCGCAAGTATAGACAGGATGAGCGCGAACTGTGGTAGCTGTACCTTATTTGTTTGTAAGCAGCGCTCTCCTTTCGCAAAAGCGGCCGCTGCAGTAAGCAAAGTAACCTTCGCGCTCTCTGTAGCTTCAACGCAGGCTTGCTGTGAGAGCGCAAAACGTACAAGGCACCGCCACACAAATAAGCGCGCGCGCACGAGCGACCACGCCCTGCAGACGCGCGCGCTCACCGCGACGCGTGGGGCGGCGACCTTTAAAGCGCGCTCTTCTAGGGAGCCTACATGACCGGCCGTAGTAGGCTCCCTACGCTCTTCGAGCCCATCGCGCCATCTCGCTAGTGATAACGAAAACAAGCTGATGTACCCCGAATCTCTGAGTACCGCCACCGGCAAAGGGTGTATATAAATAGCACGCCGTTAGTATGACGAAGAACGTGCCGTCTGTGGCGGAATCGTTTCGCGCTGGGGATCAAGGGGTCCTAAGTGCGACTCCCGGTGACGGAACTTCTTCTCTTTGCTCTGTGTTGGTCTTTATATTTTACAACGTCATATTCGTGACGGAAATGTGTCAGTGGAGCCGTGGTGGACCCCGGCATAAAACACTTTCGTCTTAAAAGTTGCATTTATTTGGGAGCTGATGTCTCGTTTTCAGTAGCACCGGTTTTAAAGGGTTGGCCTTTTAAAAGGACACATTATGTGTCGTTAGAAAACGCACTTCTCACAGTGTGCAATTTAGTGTTTTTAACATGTTGGATCAAAGAAAATTGGTAGGCCTCCTTGGCTTTATGCGAATCTTAGCTGCAAAATAATAGCGACGGGAAAGGATCTTTTGTCTTGGTAACCGTGAATTTTACGCAGAGGTCTCTTGTTAGTATATAGGGATAGTGGCGGTGCCCCTACCAGAATGCAATATGCTTATTCAGAGTGTGCAGGTGATAATAGACTTCCAGTCATAACCACGCACTGCAGTGCTAGTAACATTAGGCGTAAGAAGCACTTCGGCTCGTTTCAGGCGTCAATCCCGATACGTGCGCTGAGCTTCTCACGAAAGTTTCACAGCGTGGCAAGGCGAGAATAAGACTTGCCTTTAAAGGGGAATGCACTAAGTATGCCGGTGACTGAAATCTCAGGGCTTGCGTCACTGGTCTCTCTGTGCAGAGCAAT
>NC_051186.1:75443943-75502579 GCF_013339695.2 Rhipicephalus sanguineus | reverse complement strand
TTAATATTGCCTTTAGTGCCTTTAACGTCTGAATTCTGTAGGCTCTGTGAAACATTTGCACATTGATCGTATCGTACGAACTATGTGCAGATGGACTTGTAAAGTTTTATCTAAAGATGATATGTCAGTGATTTCGCGTTGCTAGAAAGTAAGGCGATCAAATGGAATACTAATTGAAAATACTTTATCAGGAATCGAAAATTTGTAGCGTATGCACATGTTCAAAGATATAGATAAACAGCGTATACAGAGGTTAATCATACAGCAATTCGACAACAGCGTAAAATTGTGAATTCATGGACCTCAGCACTCAACGCGAGTAAACACCAATGCTGAATGCTCTATTTGCCGCAACAATTTACACGACACAACAGGTGCATTTTTTGCTAATTATGTAAACTTGTATAAGTTGCACTTCTGAATTTGAATCCACCGCTGTTTCCCGCCTTCACTTATTTCAAGATTAACACCGCATATGAGTTACGCAATGCAGCGGCAGCATAGAAAAAAAACCTTATACTCAATGAGCCTAACGCAGAAAGGCAAACACATCAATAAAATTCCGAGAAAGAGTACGGAAACGTCTATTTTCAATGAAAATGTAAATAAAGAATGAAGTTTACCACGTACGCAATAATATTGTCTTATGACATAAGCAGACTCTATTTTTGAATCGATCATGAACGCCAGTGGTTAATTGCGAGGATGGCGATGTCAAGCGTCAGTATCAATATTTCGAGCCACCATTTTCGTTTTCCAAATCGTGTGCATGCAAACAGGATAATCATGTCCTTGGGAAAACCTTCTCTACTGTTTGTAGGAAAGAAGCGCTTCGTAAGGAGAAACCGATAGTTCTTTTTCTTGACTACTTTTGAGTATGGTCCCCAAGAATGGCGTATCCCAGCACTCCAGAAAAATATGGTGTATTGTTTCTGGTTGGTCGCATATAATTCTTTTAATACTCCCGAGAACGAATATTTCTTCTTTCGGGGTGTGCGCATATTCGTAACTCGGAAAATGACATTAGATTTGCAATGAATTTTTACTATTCGAAATTTTCGAACACCAAAAAATTTCAGGAAGAATATTTGGAATGAGCACAAAGAATTACACGTATGTGCTAAATTTCGCAGCATTTGATGCTAAATAGACAAATTAGCTTGAGTTGCTACTCCACCAGAAAGTGTGTTTTTGCAAATGTTGCGCCAGTAATCAAGCATGGCATAGCGCATGAGGCCTAGCAAGTTGTTGCAACGGTGTGGCGAAATTATACCGAACCACAAAAACAAGTTGGGATTCATGGCAAAATCAAGGCAGAAAACTAAAAAAAATTACAGGGCCCATATGCATTCGCCCAAGGCGACATGAAGGCTAAAGCCGCCTTCGTGTTCTTTTTCTTCAGTCGGTGTATTGATCCTCCCCCGGCCCCCTTTGAAAGCTTTCTGCACCTGACATGGTTTTTCACTGGTTCGAGGATCAGAGGCATTGCGAACTTTCTGCACTTCACCTGGTTTTGCGCTGCCTCCGTGGTCGGTAGGTCGATCATGGAGGCAGCGCAAAACGACGCGGTCGCGTGTTGGCGTCGTGATGTGATGTCACGTTATATCACGTCAGGATGACGTCAAAGACTCTGGCGATCCGTGGCGTCATGATGACGTCATGTGGTGACGTCATCTCGTGATGGTTATTTCTTTGCATCGCTCATGTTGATGTCGTCCGCGCGTGACGCCCACGCTGTTGATGCCGACGGTCAATTTTCGTGTTTGATGCATCTAAGGCTTTCGCCTTAATAAGGAAAACAGGCCTTATTCTGAGCTACGCTATGATGAAGCACCTGTAATGAACATTGTGCTTATCACTTGTCATTCCTCCTTCCAATTGAGAAAGCAAGCTTACAAGACTATTCTAGTACGAAAAAAGTAACACATCAGCACTAGCGTGTCTATTGAGCTGCTGTCTTCCTTGTCAGGAGGAATTGTAACGTCCACAAGGATATCGCGGCTCCCGGAGTACACCGACCAGCCATCCACTCTTCATGACAACATTAAATAACTGCACATGCGGTACGGTGAAGCAATGGCATTGTGCGATGCATAAATTTACTGTATATTGTTTGCTCTACATGAAAATTACTTTTTCCTTTCTCGTTTATGAAACAATATTTGGAAAAGTCGATAATACTATTCGTGTGAGGAGATATAAGAAAAATATTTGCCCTTTTGCCCTTTATCCTCACTCGTGAAATTTACTTCGAAGTTTAAAATGTGATATTCCCACGCGCCTACACTTTTTTGCTCTTCAGCCACCGATTAACAGTTGTGAAGCCGAAGGAAGAATGACTATGTTGACGCTCTCCCTGGAACTTTTACAGCGAAAGCTGTTATGAGATCACAACAAAGGCCGTTTTTGGCGCCGTAGTCGTCCGCCGCCGCCACCGCCGCCGCCGGTGTCCGTAACCACTATCGCGCGAAATAAGAAAGAAAAGGAAATAAGAAAACAATTTCCTGGATGGAGCGAGGTTCGAGCCTGGGCCCTCCGCGTGGGAGCCCAGTGTTCTACCTCAGAGCCAAGCCGTTGCTTTTTTTTCTTTAATGCATGGGAATAATGCCATCAAATCTCTCCATCTATTACAACATTATTCATCGCTTTAGAATTACATTCACATGCACATATGCACAAAACACACATAATTTCACATAGTCCAAGGACTCTTTAAAAGTCCGGTAAACAGACACAAGCGTCCAGAAGTCCAAGCCACTCTGGAACCGGGTCAAAAGTTTCAGCAACACTACGCACGTTAGCTAATTCTTCTCGAAAGACAGACCTTGTCGAGCGAGGTGGCTCAGCATGTCTGTCAATCATGCGGCTTCTCCATAGTGAATATAGACCTAACAGCATCATTAAATCATATGGTACATTATTGTTGGTGCTCTTTTTTGAACGGGAGGAACCTCACACTATGCGATGTAATTGGAAGTTCTTTTCTGAGGGTTCTCTTAAGAATGTCCCGGAATTGAAATGCATCACGGCAATGAATAAAACAATACTCGATTGTTTCAGACTCGTTGCATAGCCTGCAATTTACAGAGCAGGGCACGTATATCCATTTTACATGAAGCCATGTTTGTACGGGTAAAGTGGATGTGCGCAGCCTAAAGAAAAACGTTTTCACAGCTGGCGATATACACATCTTACGAACACGGCAGAATACATCATGAGCAGAATTAGATAAATATTGCTGTCGGTAAACAGGTTCACGGGAAAAGGGTGTTTACAAGTGCGGCGGTTAGCGTCTTTCTGTCCAGCCATGCCGCTGCTTGAAACTGCTTCGAAAGAAGACTCATACAGGCTTCATATCGGGAAGGATCCACATTAACATATGTAATGTAGCGTGGTAGAAGAGTAAAGTAAGCACCAAGCGTCACAAAACGCGAATTCTGTAACCAGGCGTCACACAACGCGAATTGCGCAACGGGTAGGTTGATGAATGCTTCCAACCCATTACAAATGACTCTGCCATAATTATTCATCGTCTTCAGCCACAGCATCAACAAAGTGCACATAATTTCTTCCAGGCGTTTAGTTGGTACCACGGTTCTCCGCATACTGAAGAAAAATTGCATAGGGACTGCTTCGCTACTTCACATAAATTATGATGATTTATAGCGTAGTGGGTTCCACGCAAATGCACTTCTATTGGTTGCCAAGGAAGCCCAAAGACTCCTATGATCCATTTCCTCAGGGTCTTAATAAAGTTAATTCCCTCTCTCTCTTTGTCACGTTAACGTATGTAATAAAGCGTGGTGGGAGAGTTAAATAACGACCGGGCGTCACAAAATGCGAATTACGTAACTAGTGGGTCGTTTAAAGATTTCTATCCTTTACAAAGGGCTCAGCCATTATTCTTCATCGTCATCAGCCGTCGCATCAACAAAGTGCACATAATGCCTCACAGATGGTACCTCGCTTTTGCGCAGAATTCTGAATAATGTCGTGGTGGGTGTTTCCCAACATCACAACAATTATGATTTGTGGCGTCGTGGGTACTTTGCTTGTGTACCTGTATTAGTAGCCTCAAGAGTTTAAGCGGGCTGTATAAATGCCGCTCTTCCAGCTTTCGCTGTGACTGTGCTGCGCTTTCCGCGCAGGCCTGGCGTTTTTTTTTTTTTTTTTACCTTTTTTAGGATACATCCTTCAAGAAAGGCAGAAAAAAAGAATAGAAGAAATTGACAGAGATGGACATGGAAAGGGCCCGTAGCACGTGGGCAAGGTAACCGCTGGTAATTAAGGGTAACAGACTGGATTCCAAGATACGGCAAAGGCGTGAGGGGGGGACATAAAGTGAGGTGCGCAGATTAGATTAGGAAGTTTGCTGGTGTAAAGTGGCAGCATCAAGCACGGGACCGGGTTGGCTGGCGTAACATGGAAGAGGCCTTTGCGCTGCATTGAGAGTAGTCAGGCGAATGATGATGATGATGATGATGATGATGATATTGAAAACTAATGGCAAACAAACTTTGGCGTAGCCAAGGGGTTTGACCATCCACACCAGCGAAATATTTAAATTTTGCATGTGTTTATATACAAGCAGGCATACACACACACACACGCGAGCGTACATAAAAGAGTGGTTGAATCCCCTCCGCCCAATCTCCCCGAAGAAAAGCTTATGGCGACATCCCTGCACACAAATGGCGATACAGTGGTTTCTGTAATACAACTTTTGTAAGGTCCCGTGTAAGATTTTGGATATAATTTCATTCGTATATTCTTATGAAAAATCGCCCATCAAAGGGACTCTGAAACTGTTCTGACGATTTTGTATAAACGCAATGAGCCGGTAAAGCAAGTCCTAACAATCATTTGAAGACCGATTTAAGCTCTCTGCGTCAACTGCGTAATTCATTAGAATACTTTGAACATGTGAATCGCTACTGGTCACAGCGGCTCAGCCGAACGAATTTTCCACTGCTCGCACCTTTTACATGTAGAATTGTCCCAGTACACGTAGCACCCAGCGACCGATCTGATTGGGTACGCCCAGTTCACGTCACTGAACCTCTTGTGGACAGCGAGCGTCGTCTGCCTGTGTTACAACGTGCTCCATGTTAACTTCTGCTGAGCGACAGTGTTTATTTATCTGGTGTTTTTTTTTCTTGAACTGAATCAATTGCCCCAGGTGTGCTGCGTGCCGCATATCTTGCAAGTGGTGACTTGCAAAGATGCGACATTGTGTAATGTTTATGAGGAATCTGGCTAGCGGAATCCCCTCAGCTCGTCGCTACAATGAGCGTCGCGCTCTCGCTATCCGGTCAACGCCACGATCCACGCGCCTGCGGCCGTAACTTCACCCCTGAAGACACAAGACATTGCCCGAGTTTACGCTTATCGGTGATTGCTCTCGAATTTTTTTTCCGCATGATTTTACAGGTTGTTGCCGTACAGGAGAAAAAAAATAAGATCGGCTGGTAGTATGGGGGCACCTGTCGGAGCAGATATAAACCACCCCGCGAGCTTCGTCTGTTGCAAGACGGCATGCTGCCGGGCGGGCGCACTGTGCCATGACCTCTGAGATTCCGCGCAACCTGTCGGCGCACAATATCAAAGGCCATGACTGGGGAACCTCAAACTGTCGAGTGCGCTTATGAGAGCGCTGCGAGCGCTAGCGATGCCATCGTGTCTCATCAGATGACGAGGCAAGGCAGTGATGAGAAGGAGGGTATATATATAATTGTCCGTAGTGGCCTTGGTACACGATGCATCGCTTAATTTGTGGTGCCAATGATTTGATGATGCTCTAGCGTAAACGCTGACAAAACGTAAAGAGAAAACGATGCAGGGTTTCTTTAATGACCTCAGAGGAAGGCACTTATTTACGGAGTAAACGATACACACTTAGTCGAGCTATAAAAAAATTCGTAAACAGGGGGTGGGAACTCGAGCTGAGTTGTCTTTTTCAAGACTGGAACTGATTTCCTCAGGGAAATTAATTAAGTTAGGGAAATCGGTTCCAACATTGAAGAAGGTAAGTCCACTCGTCGAAACGTCGGCTCGAGCTCTCACCCCCAGTTTACGGATTTTTTCATCGCAAGCTTTCATCTATCACTTTCTGCCATTTTTGGATTAGCCGAGCTATGGCATTCGCCTAGACGACAAAACATAGCGAAACATAGCATAGGCTTTGTTTCTACGATGGTTATAAATAAGCCGTTGCTTTTCTCTTTCAGAAAAAGCAAACCTACTCATAATCTGCTCCAGGACTGATATCGTCATAGACCACCCCTTTTGACTGGAAGAAAAAGATTTGTTGCACTTCTTTGCTTTTAGGTCGAACTCAACACACACACACACACACACACACACACACACACACACACACACACACACACACACACACACACACACACACACACACACACACACACACACACACACACACACACACACACACACACACACACACACACACACACACACACACACACACACACACGCGCGCGCGCGCGCGCGCGCGCGAGAAACCTTGGTAGATTTACGCGTGACATGCCGAACACATGCAGGACGGGAGGAGGAGGAGGAAAAAACATTTATTAACAGAAAGGGGTTTGTGATGCTTGGTCCGCAAGTACCATCTAGCAGTGCTGGCTGCCCTCAGTCCAGGACGCCACAGGCAGTTGCCGCCCTGCGTGCCCTGTCGATCAAACTGATCTGATCATCAAGGTTATCGCTGGCTAGCAACTCCTCCCACCGCTCCACACTAGCTTGGTCAATGGGGGGCAGACCGGGGATGGCCCGGCAAGTCCATGTAATGTGTATTAATGTGGGTTTCTCAGAGCACCATGGGCAGCGCGCAGGGTATTCTGTTGGGTGCACTTTATTGAGAAAATGTAAGTTCGGATACGTTCCGGTCTGGATTAAGCGCCAGCTGGTAGCTTCCTCCTTTGTGAGCTTCTTATGGGGGAGGGAGTAGATACGTCTGAGTCCCTTGTAGTGATTTAGGATGGCCGCATACTCACACGGGACCGGGATAGGCTCCTCGGAAGGCCACAAGCCCAAGCCTCATCAGATGGTATAGAACGCCCATAAGAACATCCACCTTGTAACTAACCGCGTTCATACACTTCGCGTGCTTTGACAACGCTGAAACAAGCGTCGCCAAGTGGCTGTTATACCCCTACCAGTGACTATAGTAATTGGCACAAGTTAATATATGCTTGTTCTTCATTTTGGAGACACTCGTAATATTTAGCATAATATTTAACACTACCATGGACAGCAGTGCATTTGTCTGACGTCAGCTTCAAAAGCTGACGTCAGACAAATCATCCTACCTGTTATCTCTAATATTTCAGCGGTCACTGGATTCTGGGTGCCTTCCTGATTACTAGAAAATTGCGAATTTTATTCCTTGCTTTAAATCTGGAGACAAGCATATCGCTAACAATTACCGTCCTATTTCTCTGACATCCATTTGTTGTAAGATGCTCGATCATATTTTATACAGCCACATAATGTCTCACCTTCAATCCAATAAGCTACTTTTCGAAAACCAACATGGCTTTCAGAAACATAAATCCCGCAACACTCAGCTGTTTGAGCTAGTTACCGATTTACACAACTCCATAAATAAGTCATTGTTAATCGATGCAATTTTTATTGATTTTTCTAAAGCGTTTGATCGCGTCCCTCATCAACGTCTTTTAACAAAACTACGTAGTCTCCGGCTTGATAAAAAACATTTCAGTGGATTGAAGGCCTTCTGACTGAAAGATTTCTGTGTGTTAAAATCGACTCCTACGTATTCAAAGAGATGCAGGTCAATTCGGGCGTTTCACAAGGGTCAGTTTTAGGGCCACTGTTATTTCTAATCTACATCAAAGATATATCAATTAACATGCAGTCTACCGTACGACTTTTGGCTGATGACTGCGTAATATATAAAGAAATAGCCAATCAGAACGACATTTTAACCCTGCAATCTGACCTAACGACACTTTCCCAATGGTGTAGCAAATGGCAAATGAAAATTAACGTTGAAAAGACCAAGCATGTTAAATTCGGTTGAGATGCCAATCAAATCCCGAATATATACCTCATCAACAACTCTCCCGTTGAAACGGTATCGTCCATTAAATACTTAGGTGTTATCATGCATTACAATCCTAAATGGAACAATCATGTAGAATTAATTACCAGCAAAGCATTTCTTAAGCTTGGCATTTTAAAGCGCCGCCTACGTCTGGCTACTTCAGACGCTAAATTTCAAGCATTCAATTCACTCATTAAACCATCCCTAGAGTATGCTTCTAGCATATGGCATCCGCATCAAGCATACCTTACTGACATGCTGGAGTCAATTCAAAGTAAAGCCGCTAGGTTTATTACTTCCTGCTACTCACGTTTTCATAGTGTCTCATCCATAAAAACAACTCTTGGCATTTTACCGCTCGCAACACGCAGAAATTATTCGAGATTGTCCTTCTTTCACAGCATTTACTTTAGCTACAGTCCTTTTTTACTCAAATTCATCCATCCAGCCGTAAACGTTTCGGCCCGATGTGACCACGATCACAAGGTACGCCCACTGTTGGCGCGCACTGAAAAATACTTACACTCTCCTTTGGTGTTGTCCATAAACGAGTGGAACGCCCTTCCACGTACCATTGCAAACATTAAATAATTAACTAGTTTCCAATCAGCCCTACTATCTTACCTTAGGGAGCAGTCCTTCCATAACTAGCTGAATTGTCTGATTCCAAACTTTCATTTATTCTGTATATTCTTATTCTATGTGTTATATGTATTGTCTGATTCCAGATTTTCTATTATTCTATGTATTTTTTTTTGCTAGACTGTGCTATATATTGATCGCAACTATTGTACTCCACCCGACCTTGCATTACTGAACTGTGTTTGCCTTTTTTTTTAAATTGTATTTGCATTATGTTTGCTTGTTACTGCATTTTTCTTTTCCATATATTTGCTGTACAAAGTGTTGTATTCCCCCCTATGTAATGCCAGTTCTCGGGCCCGTAGGGTCAATAAATGAAATGAAATGAAAAGAAATGAAACACACATGCAATTTCCTGGCGTTCATTATGGGAAATTTTCGAAGCGCATCTCCGCCTTCTATATGCCTCTGTACACTCGCCATAACAGCAAGAAGGAGCGGTACGTTCAGTTTTTAGAATGAAGAACTCAGAATATTTTTCAGGAGGCTCTGGAACGTAACAAATCCTATTAGCGATTTTTGGTCGTCGTTATTCTAAAGCGCTAGAATTTTGCAAGACAGACAAGCTTTACATTTTTAACGGTTAGCATAAAAGTGCGCGCTAGGCCATCCGAAATGTTGTCGTACATATTATCTGAAAAATATGTGAATCATATTCGAAATTAGTTACAATTAAAGCCCAGACAAATACGACACATTTATTCGAACGCTTGCATGATACCATAATTTAGGAAGCTGATGTCGAAAAGATTTTACATCTTCTTTACTCACTCACGAGGTATTGCGGTCACGTTTCCAATTTTATGGTGGTAGCGTACCACACTAACTTGTCTTTAGCAGCCCGACAAGTGGTTTAAGCTAGTGTTTCCTTTAAAAAATGCTTCATACAAGTCGAAGTGACGAAAATTTTGAGTATTTGAAGCCATTCGTGCTACCAGTGTAGAAAAGCCCAAAGACCCATGGTAAGTACTTGTCAAGACAAAAGCAACTGTCACCCGCAAAGATCAGGAAGAGAGCATGAAATCTTCCAACTAGAACTTTAACAGCTCCATTAGTTAACCTGTTTCCTATCGATCCTTACGGAAGCTTTGACGCCTTTGGTCGTGTACAACCACGTCAATACATGGCGTGAGGCCTACGATTGTATTGTTTTCGCACATCTGCAGCAAATGTCTGCAGAGGATCTGGCTAACACTTGCACAGCCATGTTAAGCGCACAGATATCAAAAAAAAAATCTGAGAAAGTTAAGTTAAGCCTTAGTTCAGTGTGTAGAGCATTTAAGGTTCCGTAAGGAACCTATAGGTACGGATTGATCAGGTAATGTGTTGCCACGTTTTTGTTCTGTATATATTTACTCTCTTTGCCGTGTTCTGAACTAAATAAAAGGCATGTTCTCTTTATCATTCCTCGTCTCCCCACGAACTTGGCACCGCTAGTACCCAAACCATGTAACCATCCAACATTATCGGTTGATAATGTGTAGAGCTTCGTTGACGTACGCGGATAAAAAGTATATGTGGCTGTTTTTCTTTACTGTACACCTACAGGAATTTTTACTGACTCGGATATATATTTTGATATTTGCCAATTTTTGGCTAAGTTGAATGAGTCATCAGAAATTGATATATTCCTATAGAAAATTTGCAACACATGTGCATTCCGCATGCAAAAATTCTGTTAAAATTGGTGGAGCTTTTTAATGACATCATTTTGCAGCCTGAGATACATTTCACAATTCGAATGAAAATAAAGCTAATTTACAGCTTCTTTCTATACAAAACACCGTACAATGCCGTAGTTATCTGCATATTTGCTATGCTGTAATATTATTTCAACCCTGTAATAGTATCAACATGAATCGCATAATAATAAAAAATGATTAGATTATTGACACTATTATCGTGATATGGTACTGTAACGCTCCCCTAAGAGGCGACTAGCTGAACTCCTCGTAAAGCTCTATAGCAAGTAAGAGCCGAAAATCTGGAGACATCTTGTACCAAGGACGATAAATATGAATATTTCGATCACCACAAAAAATTTACTAGTGAAAGTTTACTTCCAATTATTTTAAAGGGGTAATGCGAACGGCTCTAATATCTCAGTGAAACTAACATTAATTAAGACTAACAGACAAGAAAGCCAAGGAAAATATAGGGAAAGTTATTTGTAGAAAGCATGATGCAAATGTGAAGAAATGTAAACTGGACAAAACGATAACTAACATGCCGCCACCAAGGACCGAACCTGCGACCTTCGAAAGACGCGTTCGATGCTCTACCACTGAGCTGCGGTGGCGGTCATCCTCCTGTCCACTCGATGAGGTATATAGGTGCATTTAAACCTAGGAGTGTTAGTCAGCGCCGCTAGTAGCCATGACAGCAAATGCAGAACACACTTTGTCTACCTGCTGGCGTCACGAAGCACGTGATCTTCTTACGAGCTGGCAGCTGACCAATGATCACTCGCATTCCCCTTCTTCGTTTCCCTTCTTTCTCCTTCTTTCGTTCAGTAAAACTAAGTTGCATATCATTTGCAAATGCTAGTTGTTTGGCAAGGATATATCTGTCCTCAATATGTCCTGTCTTTGCAGCTGACAAGAATACCTAAAGGAACCTTTCCACAGGAATGATGAGGACATGTCTTGACATAATGTGGCGATTCGCGCTGTTGCAACTGGTCTCTGCAGAGACAAAAAGCCGATCACCACATATTGTTCTTTTCATCGCTGATGATCTTGGTAAGCTTGTAGGATGCTTGTTCTCTGTACCTTTTGTTTGTAAAATGCACTGCCATCGTCTCGGAGGAGAACTTCGAGAGCTTTTAAAGGCGAAGCATTTCATCACGAAAAAAATGTAGTTTGAACATACCTATATAACTCTCGCGCCGGCGGTTATATAGACGCCGGAAAAAATATCTTTTTTTTCAATAAAAATTGCCTGTTGCGTGATACCCTTCTGTAAAGATCTGTACTATGAAGTCTTCTTTCAGCATGAAAGTTTATTATGTCTGTTGTTTGTGAACATTGTTGGTGACGCGTGGACATTGATAATGACATGTGAACATTGCTTTTGTGAATGGTCATTTTTCGTGCGCAAATTTTGCGTTATTTTATTTTCATTGATAACTCCATGACGAAAATTACTACGTAAGAGAAGTAGCTGGAGCCATATCTACGGACCAGCCTCTCTAGAGCACTTATTTGGGCCGGTTAGTACATGTTCAACGATACGGAAAGAAAATGCGTCGCAGAGCAGTGCTCTGAGGACCTACAACGTATTGCTTCCCAGACGGCTGATTTCTTTTGGAAGAAGCTGTTTCCCAGCTTACCAAAAAAGAAGCTGACACATCAATCTGGCCATCAAGATGTGATTCTAGGGAATGGAAGCATCCCACCAGGCGTATAATGCGCATTGGAAAATGGCCCAAATTCTGCAAACCTCTGAAACTAGACCAAGTAGAGCTCTTGAGCTTGGAAAGGAACACTGCGGCACGAGCGACTGTTGAAGATAGAGACAGGTGCATTCAAGAAGGTGTGGACTGCCTGTTGCCGATGAAGCAAGCCGGTGCCTCATCCCAAAATTCTGTCTTCTCTCTCTCTCTTTTACTCCCCTATTCCCCCTCCCCATGTGTAGGGTAGCAAACTGGACGCATTGTCTAGTTAACCTCCCTGCCTTTCCTACATTCCTTCTCTCTCTCTCTCTCTGTCATCAAGTCGCTCCACGCTGCAGATCTCAAGCTGCTTCAAGCAGACAAGGAAGGTGGATTTGTCCTTGCTCGGACAGCCGTCTACAGAGAGAAGGCGGATGCCGCTGTCACAGGCAACTTCCAGGTCACGAATGCCAAACCTTCCAAGGTCAAGGCAGCGCGGCCAAACTTTGTGAAGAGGCTGGAATTCAAAAACTGGCATCGTCAGTGCAGTTGGCGAAGGGCTTGAACCTTTAGTAGGGTACGGATTTGGGCTGGTTGGTGCATGACTTCAAGTAGAAAACAGCGCTACGAGACGGGACAAAGAAAGGGCACAAACACGGCGCACAAACACAGCGCCGTGTTTGTGCCCTTTCTTTGTCCCGTCTCGTAGCGCTGTTTTCTACTTGAAGTTGAACCTTTAAGCGTTCTTTTCGGCAAAGACGCCTAAGCCGGAGGTTCCCTTCCGCGTCATTGTCTCGGAACAGGGCACTTGGCAGCGCCTTGTGGGAAGGTTCTTGCAATGTTTCCTATCCGTCCTTGATGGGGAGGGTCCCTGCCTCATCAGGAAGCCACAAGAAGTGTCTGACTTTCTTCAGCAAGTGTGTCCTTCAAAAGTGAGCTTTTTTCAGTCGATGTGAAGGACTTATATTATTCCTTGCCGTTAGACCAGATCTGCGCAGAGGTCAGCGAATGCAGCGACCGCTAAGGGAGCGTAAGGTTTCAGGACTCGTGTGGAATCAGCGTCAGGAACTTTTTAGAAACGCTCAGTTTTTTTACGTTCCACATTCATAAAGCATGATGGCAAACTTTTTATTCAAGTAGAAGGTGTTTGCATAGGTTCGTGTCTCGCCCCGATCCTAAGAAATATTCTTTTAGCCAAATATGACAGATCCCTCATGGAATGCTTGCATCAGTCGAACGCTGTAAAAGTGTTTAGATTCGCGGATGACTTTTTGATAATATAGGGGTCTAACCACTCTGACGCTCAGCGATGTGCTGATCGAATTGTTGAAGCGTTTCGCTCTTGCATGAGCAAACTGCATCTAACCACTGAATTTCTCACTGGTAACAGACTTCGGCTTCTTGACCTTGAAATGCTTTTATCCGACCATGTGTGTTGGCAGTATGCCCCCCGCTCCAAGAAAAGCTTGTTAGCTTACAGTTCCGCACATTCCAAACTTGTCAAGCGAGCGATTGCGAAATCTTGTCTAGGGGCAGCGTTGTCGGGAGGTGCACAGACTGCGCATGGCAGGCTACCCGGACAACTTACTGTGTTCCATAGCCAAAGTCTTCTATAAGACTTAAGACAGCCAACAAAACTGAAGAGTCGTCAGCAAGAGAGCCCACTTTCAAAAACAGCGGTCATTCCGTATTTGCATAGGGCGTCACATTGTTTAAAAAAGGTATCACAAAAAGCAGGCATCAGAGTCGTCTTTTCAGCAAAAATTAAGTTCTCTGGTATGTGCAATAAGGTGAACAGAGAAGACAGGGGGCCTCGTGTGTGTGATAAGAAACACGCCAAAAAGTTTGTTGAATGCTGTCATAAAGCGGTATACGAAATCCTCCTCTCATGCGGTCGCTGCTACATCGGCCAAACTGGCCGGTGTATAGATGACCGCCTCAGGGAACATCGCAATCTAATGCGGGGTTCTGTTGGCAGCCACCTAGCTGCGCACAGCTCCGCATGCAGCTTTCATGCTATGTTTGATCCATGTAAGATACTTCGGTTATACAGTGATCAACGAGCACGTAAGATTTGTGAGGCGTATTGCATTGACAATAAAAGGTGATGTGTGCGCGAGTGTGCCTTCGTTAGCGCTCCTTCACCAGGGAAAGTGCGGATCTTTCAAGTGGATGATCGTTTTTTTCAGAAGCTTACATAGAATTCGTGAACAAAGTTCCCCGTCACTATTCTCCTCTCCTTCCTTTCACGTTGCGTGTGCCTTACATATCCCGATGTACGGAATAAAAACATTGGTTGTAAGTCAGCGCTTGGTTCCGTCTCATTCGCTGTCCCATGTTTCGTGCTGCTTCTCGTATCGTTGAACCAGCCTCTCCTTAAGCACACCGAATATGAAAATGAGCATATCTATCTATCTAATCTATCTATCTATCTATCTATCTATCTATCTATCTATCTATCTATCTATCTATCTATCTATCTATCTATCTATCTATCTATCTATCTATCTATCTATCTATCTATCTATCTATCTATCTATCTATCTATCTATCTATCTATCTATCTATCTATCTATCTATCTATCTATCTATCTATCTATCTATCTATCTATCTATCTATCTATCTATCTATCTATCTATCTATCTATCTATCTATCTATCTATCTATCTATCTATCTATCTATCTATCTATCTATCTATCTATCTATCTATCTATCTATCTATCTATCTATCTACCTGCGTCTTCATGCTCTTGAGGCCGTTTCAATAACCTGATATTTACCAAAACTGACATGCATGACACGGACGTGCGAAAAAAATAAATGACAGGTCATAGCATGAAAAGCGTGTCAAGCATACGCCATGATGTAGATGACACGATCTTGGTGCTCTCAAGGTTGGTCAATTTGATAGATACAAAAATTGGCATGCCTTGACGTGAGTGTGTATGATAAACATAAACGACAGATCATTACACGCATATCATGTCATAAATGTCGTGTACAGCATGATACATATGGCATTGTCTTGGTGCTCTCTCGGCGCTTTGGTTAACAAGATATAAGCCGTAGTTGGCATAATGAACTCACTCATGAGTCGACTCACTCATACTCAGATCGAGCCGTGAGGCCGGGAGAGAGTAAGTACGATTGAACAAAAATTCAGCAGATCCCACGCCTTGTGGGAATCGGTTTCATGTGAAGCAGTCGGCGAGTAGTTCTATGCTGTATTTCTTGGCTTTGAGCCAATCGTACGAGGTGGATCGACGTGTTTTTGTAAGTGCAGTAGTTGTGTACACATCGTGGACTTACCAGGCACGTCGACAGCGCTGGCGTTTAAAGGGTAACTTCTGGTCTGACGTAACGTCAGCACTCACGTTACAGCACATGCGTCAGTATTATCGCCGCAAAATGCGCTTTACGGGTGCGACGATGTGAACATCATACGTAACTTTCGTTAGCGTATTTCTCCGGGGTCAAGCAAAGCTTGAATACGATTGCTCAATCATATAAGAATATAAATGTAATGTCTACTACACTGTTATAAAAGCAGAGCCAACACTGGAACCACATATGTTAACCAGATCTAACGCATGTATCATATGAGCACGTATGTAGTGTTCATTGTTGTGTTATAAAACTCGATAGCCAGCACCATAACCACAATTGACGATGCACCGATATTATGCCTGCATAAGATGTTTTTCTAAAGCAGTTTCTAGACCTGACGTAGCTTTGTGGTAGGATACCTGACTGCCATGCAGAACGACTGGGTTCGATTCCTGCTGGGATCCTAATGTTTATTCTTTGCAATCGTGGAGTTTACGCTGAAGGTGTCGGTTTTTGTTAACGCTCTCGCATTTAAATTAGCAATGTCTGTTCTCCCCATTCTTGGGGAGATATAAACTGTCATCCACCTGTGGCACATGCCCGTACACAGCGGCGCGTGGGAAACGGGCATGTGCCGCACGTGTCCGGTGGAAAGGGCTTGACGACGTACGCGGGAGGATTTTCATGTTATTCGGGTCATGACCAGACAGTCACATTCGTGAAATCCTCTTACCCTGCTATGCCAATTTTGGTCTACACCAAGTTAAGAAGGCGATCGCGAGAGCACCCAGACGTAGGTGGCTAGATAGATACGTAGATAGAAACGCTCAAAGTGCCTAGGCTTCGCTAGGAAATGCTTCGCATTTAATATTTTGGTGACATTGAGTTCGAGTGGGTCCGACTAAGAAAAATTTTAGTGATCATGAGCCCGAATGGGCCCGGTTGAGGAAAATTTGGGTTTGTCTCTGTCCGCATCAGTCCTCAGCGCAAATCATTTTTCGTGAGTGAGTCTGAGTGAGCTCCACAATTTTTGCCGACCTTTACTCTTAACTGTTCATCTTCATCATTACTGTCAGTATTTTGTGGGCTCATGTCTACACCCACGTCTACTCACACATATTTCAGCGCACTAGAGTTCGTGCGCAAGCTTAATATTTACTGTTCAGAGGCGTGAGTTACATAAAGGCCTCCTCAATCTTTTTTACCGGAACTTGTTGATACAAATTCCTCCTGTCAGTCATGCCTTTCAATAAAAAAATGTTCTTACAGGACCGCAACCACTGATAACTCGTAATTGAAGGTACGAGATCGAAAGGCGCACCGTAGAGCACAGATTATGTGAGCCATTGAAGTTAAAGAGCACTGACACCATGATCAAAAAGAAGAATTTACGCTAACGCACCCATGAGTCGACACACTCGTACTCACTCAGGCTCACATCGAGCCATTCGTCTGAGTTTGAGTGAGTCCGAGTGAGTAACTGTTTGGTGAGTTCGAGTCTCAGGAAGTCGGGTTGAGAAAACGTTTAGTGAGAATGAGTCTTAGTGAGTCCGGTTGAAGAAAATTTGGGTGAGTCTGAGTCGGAATGAGCCTTAAGCCTAGCATATTTTTCTTGAGTCTGAATGAGTTCGACCTTTCTGCCGACCTATGCCTACAACAAATTTCAGTCATTTTAAATAATCATTTTCAGGCTGGAACGATGTTTCATGGAACAACCCCAAGATGTTCTCGCCATTCCTGGAGTCATTGGCTCGAGGAGGTGTCATTCTGGACCAACATTACGTCCTTCCAATGTGTACCCCGTGCGTCTGTATTTTACAGATATATTTTTAGCAACTGCCACGCACATGTGTCGTGTGCGAGGCACTTCTTCTAATGTAGGCTGCGTAAAAACGCAAGAGCTATAATAAGCTTCAAGACATAGTTTCCCTTTTTTTTCGCCGCCCTGTTTTCACTGCAGCCCATGCTCCCAAGCAAATAGTACTGCTTTTAACACGATAGCGTTAAAAGGTTCGTCTCGCAGAAATTTCGGTGTCGGCGTCGGCATCGTCGGTTGTGAGCAAAAGATCAGCGTTGTGACAGAGCGAAAATTGAGATTTTTGTAAATAAAATTAAATAAGAAAAATCTTCGCTTCCATTGCGAATCTTACCCGGGCCTTATGCGGGGCAAGCAGGTGTTCTACCACAGGGACATGCCAGTGCTCGAAAGCGCTCCAAAAAAAAAATTCTACGAATGGCATTTAGCGCGACGAGTCTTCTTAACGCATGTAATATTGCATGGCAGAAGCGTAGACTCAAACCAGGCGTCAAAAAATGGCAATCGGGCAACGAGTGGGTGGCTTAAAGGCCCAGCCATTAGTAATCGTTAAGGCATAATTAATCATCATCGTGATTAACAGCATCAACAAAGTGTGCGGGTGCCCGTGTTGCCTTACGGACGCGTAATGGGCACACCGCTGATACGCAAAAGGAAGAATTATTGCGTAGTGGGCACATTGAAACGGCACATGCAGTACGTATTCTAAGATAATTTGAAACGCCCAATGTTATGCGCGCAGACGTTCCTCTCGTTGAGGCAGGATTGAGGCATACACCGAGAAACGAATGCAGACTAGTGATGCAGAAGGCAATGCGAACAGGCTCTAATTACTCGATGATGTTCTACTCTTTACAAGTGGTGAAAGGTGTGTGAAGCGCGAACGCTGTTTGATTCCAGCATTTTGTTAATTGATTTGATAGCAAATAGTTCTGAGAAACGCGACCCAATTAACCCCAGAATGATGACCGCGGTTTCCTTATTTCTATTAATGCATTTTTAGGACAACAGACTTTCTCGAGCGGCATTAGACGGATAGTGAAGCGGTATACCCCACATGACAGCCGGACTGTGACATTGTGTGTGTGCTCCCACTCCACAACCACTACGTATGCTACGTAAACCTATTGACAAGAGCAAGCACTGCATAAATGTCCGGTGGAAAGGTTCGCTAAAATGTTGACTGCCATCGATATAATAGAAAGCGCGACTGGCGAATTATCAACGAGGGGCAGCAAAATGACAAAGGTGAAATACTTTGATCATGTAGCGACGGCAAGACGTAACGCGTGTCAGCCCGCAGACGCGAATGTTGCAGACATCAATTTGTGGCGGCCTTACGTTCGCACAGCAGCAGCCCGACACCCTTTCCCATCTTTTACAAGCGGTAAATGCTCATCACGTTGTGTGCGCAAAGGAAAGTGGTGCGAGGGTGCGAAACCGAGCCGTAGAGGCAGTATGATCACGAAAATAAAGTTTAGTTGTTGCTTGTTCTTAAGGGACGCACTACTCGCTTCTGGCTGCTGATTACAAGCCGCGCTCACGTCCCGCAAAATAGTGATGACCCGGACGAGCAGCAAGTGCTATGGGCACACCTCAATGCACCGACGTTCTAACACTCTCCAGCGCCGACGCCAAAGTGACTTCCTTTTGGACTGCGGATCCTGCATTGTGGTTCATTCAGGTAGAATCACAGTTCGCTGCACGGCGCATCACAGCAGATTCCACGAAGTACCATTATGTGGTGAGCATTCTGCCCCAATCAGCCACTAGCGAAATTTGAGACATGCTGCTGTCCCCAACCCCAGACAACGTTAACGAGGCGTTGACCGCAACACTCATTCGCAGGGTGACGCCCCCGGAAGCCATTGACTGCGACAGCTTCTCCATGAAGCTCACCTCGGTGACAGAACGCCAAGCCAGCTGCTGCGTCATATGCAGCAGTCATTGGGCAGAAATTGGATGGTCTTCACAGCCTGCTGCTCCGAGAAATATGTCTACAGAAAAGTCCCCCGAACATCTGTAGGGTCATGACTGCCTAAAATGAAAATGATCTATCCAAACTGGCCAGGGGCATAGCCAGAAATTTTTTTCGGGGGGTTCAACCATACTTTATGTATGTTCGTGCGTGCGTTTGTATGTGTGCGTGTATATATACGCAAGCAAAACTGAAAAATTTCGGGGGGGTTTGCACCCCCCCCCAACCCCCCCCCCCCCCCTTGGCTACGCCCCTGAAACTGGCCGAGTTACCGACAGGCTCATGGCGGTAGCTCCCACATTTGTCGTGGCCGTCACAATCGAACCGTCTTCACATGAGCAGCTTCAAGAGATGAATAACGAAATCTCGCGTCTCGTGGACTCCGTGCCTGCCCTCCATACCGCATCACGGTCAACCAGTCCGAGTGCTGCGTAGTCATCTACGAAACGCCAAAAACTATGTTGGTACCACCGCAAGTTCGGCTATACTGCACGCAAATAGGTACCACCCTGCCAGCTCTCGGGAAAAGCCGCGGGCAGGCGCTGAGAGCGACCAGCGCTGCCGCCATACAAGAACGTCGCTCATCAGTCTTCTTCCTAAGCGACCGTGACAGCGAGGCCGCCTAGGAAGTCGTTGGCCTCAATTTTTGTCACGCCTACCTGCACAACTTGCTTATCTCGAGCACCACCCCCGAAGGAAGGAAAGAACAGAAAAAGAAGAAGGCAGGGAGGTTAACCAGAAACACTTCCGGTTGGCTACCCTATACTGGAGGATTGCGGAAGGGGAATAGAAAGACGAGAAATAGAGAGGAGGGAAGAGAAAAAAAAGAGAGAAGAGATGCGGTGAATTCACTACAGCGTGCGGGATTGCACCACAAGTCAGAGGCGTTCGCACAAATCCGTCGTTCTCAAAAACACAAGAGTGCTTTCACTGCCTTGTGGGCCGTCGAGAGATGTGGATGGTGCTGTAGCAGCACCTGCACGGAAATTGGCCGATCATCCAGTCGCCGCAGTACTTGTCTCTCCGAGGGCAGTGGCACAGCAAGTGTTCGATGTTTTCTTCGGTGCCGCAAACATCGCATGCCGCGCTGTCACTCATTCCGATTAACGTTGTATATGCCTTCGTAAAAGCAACTCCCAACCAAAGGCGATAGAGAAGCGAAGCTTCGCGTCGATGAAGGCCGGATGGAGGTTAGAGTTGCAGTGAAGGGTTCAGTTGATGTAGTCTGGTATGTCTTATGCTTCGTGCGTCCCACTTCGCATTGGGAGTCTGCGGGCCAGTTGTTGAATTTGCCTTGCAGCGTCTGTCCTTGAAAGCGGAATTGGGACGAGCAGCGTGATCGGCAGAATCATTTCCAAAGATGCCACAGTAGCCTGGTAACCACTAGAAGTCATATCGTGGCCTTTTTGAATTACGTGGTGGTGAAGTTTCACGGTTTCATACGTCAACTGTTCGTGGCATCCTCGTCGGAGAACTGACCGCAGGCACTGAGAATAAAAAACAGCCCATTTACATGGACTTTGAGTATCAATAAATTCTAGTGCATTGCGCAGAGCTGTGAGTTCTGCCGCCGTAGACGTCGTCGCATGTGAAGTTTTAAGACGCAGAGTTATCCCGCGTCCACATCTACACGGATGGCTCGACTACGTCGTCCAGTTCTGGTGGTGCGGTGCTTATACAACCCCCGAAGAACATAAAGAACACCTACGGATTGTTTTTCGGCGCCTATCTGACCACGGCGTCATCGTCATCGCGGCCAAGGGTGAACTCGGCGTGACTAAGTCATCATTTCAGGGCCACATCATTTCTAACTCGGGAGTACGACCACACCCCTCTAAAGTGCAGGCCATACAAGACTTTCCACTGCCAACCACGAAGCGCCAACTACCTGAATTTCTCGGATTGCTAAATTTCTACCACCGCATTATACCTAAATGTGCTCATATCATACAACCGCTTCACGGACTTCTGAAGGCAACGCAAGGATCTTCAAATGACATGCCTTAGTGCGAAGAAGCGAAAAGGGCTTTCAACCAAAGCAAGCACGCCTTGGCAAATGCGGCTCTCCTGCCGTATCCACGGCCACGAATTCCCTATTGTTAAATGGTCGATGCCTCAGACATAGCTATCGGTGCCCTGTTGCAAAAGCTTAACGACGGTATACATGGCACCTAACTGCTTTCTTATGGAGCAAGCTTACACCTATACTGAGCGCCGCTACAGCACCTTCGGGCGCGAGCTGCTAGCCGTCTACTCAAATATACGCAACTTCCGGCAGTTCTTGGAAGGCGTCAAGTTCTTCATTTTAACCGACCGCAAGCCGCTGGCCTATGCTCTTCGTTCTATGCGTTCGGACGGTGGCACGCACACGGCCTGCGAACTTTAGCAGCAGGCATACATCTCCGAATCCACGACAGACATCCCCATGTAAAATGGAGTGACAACGTCCTTGCCGGCGCTCTGTCGGGGAGCGCCATAAAATTCGTCATAGATCCAGAAGGAGTTAACTTCGCGATGGTGTCAGCCCAGAGAGAAGACGAAGAGCTAAAAAGCCTCCTAACAACAAAAACGGCCCTCAAGCTACAGTGGATACAGATTCTGCGATCAGGCGAGCGGATTTGCTGTGACACCTCCACAGGCGACACACGCCCCTTTGTGCTTGCCAATTTATATCGCCGCATATGTCTGTCCACAAGCTGTCGTATCCTGGAATCAAAGCTACGCAAAAGTTGCTGACAGAAAGGTTCATCTGGCCAGGTATCAACCGATACGTGCGTTGCTCAACAAGAGGATGCATACCGTGTCAGCGTGCCAAAATTCATTGACATACTGTGACCTCGTTGGCAAAGTTCGCGCCTCCAGACGTGCGCTTCGACCACGCACACAGCGGTCCACTGTTAACGGGAACATCCGAAGCGTGTGGCGGTGGCCCGGCGCCACCACCGGCCGGCGGCTGCAGCGAGTTTCGCGCAGGTGCGCTGAGCCCCGTGCCAGGGGATCATTCGTCGCGTGAACGATTAGCTTCGCGACGATTCCAAGCGCCGAAGCTGACGGCAGCGGACGACGAAAGAGCACCGCTCAGAGCGCGGAATGCGCCTGCGCGAAACACGTTGCAACCGCCGGCCCGCGGTGGCGCCGAGCTGCCGCCACACGCTCCGATGTTCCCGTTAACAGTGGACCGCTGTGTACACCTCGACATTGTCGGACTTCGGCAGCCTTGCCAAGAGCATGGCTATTTACCGATGTGCGTTGACAGATTCATGCGCTGCGCGGGGGCCATACCCATGGCGGACATCACTGCTCACCCCTTTGCCCGCGCCTTTTTGAACCACTGGGCTGGTCGTTTCGGTACGCCATCCATAATAAATAAGGACCGTGGAAGGCAGTTCGAATCATTACTTTTCGCCAGCATTACACCTTTCATTGGTGCTTCTCACATCAGAACAACCGCCTACCACCCGATTAGCAACGGCATGGTAGAACGTTTCCACCGCCAGCTCAAGTCTGCGCTCGCCGCAAAGGAAGAGCGCAGCAGGATGGAGGCACTGCCACTCATTCTCTTGGGAATACGGACAGCTGTCAAGATACATGCCGGCTGCAGCGCGGCCGAACTGGTCTACGGAACGACGCTACGCCTTACAGGAGAATTCTTCACGGGCAGTCCGCAAGGCTGTTGAACAACCACCGCAGGCTACGCACTTAAGCTACGAGGCATAATAGAAAATCTTCGCACTACGCCACCGCGACGGGCAGCACCAGACGCGGTTTACGTACCATTAGAACGCCACGCGCGGTGTATGTACGTATCATTAGCACCATGACGCAGTTCCTCGGCCACTCCAGCCACCGAATGACGGGCCATTCCGAGTGCTACGTCGAGGTGAGAAGCAGTTCACTATCGACATGCGCGGTCGACACGAAGAGGTATCACTCGATCGGTTGAAGCCAGCGCAAAGCGAAGATACAGACACCGTTTCACATGCACCGTCATCTGTAACACCCCCCTCCAAGGCTCTAAACGTTCATATTGAACAGCGCAAAAAACGAGACATAAAGAAAAGACTGCACAGCACGAGCGCTCTTCTTTGTGTCTCGCTTTTTGCGCTGTTCACTATGAACCCCAACCAACTACCCCAACTCTCCCTTTTTCTACACGTTCAAACACGCCAAGTCTCCAGGGCGCCCTGTCGTATGGACTTGTGAACAATTTAAATCGTCGTATGAGCGCTCGCTAACTTGCTAGGAGGGGAAGTCATAGAATAAAGAACCAGTTTAGAGAAGGGAAACTGTAGCCTTGACAACGGTACGAACGATAAGCAGCGGTAGCGCATGGAACTACCGAAGGCACCCAAGAGATGGCGCTGCGTAAACAGGAAGCGGAAAACAAAATTTGTTTTTTTAGGTAGAAAAAAGCAAATGGCTGCCTTTTTTATTCCGTACCGGGTGCGTATGCGCATACGCGGGTGCCTCGGCTGGCTTTTTATTCTATCCTTTTTAAACAGAAGTGGACGAAAGAGGCCGGGACTCGCGTAGGGCTACGGAGGTCTCGTTATCTTTCGCCCGCCTGTTTTGAGCGCGTCGATACACCCAGCAGCACGCCAAAGCGCCCTTCGGAACGCAGTAGTTGTGCGTACGAAGGTTACATGGAACCGAAGGCATACATTGGCAACTGGCACCAGTAAGAACAATTCACGAGTGAGTAGAAGGAACCATAATCTTTATGGACAGAGAGCAAGCGGTAAAAGTCCCTTGTTTAGACATCGTGAGCTTGTAAACGACTAGCCTTCGCGGTACTTCAAAGAGACAAAACAAATTAGATGACGTTTGTTGCCCGTTTCCACCGTCAGCTAGTGCTCACAATAACCAGCTTGTATTGTAGGACAGGCGTAAAGCATCAACATTTTTTTTGCTACAGTTTCAGTACTTTCTTTCAACGAGTACGCCTGAACACCCCCGGGTTTGTTGTTATTACAACATATTGCAGTCAGGCTGAGAATACCAAGAAGGTTCACGCAAAGAAATCACATTATAGTGGATGCCTACAGAATGGCAGAAAACATGAGCATTTTAACACGTGATACCCGTGAAACAACCCATAAATGGGATATATGCAAGGCCTCAAAGAGGTGCAGAAATACAGAGAAGGGAGAAACGATTTTCTATCCCGGTCATTCTCTTATTGTGACATCGCCACTGGAAAGTAGGCTTCATCAACAGTCTGGCCAAGTCGTGCTCATGCCATCGCATAATTCACTCGTTCATTTGAGCCCACCAGACCTTGCAAGTACAAGTGAAATAGCAGCTTTGTCCACACGTGTTAGCATACAACTCAAACGCGAGAACAGTGAATGTGATATGTTAACGAGGTCACAAAGCAGAAAGAAAAGCGCTGAGCTTGAAAGTACGTGTACCTGCCATCGTCGAGGAACCTGTGGGAACTGACGCCTTCGCTGGTATCGCAGCTCCTGCGGCACCATACAGTAGCACACCGACTGCCCGCCATAATTGCAATATGATTACATCGGTGAATTAAGAAACTTTCATGCGTATTTTAGACAACATTAACGATAGAATTCGCAAGAAAACGGGGAGCAACACACCAGCTGCTAACCACCGGACGATAACTGCGCATATTCTGCGCGTTATCTGCGGCACCCGAGACGCAGCGGCGCACTTTTTGCGCTTCGTCACTGGTCACAGCGACGGTCCGCTTGCTCGTTACCGCGCGCCGGCCGTCAGCGGTGAGCGACAAGGCAGAGATGTTTTCAATCACTAAACAACAAATTTACTCATCATTCAAACATTACTTTCAGTTACACAAGAAAAAGCACTTTTATGCAGGAATGATAGCTGTATTTCTCTTAAATATTGCTTTTATTACGGCGCCTCTGGCGGATTTTTCTGGCGTCACCGAGGGCAGATTTGAACGGAGCCACTATGGTTTGTTTTTTAGCTGCAAACGGGGTCGATTTTTTCGCCCCCCTTCGGCGATAGCTGGAACTTGAGACTTTCCGAGCCTGGGGAAGTGATGTGGCGGCCTCACGGTCGCACAGCAGCAGCCACACACCCTTTCCCACATTGGACTGTCGGTAAAATCTTATCGTGTTGTGTGCGCAAAGGTAAGTGGTGCGAGGGTGTGCAACCGAGCCGTAGAGGCTGTACGATCACGAAAATAAATTTTAGTTGTTTCTTGTTCTTTATGTACGCACTACTCGCTTCTATCTGCCGACTCCCAGCCGCGTATCGCGTCCCGCACAACACATTTGCGGAAATCGAGAAAATCCGGCTATTATTAAACATGAATTTTTAAAGTTGATTACGGATTTCTGCACGTGTGTTTCGTGGAGCGTCAGGGCTGTGTGAATGGTGAACTAGCATTGAATAGGACTGTAAAAAAAGTACTCCACAATTATACTTTGGCTTAGGGTAAGAATGCAGTGTTAGCGCTTAGCCATCGAACAGTTTTACATCGAAGCTGAAAACTATCAGTAACATTTGACGCATTGGGTTATGGTGTTTGCTTTCAGCACGAGGGCTGCACTGCTGACTGGTCGCTACCCGTACAAGCTTGGCATTCAGGTTCGTTGAAGGCATTCGATATTCGATATGAGTGTGTATTCTGACATTGCATGGTCAACAGCTGAAACATCAGTCTCAAAGAGCGCAAATAATAGACGTGACATGGTGTGACCGCGAACAAGCCACGGATAGTTCGTTAACCCCTCCCACTTTCACACAAGATAGAGCGTGTATATATATATATATATATATATATATATATATATATATATATATATATATATATATATATATATATATATATATATATATATAAGAAATGAAGAAAGAGACTACGACTTTTGTTGGTTTCGCACTATGTATTTTCACTAACGTTTCGTCTGGTCCACCAGACGAAACGTCAGTGAAAATACATAGTGCGAAACCAACGAAAGTCGTAGTCCACCAGACTAAACGCTAGTGAAACTACACATTGCCAAACCAACGAAAGTCGTAGTCTCTTTCTTCATTCCTTATAGACCTTATGCAAAATCTGCTGCCATCTAGCGGCCGCCGTGCGCATTTTCGCCATTTTGCAGGCTAAGCGCGCTCCTCATGTGCACACACGGAGCGTACGTATCGACGTGTGGCGGCTGATAGGAACGGCAATGCCGACATATTTTCGTGTGCCGTGTTGCTCAGATTGAGGAAATTGGGTTGCTGAAAAAAGGTTTAAAGGAAACTAACCTCCATGTTATTAGATTTCCTCGCGGCTGACGAGAAGCGGCAGATCGTTCCGTTGCTCCGGCTACTGCTCACGACTAATGCCATGTTTACGTTCACCGTTCTGAATAGATGCGGTATGTGGTAGCATCGGCACTCATCAGAGAACACTTTTTCGTGTCATGCCGGAACAAAGCTCTCGCGCCGTGTGCTTGCAGGCACAGAGAAACCGCAGTTTCGAGTACGAGCTCCAAAGATGCATCGCAGCTACTCGCGCATGCCTGCGCTGCTGTTGACATTACTTTGTTTATTACATCGCGATAACAATTACATGTTAGAGAGGTCGGTCGAGTGCGTCATCGATTCTCACCGAAACGACCGACTGTGCTGGAGCGTGTTGTTTGGTTGTTTGTAGTTGGTTTCTGATTGTGGAGTTTGACAAGGTAGCATTTGGCGGGATGCATTGCGAGCGTATTGCTTCAGTATGCGTATTTTTCAAGCATTTCATGTGCTCTCGCTCCCAAATTCAGAGGGGCGGCCCGGATGGCCTGACCGCCCGCCTCCCACCCCGTTATAGCTCACCCAGAAGCTGATGCCCCTTCGAAAAAATCCTGTATCCACCCCTGTGTGCTATGAAATGTTAACAGATGCTTGTGTGTGGCACTTTTCGTGTGAAATTGAAAAAAAATGCTCTTCCGGCAAATGTGTTACACTCGACCATGGGTGCGCTACCGTTGGTTACGCTCTGAGGTGGTTCCGGAAGCGTTCAGTCGGCGACGCAAAACGCCTTGCGGAAACGGGTTGAAATTGTAAGGCGCCAGTACGCCCCAAAAGTGACGATGTGAACGCGACTATTCTTGGAGTATCGTGTTATTTATGAGCACATCTCCGCTTTGAAATGGGTCAACAGCACTTTCTTACCGTCATCGTTTTGCCTAGCCGTGTCGCGCGCCAATGCCTCAACCATCCTACACTACACGCATGGTATTCAGATAGCTAACAATGCTTTATTCGTTACACTGAAAACAGACAAACAAAATTTATAACCTAGAGCAAAGCTTCGTTCTCAACGGGGGACGGCAGGCCTACACGTGACTCGGTGACAGACTTGTACCTTCTCGTATATATATATATATATATATATATATATATATATATATATATATATATATATATATATATATATATAATATATATATATATATATATATATATATATATATATGTATATATATACATATATATATATATACATATATATATATATATATATATATATATATATATATATATACACATATATATATATATATATGTATATATATATGCTGATTTCCCACAACGACAAGCTGCTTTATTCATTCAAAATTTGTCCTGGTCCGTGGTTCGAACCCGCAACCAACGCCTTGCGATGTAGTGACCCCCCTTGACAGGCGTTGGTCCCGGATGGGTTCGCCCAACAGAAATCTTTCGTGTACTAAGCAAGCTTTAATTCTGAGAATTGCGCGCGGATTTCCTGGCAGCTCTGTGCTACAAACGGATCGATGCGAATTTTATCTTTCACATTATGCAATTTTACTCACCTTACTTTAGACGGCGCAATCACTTAGGGGAAGGGGTGAAGAGGATGCTCGAAGATTTCTTGTTGTTGAAAGTTGCGCAGCCTGAATAAATGAGGACAATCCGCGCCATTTTGTGCCGCCGCCCCAGTTTATCAATCAACGACAAATTGTTAGTAGCTTTAAGTATAACACGGCCCTCTTTGCCTAAGAAAGGGTTCCAGACCTTCGCGTTTTTCTTTGATTTAATTTTTGAGGAACATTGAGACCTACCACGCTCAAACCACGAACGCGACCGAAGATAAATACGAAGTAAAGTAAAACGGTGGATCTATCATCGGGAGCAATGCAATCGGCACATGAAGAAAGTTGCGCAACACAGTAACCGCTGCAATCAATCAAAGCATAGAATGGAGGCGAAGACAATTACGCAGTTCGTGAAACCAGTGTGTCAGAACGGAACGAGAACCAAAAACGAAAAAAAAAACGATATATTTGACCGGAAGAAAACTAACCGAAACGTTATCGGTGGTTTCGTTTAAGAGTTAAGCCCAAATATTTTTTATCTGCTTTCGCTTCAACGTAGAGTAGGATATCCGGAACAACCGAGGTCATGCATCGTGAGCATTATGCATCCCTCAGGGCGCAGTACTAGCGCGGATCTCAGACAGGCATTACAAAGTAAAGATGTGATGAAATTTTGGATAGAATGAAAAGAGCGGCAACCGGAACTGTACATATTAGCGCAAGTGGCCCTTGATGTGCCAGCAGACAGTACAACGTGGACGGGACATTCTCGGCGCCGAAGCACGTCGTCGAGTGTACTCTCTGACATGCGAGACAACGGTCTCGCATATAGAAGGCTTAGTACACTCGATTACGTACGAGATCATGCTCACTCCCTCGACACCAAGCATTTCGCCTGCTCAGAGACACAGAGAGAGGAAGCGAAGAAGAAAGGCAGGGAGTTTAACCAATCTTTAGCTCGGTTGACTACCCTACACGTGGGATGGGGGAAAGGGGGAATAACATATAAGAAAGAACAAGAGTAAGAAAAATAAAAAATGGGCATTTAGTGAGAACACAAACAACATGAACTCGCCATTGTGGTTTGCACACGCTCGTGAAGTCCAGTCGCATTCCCTGGTCAGAGCACTCTTAATTCACTTATGAGAAAAAATAAATACTATCTTTTATATTTGCTTTAATCTCAGTTATTGTATGCAAGTAAAAACCGTTACAGACCACTTTTTTTTGTTCGTCAACAGAAACGGAAGAAACTTTTTCCAGTGGAACCACACTAAAACCAAAACAAAAAAACATTTTGTTCCGACACCCTGGGTGAAACAAGTAGGTAACATTACCATGCCGACAGCAATGAATCAGTACCAGCTATTACAACTTCTGCATCAAGCAACCATACTATACATTCAGCGCACTTGCTGCAAGAACAACCATACCTCACATACCAGTGTTGACATAAATGTTGACTAATATCAGGTATGGTTAGCAAGAATTGCTCACTGAAACGTGGCTGCTGTCGCCTAATTTTGTCTAGTGTTGGCATGTATTGCCTAAATGATGTAATTTAAATAACTTTTGCGCATTGTATGACAATTCTTCAATAAGGACATACAACTACAGCTTGTTTATTGTTTCTAATTAGGTCAGTATAAAAGCTTTCCCGGTGCGAACTACTTCAACAACGCGGATGACACGCACTGCTTTGATCAAGTGCACCGCTGTTCTTTTACCGGCCTTCTGATTTCTTGCTTACAGGGACATGGCATTCGCCATCTAGAGCCGTATGGCTTGCCGCTCGGGATGACGACGCTGGCCGAGGAACTCAAGCGTCGAAATTACACAACCCACGCCTTTGGCAAGTGTGTACAAGTGTCTGTAGTCTGTGTCCTTTTACGAGGGCATGGACAATGGTAGCAAATCCATAGTAATTACTTACTGAGGATTAATACAGGTGCATGCTAACAAATTTAGAAGCACCAATGAAGATCAGCAATGTCGTTGTGCTTTTCTTCAGTGATAACTTCCTGGTGGCCGATTTGTTTTTTGTTATTTTTTTTTTCATTTTAAGGAGAAATTCTTAAGTGCCTATAAAACACATGGTGCGCGGCACAAAAGCTCGCGTGACCTTAATAGAATTAGATATATATTAGGCTTATTGCCCGAATAGAATCAGGGATTGAGCGTGGCAATCAAGTATTATACCACAGAGTCCCGCCCCTGCTTGAAACCACTTTGGGAAAATATCCTATACAATCATCATGCCAGCCAAAGATTCACGTTAACAGATGTAATGTTGCGTAGCAGAAGCGCAGAATCGCATCAGTCGTTAAACCACGTGAACTGCGTAAAGAGTGAGTGGTTGAAGGCTACCCCCCCCCCCCCCCCATTACAAAGGGCTGAGCTATACATCAATCATCGTCAGCCGAAGCATCAACAAAGCGTGCCGTTACTCACGTCACCCCTCAAGTCCAATAGTGACTGATGACGACGACGATGGTGATATTATATCCACTATCTTTCACCTTCAACTTGTCTTTTGCGAATGCGTAATGGACCCCGTGAGTATTTTTTACGTCTGTGGTATGGTGTTTCTTTTCATCCCCCAGGTAAAAGGTAACATTTTCTAGAAAACATCTAGCTTTCTTATGTAAAAACCTGCGATTTTGTTTAGGAAGATGATGTAGCGCAATGAAGAAGCTTTAAGAAAAGAAGGAGAGAGACAAATTGAGTGTCACACTTTCAACTAATGTAGCACCAAAAGTTTCATGCACTTTGTCTACTGGCTCTTCTCTATGTGTTTGGCCTTTCTTTACGTGTTAAAAAAATGCCCGTTCCACTGACGAAATGCCTCCTCTAAAACCAACTTGACTAACCCAGCCCTTTTGTAGGATAAGACTGTCTGCGCACCTGACACAGTACACAAAAAACACGCTATAGACAAAATCTTGCCGTCAACTCTCAACAACTTGAAAGTTTTCGCGAACGTGTGTCGGTTTCTTGTTTTCTCGTCTCGTGTTAGATGCGTTACGTTTTTATCCTACAAAGTGCTACACCATAAAGTCCAATTTACAACTTCGATCAATCCAGCACGTTGCCCTTACTTCTCGTAACTACATCACATGGTCCCTTATGTCTTCGCCGATGAGGAATCGAAGGCGAAGATAATCTTCCTCTTCGTATCAGTCAATTGTATTGATCCTCTCAACGACCCCCCCCCCTCTCCGACCACACTGATGGTTCCCTCACGTGGGGCTGGCTCCACGATTGCCAGATCGGACCAAGCCACATTGCCGTGTGATGATGTAATAACGTTACGTCATAGTGACGTCATTATAACGTCAGCTGTAGCCGCGAATACTTTTTTGGCCATTTTGTGTAGGGTGTCTCGATGCTAGCGTTCCTCCTCATAGGGTGGTGACACCCAGTGACCGCGCCGCCGCCATACTGGGTCAAACTGCGGACACTTTCACCATCCTGTAGGAAGCAACACTGGTGTCCAGGCACCCTAACTTCGCGCTGACGCTGACGCCGCCATCGGCGCCATTGGTCACTTTTTTTCTTTTCTAAAGCTTTCACCTTAGTAAATATTCTTCTGGCACAGGTGGCATTTGGGCTACTGCAACTGGTCGCTGACCCCGACTCACCGTGGCTTCGATACTTTCCGAGGGTACTACCTGGGCTCCCAAGATCACTTCAACCACACAGTAACGGAGCGGAAAAACGGCGCACTAAAAGAGAAAAAAGGAATGCACGAAAAAGAGGGAGGTTTACAGGCTAATGGATACGATTACCGGAACGGCGAGAAGGTAGATTTGTCGGCAAAAGGAATTTACTCCACGGTGGGTATGCGAAACGTACATTGCAAGCTGCATTTAAATTTTGCATTGTAGAGGAGTAGGAGTGTGCTGTTCGACTTTCAGTCGGTTTGCCAGTGCAAGTTCAACTTCATGTTCATGATGCTTCACACTACGTTACACACCAGAATAAATGTCATTATGCAGGCTTTACGCAATCAGCTTAGCACGGCTCCAGTAAAGAAGCCCTGGTTATGAACACCTAGTCACGCCTGGCAGATATCTTTTCAATGGCGAATTAAAACGAATCTTTTAAAAGGTTTGCGTTACGGGGCTCCCAGTATCCACAGTTTGGGAAGCAGTCGTTGTACGGCCGAGTGGCGTTATTTGACAGTAAAACGAGGAAAAGAAACGTACGATCAAGCGAAGAAATTGGTCTCACTGCGTCGTCGTAATGTGGCTGGCACGCAGTTCTTGCCTCCTGAACTGCGATATTTAGTTTTCCTGGCGCAGAGCGCTCCGCCGGCGGTGTACTTGTTAAGAACGCATACCCAAGCCTGTTACAGCGCGGTAGAGCATGCGAAGAGATGGTCAGACGACCCAATAAAGGGAGCGGAAAGAGTATACACACTTATGGGCGAATCGGTTCGGTACATTCAACGAAGCCAAAGTCCTGAAAGCGCATGGATTGAGGAAGAGGACAGGACCTGCAGTATTAAGAGCTGACTTTTATTTCGCAAACACGTGGTACTTAACAAGAGGAGGCCAGCAATAAATGTTTCAAACATGCAAGCTAGCATAATCCTGATATTCGATTCCCTCTATGATCAGATTATGGAGGGTGCGCCTGCACAGTTGGCACCTTTCTTTGCAATCATATTAGCCTTGACTCTCTCTCTTGTGTATCCTTATCAATGCTCCTAACCAATCTACGCATTCATTAAACAGAGGTATAGAAGCGCAGTTGTTGCAATGCACTGACACGTTCCCACCGCGGTAGCAGTTTAAACTTCTGCTGGCGCCCCTATAACCCGTCATTCAGGCCTATCCACAAAAGGACTTATGTTTGGGCGAGTTCGGTTTATCGACACCTTACCGTACGAGAATTGGAAGCGATAAACAACGCCTTTTGCGCAGGCCACAGGAGGGCACTGGTGCTTCTTCACGCATCCTCAGCGTCCTGTCCGATTCTTTGGTCCATGTGTTGTCAGCGCTATGGATAGATTGAATGGAGAGGAAAGAACACTATTAAGCACAAAATGCCTTAAGCTCCCGTTTTCGACGGTATTCAGGTGTCCTTTGGCCAAATGCCAGGCTCGTTACCCTGACACTCGAAGCAGATCATTCAGGGGCGACCAGCCAAAGATTTTAATGCTATGGTTTCCGGCTCTTTTGTACAGTGCCCCAATTGACCTACGCTGATTTCTGCCCAAACAAGTTTAAAAAATGTAGCTTCTGAGTTCTTTATAATGTTTATTCACGATATCACGGCAAGACTCAACTTCCAGTACGCTCATGCGTTGTTTGTGGTTTTCAATAGCGATGTTAAAAAGGCAGACAGTACAAACGTTCCAAAGGCAGACACAGGGCACCATGCACTTGATTGTCTTTTCACACTAAAAGCGGGCAGCCTGTGCTCGAAGGCGGCGCGGGTCTTGCGCCGCCTCCGTGAGGTGGTGTCACACTGCGTGGCCACACCTGCGTTGTTGGTGTTTGGCCGAGCCGAGACCTATATAGAGGCTCAATTCAAAACAGGTTCATTCCGGCTCATTAAAGCTTTCACGGCCTGCGTCGCGTCGTGGCTGCATACGCTAGGTAAAGCGCAAAGTTTGCCCCACACAATGACACGAAACAGTAGCATTCATACGGACTAGCGCACTGTATGGGGTGGTGCGGTGTGGTGTAGGGTGGTGTGTTGTGTTGTGGTGTGTTGTGGTGTGATCTGGTGGGATGTCTTGTCGTATGGTGGGGTGGGGTGTGGACCTTGCGAACATGCATTATACAGATTTTAAGACTGTGGCTAGTATATCTCCGACAAATGCGTTTTGACATTAGCCATTTGAACTTACATCTACTCTCAATCACAAGATAGCCAGCCTTACTTCCCGCACTTTTTTGTCCCTTATACTGTTTCCTTCTTATTCGTCAACATTAGTTAGTGTAAGCGGGCTGTGAACCTAGTTTACAGCCTTATCTACAAAAAATACGTATGTTATATTCATCCATATGTTTCGTGCAGTGCGCAACTGACAGCGTTATTTTCGCTGCATGCTTTTAAAGTACCCATCCTTTCTTCCAGACGCTGATAACAAACCACGTTTTGGAAACGATTGCACAGGAATCGAAGAACAATAGCCCAATGTTTCTCTACGTGGCCTTCCAGGCTGTGCACGCGCCCTTGCAGGTGCCAAGCAAAAAACGGACCATTTGCTCGAACCACACCTACAACAAGCGAGTGAAGATATGTGGTGCGTCACTAATAACTAACTTATATTTGAACATTAATTTGGAAATCAAAATTGTGAAAGCGGATATGTTGTATATTTATCCTTCCAGTGATACTTACATGAGCCTTGATTTCTGCGATTTCCTAGAAATGTTGGGATCCATGGACCATGCGGTGGAACTCATCGTTAAAAAGCTGAAGGACGTGCAAATGTGGAACAATACTCTTCTCGTCTTCATGAGCGATGTAAGATACGACATCCATATCGATTACTTTTGAATGCGTTGTGAAATTTTTAGTTAGCTTGCTTCTCTTCACTAAAGTACAAAGCAGTACACTTCATTTTTACGGCACTTACCTTGTCCACATAAGTATATCACTGAATAAGGAATGAGTGCTCAAGCCATTTCTGCCAAGGAAACATTTCGTATATATTAAAGTAATGCACACAACGCGTCTTTAGAGCTTGGTTAGGAACGTCTCAAACTCACCTCAGCTAGCGGGCCGTAGTCACGAAATTTAGGCTCCCGGAAGGGCCGGGATAGTGAAAAAATTACACCATTTCCCGCTAAAGGGGCCCATGAGGCGATGCGAAGCCGGAGCACTTGCACGATCGCGTTCCGTTGGCGTTCGTTGGGCATGCTACAGACCTCGCGTCGTGAAACGCGAAGAGGGACGCTACGCGCGTCGTATCTTCCTTCTAGCCTGGCCGTTAATTCTCACAGGGCGAGCGGGGAACGCGGCCGACAGGCGGGCGAGAGGGGGGCAGCGTAGGAGAGGAGAGAGAAGGGGAGGGGACGCGCATGCGCTCGAGCTCATCGCGGCGTTGCGCAGGAGAGAATTTTGGCATGTCTAGCCCGCGTTTCAGAGGAAGAGTGGAAAGGGGTAGGGGAGAGGGGGAGGAGAGAGGGAAAGTGTAGAGGGGTAGGGGAGAGGAGGTGTGTGGAGAGGGTATGCGCATGCGCAGTAAGGGTGGTCACGCCGCACACCACCACCACCACCGGATTGAGCTCCGCCTTAAGATACTTCGCATCTAAAAGGTTGGAGCGGAGGAAGGGGTAGGAACTGAGTTTGAAGAAACTGTAAGCTAACGTTGAAAAAATTGTGAAGACGGAAAGCTACTTGTGTCTTCGACAAGCTACTTGTCTCTTCAAGGCTGCAACTGAAGAAGGCTGCAGCTGAAGTTACAGCCTTGAACAAGACAACTCCGCTTGTCGAAACGTCGGTTGCGATGCCCCGTGAATTTGTCATCTCTTGAAGCTTCCATCTTCTCATGAACCTCACCCTTTCTTTTTCTTTTTTTTTTGCAAGCTAACGTTGCCATTTAAAAGACTGCCTTTCCCATATCTCATATATGTGAGTCACTTCAGAAGAAGACTTGACGTCAGCTGTCGAGAAACATGTCGAAACTGATCTCCGTATCACTGAAATCTGGACGCCGACGCTATATGTAAAGTTCTTGCTCCACGATTATGTTTTAAGCAGGGTATCGGAACGAAATGCTTTTCGTTTCGGTTTTAGCTTCGTTCCACCGAAAAAAAAATATTCCGTGTCGTTTCTGTTGCGGAAAGAAAAAAGAAGTGTTTCCTAACTGTTCATAACGGTTTTTATTTGTACGCAATCTTTTTAAAATTAAAGTAACCATAAAAACCATGCTATTTAATTATCTTATTAGTGAATTACGAGTTTTCTGAGCAGACTGAATGCTTTGCGTGAAGAAAGTGAGCATGACCTCATAAGCAGCACGCAATGCAGTGTAGTCACTGATATGCGAGACCACTTTTCTGATAAAACAAACTTCACCGCCGAGACTGCCCTTTTTATGCTGGCCTGCGTGAATGCCATACCAAGGTCCACTTGTGTAAATATACAAATTTCCGGTTGCCACTCTCTTTTTTTAGCAAAATTTCAATCACATCTTCACAGTAGGAGTATCTGCCTCAGACACGTGCCAATACTGCCCCCGTGATAAACATTAATGCTCACGTTGCGTGACTTCGGTTTCACCGGACTGCCAACTTTTCCCTTGAACTAAAAATCGATAACAATTCTTTGTCTTCTTGCGTTCGTTCTGTTCCGACACACTGGTCTTAAGACACAGTGACTGCATAGGGGTGTAACACGAAAATAAATGCCCGGTACCAGTATCCGTCTGTGTAGCTCATAAACGTACCTATTAAGAAAAAAAACATGGGATGAAGTCAGTCGTATGCGGATCGGGCCCCAAGCAGGAGGCCCGCAGGCCGCGTGTTTGAGACCCCTGATATAAAACGTAGATACGCTGCCCCTACTCTCTTCATTGATCTGGAAACTAGGTTTCTGTGAAGGGCTATTTGATAAAATCATGAGAAAGCGGGCATAAATTATTTTGAAAAGAACTAAATTTTGAACTTAAGAAACTAAAGAACTAAAACTAAAAATTATTTTGAAAAGAAATTGGAGGGAAAATCGGTGAGCCAGCCTCCGCTGCGCCGACACTGCCGAAGCTCTCCCAGTCGGCGCTCCTCAGTATCACGATGATGTACTTCACTGCTCCTAGATGGCGCACCGTCACTGCAAACCAACAGTGCCATGAGAGGAAGAGCGTGTGAGATATATAAGGCGCGTTTGTGAGCCTCTTTAGGAACCTGTACCAGTAGCGCAGTGGGTAAAGCACCCGGCACCTATCGTTGTAGACAGAGTGATTGTGTGTTCGACTCCCAGGTCATCCAAATCAACCAACCTTTTTTCTAGTTTTTCGTTGTCGTCTGTACTTCACCGACGTATTTCCGTAACGGAAATACGTAAGTAAAGTCTCTGTGGGCTTGCTTGTTAAAAGACACTTTCTATCAGGGCTTCGTTGGCTTTCGTGGTGATGGAACAAAATACCTCTGCAGTGTAACATGCAAAGCCCATAATGAGAATAGTACATATCAGAAAAATTCCTGTTTCCCCAAAGAGCGTTTCATCATGCACCTTTTAATGGGCTGCTCACGATGCTGAGGAACGCTCGAAAGAAGGCACCCTGCCGTTGCCGCCCGAAAACGGCGCTCTTGGGACTGCCGCACCCTACTATAAAAACGCTCACGCATCCTTTATACAACTCCCAAAGGAGATTTTGCTCCCGTCAGTCCCGCTGGTCTGCCAGCTCCACTGAGTGGGATGGCCCCAACTGTTTGGCTCTCGTAATGGCTTTTATAATTAGAACCTTGAATGCTCCAGTGCAGCCAGAGATAAAAAATAGCGATTTTATTATTCATATCTGCTAATTAGGATACGGGGCCTAAGCGCGCATGCGGCACGCTTTGTCGCTGCTTGCCAAGCTTGAGCTGTATTCGGTAATCCTGAGCAGCGAAATAGCAACACATCACAAATAAAAGCAGATTTCTTAAAATGCACTGCATGCCGAACTACTGTGTCCGCGTAATTAAGAATGAAACTTGCACGTACATTTCTTATGACTCACAGAATGGTGCTCAAGTGCTCTTCGGCGGAAATAACTCCCCTCTACGTGGTAACAAAAACACGCTCTACGAAGGAGGAACCCGAGTGCCAGCATTTGTTGCGGGACCTGCGGTAAAGAGAAGGGGCTATAGAAGCTCAAGGCATGTGTAAACATTGAAAATGTGAATGAGATTTTGATATGTTCGAAAACTTGTTTTTCAGTGCTTACGCCCACGCCCGTCACGTCTGGCCCATTGGACAAGAACTGCAGACAGCTACCGCTATACTTTAACAAAGACTGAAAAGCTGTAAAGCTCGATTTCATTAAGTACCAGAAAAGTAGAAATTGTGGACACGTCTTGGTTACGACAGCGCACGGGCAGTCGAACTCTGCTACTATAAAACATGAGTAAATGCCCTCAAAATCGCGATGGCGCGGACGACTGATTGCAGTGCACAAAATTTTTTCCTCTTCGGAGCAAACGCTTTTCAGTTCACACTTATCTCCTTTAGAGTCAGAGCGTATTTCTCTGCTGGGGTGTAGCCTTTCAATCCCAGAAAGCAGCGAAGTGAGTATGTCGAAAAAAAGAAGCGGTGAACTTAACGAAAACGATTATTATAATAATTGTTGGCGTTTAACGTCCCAAGAAACCACGATATGATTATAAGAGACGCCGTAGTGGAGGGCTACGGAAATTTTGACCATGTGGTGTTCTTTAACGTGCACCCAAATCTAAGTACACGGCACTCAAGTATTTTCGCCTCCATCGAAAATGCGAGTCAGCAGTCGAGCACCATAGCTACTAGACCAACATGGCGGGTAGATAATGAAAGCGACTAGAAAACTGAAAAGTTTATATTATTGCGCAAAGAAGCTATTGAAACAAGCTGCCTACGTTTACCTGCAAATGTCTCGATGTACAGCTGCAGCCGTCTCAGTGTTGTACGGTATTTCAAAACACTGGAAAACTAGTGAAAATATTTGCTTCAAATTATTTTTAATGTCTTCTTTCTTTTGTGCGTTTATACTCTTCATTTTTAAATAATCTGCTGCTCATTTAAAGGTCCCCCTGAGAGCATTGAAATTTAACATATATGTTCATTTCACATGAGACGCTTACTGTACAAAATTGGCCTTAGGTTGAATGCACTTGAGACTCTGCATTCCTGATGTCTCCATATTTTACAATAGAGCCGTTTATTTTCACCATAGTAAATTATTGAGAACTAGCAGACAATAATGCCAAGGAAAGTATAGAGGACGTTATTAGTAGTAAATGTAATGCATATGTGAAGAAAGAAAAGTGGACGAAAAGATAGCTTGCCTCGGGCAGGGACCGAACCTGCGACCTTCGAATAACGCGTCCGATGCTCTACCAACAGAGCTACCGCGGCAGCCATCCCCCCGTCCACTTTATGAGGTATATATGTGTATTTAAACGTGGGAGCGTCAGTCAGCGCCGCCAGTAGCCATGACGGCGAGTGTGGAACACTATTTTTCTGCATGTTGGCGTCACGTAGCACGTGAACTTATTACGAGCTGGCAGCTGAACAACAATTCCTCGCATACTACCTGAAAGCATCAAGTCTGCCAGAACGAGACCCTCGCTATGAATGAAGGAAAGAAAATGTAGAGAAGAAAGAAAACGCTATGAAGAAAGAAAGACAAGAATGAAGGATAGTAAATGGAGCTTGACTGTTCTTAGTTTTTAGCGGTGACAGATTGTCGAAGTGCGGACAATCAAGGAAGCGCTACTTAAAAAAGTAAGAACTGCTGGTATCGTTCGCGAAATGCGAAGTGAGCCGGAGGCAAATGCTGTAAAACGAACGCAATATTCTGATAACGCTTAATTTGCGGCCTCATTATAGCGCAGGAAATGTTTGTTTTAATGATGCTGGCTAAAGGGGTGGCAACTACATCGGAATATATTGTGTATTCCACTAGCTATCGATGTTAAAAACATCGCAGCTAGCTAATATTTTAAGTGCCAAGCATTTCTTAGCGAAACTTTGGCACTTTGAGCGTATCTATCTATCTATCTATCTATCTATCTATCTATCTATCTATCTATCTATCTATCTATCTATCTATCTATCTATCTAGCCGCCTACGTCTGTGTGCTCTCATGATCGCCTCCTTGACTTGGTGCAGACCGAAATAGGCATGGGAGGGTAAGAGGATTTGAAGAACAGGACTCTCGTGTCATAACGTGACTAACGTGAAAATCCTGTCGCATACGGCGTCAAACCCTATCCTCCGGACACGTGTGGCACATACCCGTTTACCACGGGCCGCGGTGTACGGGTATGCGCCACAGGAAATTGACAATTTATATCTGCCCAGGAACGGCGAGAAAAGACATTGGTAATTTAAGTGCGAGAGCGTTAGAAAAACTGACATCGGCAGCATTGACCCGACGAATTGAAGCAATAGAAATTAAAATCCCAGCAGGAATCGAACCCAATCACTTTACGTGGCAATCAGGTATTCTACCACAAAGCCGCGCCAGAGCTATAAACTGGTTTGGAAAAGCAGCCTATGCAGGCGTTATGTTGGTTCAACGTCAATTGTGGTTCTGGTGCTGGCTATCGAATTTTACAAGAAAGCAATAAACACTACATATGTACTTCTACGGTACAGGTGTCATGTCAGATTAACGTCTGTTGTTCCAGTGTTGGCTCCGCTTTTATAACAGCCTAATATACATTGCATTTGTATTCTTATGATTAGAGGCCGGATTTTTAGGCACTAAAAAAGCTCGTTTTAGGCGCCAAAAATAGGCAGGCACAACAATTTTTTAGGCTTCAAAAATCATAAAGATAGGCAAAAGAAAGTTTCACATGAATGCAAAAAAAGACGTGCGCGACCTCTGTCTACGACAGGAAAACAAAAACGTCATTGCTTAAGATGGCAAAAAGGCGCCAACATTTGAACATAGCGTGTCACGCACGGTTCGCACTCCCGTGTTCTGCAGAGTGGGTCAGGTGTCGACTGTCGAATCAGCACACTCCTGAGTGTCTTACCGACATGACTGAGAAGTGCAGAGCAGGAGCAGACAGCCAAATTGCTAAAAGACCAGAAGGGAGGGATTCCTCCTATTGGCCCGGTCGAACTGCGCACAGCTAATTTATCCCCTGGCAGTGAACCACTGGCGTAGCTAGGCGGGGTGGGGATTCAACCTGCCCCCCTGCCCCGACACTTTTCAGTTTTGCGTGTGTGCATATACACGCACACATACAAACGCATGCACGAACATCTATAAAGTGTGCTTGTCCCCCTGTCCCCCCCCCCCCCCCGCTGAAAAAGATTTCTGGCGCTACTGAAGTGAACAGCTTAAAAAGTAAATCATGAACAAAACAAAAGCTCCGGGCACGTCACAATTTTTTTCTTTTTTTGCTATTCGCTCTCCTTTACGCTGACGGCTCTCCGCGGTTTTTCATTCGCCAACCGCTCAGGCCATGTCATCGTGCCGGCCAATTCTCGCCGGCGTGTCCCGCATCATTGCTGCTAGTGGTTGTTGGTTGGTTGAAGTAGAGGACTAGGTTTAACCCCATAGTTCGCAACAGTCAATCTTACGCGGTAACATGAATAACAGTCTCAAATAGCACCCTGTAGCGAAACTCGAGGCTAAATAGCGTTCATATAGGCACCAATATTGAAAATAGGCGTTTATAGGCATTTGTAAGCATTTAGGCATGAACGCCAAAAATAGGCATTTATAGGCACTATAAAAACACTATAAAAGCCTATCTTAACCACTTATTCATGCCCATATACCAAAATGGCGCGATAGGAGCGCAAGAAACAAAATAGGCAATTGCCTAAAATCTGGTCTGTACTTATGAATCAGCAAGCTATATTCAAGCATTGCGAGACCCCGGATGAAAACATTAACAAAAGCGCATGATATTTACATATTTGCACCATAATATGCACTTAGTTTCGATAATACTTACGTATGTACTCTAACGTGAAGGCTGACGTTACGTCGCACCATAAGTTACCCTTTAAACGCCAGTGTTGTCGACGTGCCTAGTAAGCGCACGATGTGCACACAGCTACTACACTTACAAAAAACACGTCGACCTACCTCGTAACGCTTGGCTGAAAGCCTTGAAATACAACATAAAAGTACCTGCTGACTGCTTCGCATGAAACCAATTCCCACAACGCATGGGATCTGCCGAATTTTTTTTGCAGATGTCACCCTACTCATCTATAGACGTCAGAGTCAGAGTTGCCTGCTACATGCTAGTGCAATAATTTTTACTCGGAAAAGTTCGATTCTTTTACCGCATAGGCAAAGCTTTAGGTGCTGCAGGGAACAAAGACGGCGTGCCCATCACGTTGGAGAGCCCGGTGATACTGAGAGATGTTGGCCAAAGAAGCATCACCTTGAAAGCCATGAGAATGTTTATAAAAGTTCGCTTGCTGCTTATTATGTAGTTTCCACGCGAAGGTTCCAGTGTTTTCTAATTATGCTTCAACACGTCATGTTTTTTCACAGCATTATGCACGTTGTCGACTGGTTCCCTACGCTTCTCAACGTGACTGGTGAATGGAAGAGCAGCGCTTCAAGTGATATTGATGGTGTCGATCAATGGCCTACCATCAGGGATGGTAACGGAGCTGGACCTAGAGAGGGGTTTGTCTACAATCTGGACTGCAAGAGAAAAACACTAGTCGGGGCAATAAGGTGAGAGTTGTTTGTAAAGGCAACAGTATACATTATAGGAAACGCAAGCTTGATAAATTAAAGGTACCGATAAAATGAGCCAGTTCCGTGAGTTTGTGAGCCTGCTGTGCATACAGTGCCACAGCATGTAGAGTAGGCCCACGAGGTGAGGGTGGTGAAACACTGATTCCTTGTTCCGGTCTCCTCTTCGTCCGTGTCTAGTGTTGCGCAGTAAATGATGAATCACTTCCAACTCTGCCAACTGTCAGTTCCTTTGCTAGTGAAGCGCAAACAAGCAAGTTGGCTACGCAAGCAAACGGAAATACTTGCTTTTGTAGCGTTAGCTACACTGGCCTAGCCGAGCCAGTTTCGCGTGGCTCCTCAAGAGCCGTGCTGCGCATGCGCGAGGATAAGTGATGTCACACAGCTGGCACATCGAAACCGGCACCTCCCGCGCACTCCGCCGCTGCCGCGCGCGACTCGCTGCCGCCGGTCTGCGCTTTCCAGAGGAGTGACGTCGCAGACAGCTAGGGAAACCACCGTGACAGTTCATAGAATAAATTGAATACTTTTCGTTTTAGGGAAGGACATCTGAAGTTCATTCTAAGACCGTCGAAGGCTTTTGGCAGCTGGTATTCGGAGTCGCAAGAAGAGTTTGAGAGTGTGGAATCAGTCGGCAATGTGTCCGAATCGGTTCTCTACAACATCACAGGTAAGCATTTTTTCTAGGTGAATTAAACAATTAGGTATGGGTAGAACAAGCTGTGTTTTATTATTTCCTGATACTGCAGGCCCGTCTCGGGCCCATGCAGGATTGTGTAGGAAGAATACAAAGAAAAAGGTAAAATTAAATGCATTGACTCGCTCGGCATAGTTGTAAAAGGAAAAAAAAAATACATACGTAATTGGAAGAACGCAGCAAAGCGCGGTGCAATAATTGTGGCTAATACAAGAGAATATCAGGCTATGATTACTTAACTCCACATATATGACTGGTTAATAAAGCGCTGTCGTGTGAATAAGCCAGCACACAGGCGGGACCGCGTCAGAACGACTGGTAGTGCCCTCTGCCGTCTGTATCACTGCGAGACGTGGGGGTGTTCTGGCGTTGAGAGGGTCCGTTCGTTTCTGGAACAGTGGGGCAAGCTCGTTTCCTACGAATAGCGGTATTATAAAATGATTGCTCACACAGATGCGTAGGTTATTGTGAAATGATAACACGTGCTCCCGATGGATTTTTCGAGATGAGAGGAAAGGAAGACTGATTAATGATTTCGTTACTTTTTAGTACCGCCAATTCTATGCAGTACAGCAACCACTACACTAGTACACTGGTGCAGAGGATGCTAAACAATAATACCATTCATTCATATGAAAAGGAAAGCGGTAAAAAATGTATAAAAGTGACTGTTATAGATCCTAAGATCCGTGATAACGACAGGCATAAACGTAAAGCAGGTATATTGTGAAACCTTCCTTAACGATTGTGGCCTCTTGGTCAATTCGTAATTGCACACTTCAATGGATTGAGCTTTTTCGACAGGGACAGTGTATGTCCTGCATCCGGCGCATTCCACAATCTGTGTGTGAAAATTAGAGCCCTCGCATTTTAAGAAATTTTTTAGAGAAGAATGCATTGAAATGAAAGCATTGAAATATAGTGCTCAGCGGCTAGTTTATTGGATAGCTGACCTATTTATTGAGGCACGTCAGAGTATACAACGTCAGCCGATGTAGCACGTCATGCCGACACGCGTCGAGATGCTGGAGGCCTATACATCGGAAGGTAATCGGGTCATGTAAAGCATTTCTGTCCGCTTTCACCGCCCTATTTCGGCATACTTACTGTATAGGTTCCCTTTTGTATACAGAGAAACCGTCCGGTTTTTGTTGTATTATCCATGGACCTTCAAATCTCGTGTCACCTACCCCTGTTCATACGCGTACAGAACTCGAACGGATTAATTTGCTGTGCAAACACATCGGGCATCAACAAATAATCCATAAGATTACTGGCTACGTATCTCGACCGCGCCGACTCAGCAAATCGCACAGCACGAATAAAGGACGCTTCAGATTTAACATGGAATTGTGCTCTTGAGAACGCACCTTTCTACACCACCTATTGTAGGCGGTCCAGTTGGTACCTACTAAGCGTGAAAAGCAGCGCGCCAGGACGGGACAACGAAAAGCCCACGTACACGGCACTGACTACGGCGTTGTGTATGCGTGCTTCTTTTCGTTGTCCCTTCTTGGCGCGCTGTTTTCGACACTCAGCAAACTCCAGGCAGTACGAATGTCCGGGCACTATTTGTGGCTTTACAGCGTCTTTGTGTGAGCAACCAGAGCATGCATAAGAGATATATTTCCTGTAAAACACCCAGACTTATTTTTGTCCCCTACTAACTGCCGAGAAGACCTTGTTCCACAGCTCGATTTCCTTTACTTCACGGAGCGGTTGAGGTGCCTATCTAGACTAGAAGGAGCGAATGAAAAGACGATGCGAACGGGGACAGGAACTTTTAAATTCCACTCTCAAATGCGAAGCATCAGCGTTCTGCAAGTCTTTAAGTAAAAACTTGGGGGCGCGTGAGCGTCGCCTTCGAGAGTAAAACGCTGTAGCGTGATCAGGCCTCGTGCGCATTGTCTTCTCATTCGCTCGCCAGACTTCACTTCTCATGGACACCTCAAGCGTTCGCGAAGAAAGGAACGTATGTGCGCATAACGTCGGCCTCTTGAAACTCTCCTAGATTACATGCCTACTGCAAGTAGTCGCGAAATGCCCAGAACGCCGTAATTCATCATATTTCAAATCACCATAGCACCCACTACGCGTTCGTAAGGCAATACGCACTGTTGCATACTTTTCTTGCGCTGTTCGTGATGGTAATGACGATTAATAATACCTGAGCGCTTTGTAGTGGGTGGGTCTTCAAACCAACCATGCGTTGAGCAGTTCACATGGTGTGACGCCTGGTGCAATTCAATCGTTCTGCCACGCAACATTACGCGTGTTAACGGTACTATGTATAGATGACGCCTGCATAGGGTCTTTTTTCTGAGGCGATTTTAAGTACCGGTACCGGCGCCGTTCTGTTGTAGAACACGTGCCTACCACGCAGAAAGCCTGGGATCGATCCTGGCTCAGAGCAATGATTTTATCTTTTGCATCGATCGCGATTTTTCGTTCACAGCCAACGACGCCGCAGCCGACACGAACTCTTCAACGCTACCCAGATGACATTTAAGCATAAATTTTTCCTGATTAGAATAATATGCAGTGAATTTTGTGTACTACGCTACATTAATCAATATATTTTTCCTGTTTTAGCTCGTGCTATTTATTACGCAATCCCAAAAGTGTTTTCGAAACTCCAGTTTATTTCCCGTGATATAGTTCACATGAATTGATCTACTGCACCTATACTAGGCATCGCCGTCTCTACAGACCAAGTTGCAGCAATACCTTCTCAAACGTTATATATGGGTCTTTCTAAAACAGTGGGAAATTTGGCTACACCGATTACAGGAAGCTTCGCACGTTCCTCCATATAATTCTCAACAGTAGCGCAAAGAAGCACACGGACGGCGACAGATCAAAACGGGATACAGCGCTACTGCTCAGCGCTCCCGTTTTTTGCACTACTGCTCAGAATTATGCACTACCAACTAGAGAATCAGTCTTTCCTTTTGAACTTCCTGCATATCTTCTTTTTGTCCAATACAGCTGACCCCAATGAGGAGAATGACTTGTCCTGGACGTTGAAGACCGAAACAGAGCGCTTGCTATCAAAAATGAGGAGTCTGGCCCATCTGATGGTGCCTTCTCACAGTCCGGACGACGACCCGAGAGGCAATCCAACTCAGGGGGACCATACGGGAGTGTTCAGTCCCGGCTGGTGTAAGGCTCCCGTCTGGAAGCAGCCTCAAACAGCGACAGAAGCTTCGACTTGTCAATGAGGAAGAGAAGATGATTAAAAGTAGCCTGTGCATTGTGCTTACTAAACATTCCGTATAGCCTCTTCAAAGCTCACCTGGCTAAAATGTCAACGTACATAATTTTTATCCAAGATATGGCGTGTCTACGAGGCGCAATACTCACTTCTGTAATCAGCGCCAATGAAGCACATCAGGATGACCAAGGATAACTTTGCACACTGCACATTCATTTACGTTCTGGAAAATAAAGAGAGGGTTGATGCGCCACTATACTTTTCCTTGTCTCAATATTAATGAGCGTTCTCCACTGATTTTTATATGCCGCTCAAGAAGCACTATCCGTGCCACGCATTAATAGAATAGATTTTTTAAAAGTAATTCTTCCTGCTTAGATGGTCATCACCTCCGCGCAATAAATGCCTGGAGGGAAGAAAACGTCATCAGCTGGGTATATGGTGGCTGCTGCCTTGCCGATAAGTCAATAGACCCTGCTGATCAGTCCGGTAAGACAACTTGCTGCTCTCCGCCGTCTGCCGAAGAAAAAAAGTTTTGGTTACTGGTAAGTTCTATTGGGTATATATTAGTGATGCCGAACTATCGATACCATTCATTCCTGAGTCGCTATCGAACTATCGATAGTAAAATAACTATCGATAGCGCTATCGATAGTAATTTTGATAGTACTATTGAATGTCATATGAGCAGTATTATCAATAGCATAAAACAAACCGCGCGAACTCATCGCAGCATAAATTTGGTTCCCCGAGTGCGTAGTCTATAGTAGTGGTGATAACCATGACAGGATTGGCAAGGCAGCAATATCACTCGAGTTTTTTTACTACAACATGAAGTGGCCAGCACCACCGATATTTGTTTGTTTACTTCTTATGCAAGTTCGGACCTACTGGATCCTTCCACGGATCACCTAAGCAAGCACAGGATTGTAGAAATCCCAAACGGAAGTGGTATATACGACCGCAAACTCGAAACGAAACTGAATCCGCCCTCGGGAGTGCAAATACGAGGCGAGAGATTATCGTCGGTATCTCATATCAAGTGGGTCTGCAATTGTTCGTTCTTCAAGCGAGGGTGCTGCTTTTTCGACGCATAAACGAACCTTTCAAGCGGCATTACTCGCAAGCACGTGATCGCAGGTAATGTGACGGTGTCCATACGCATTCCTCGGCCTACCTGCCCTTGGCGCTTAACAACTTCAGACTGCGCAAGTAATTCTGAACACGTCGTTTGGGAACTGCTTCGCAGTGGCTGGACAGATCCTTTAATATAGGAGGAGCAGGCTCAAGGGCAAGAAAGTTGACATGCTTGTGTACTTTTAACAGAATGCCTGGCTGACACATGATCAACAAACTCAGTGATTAAGCGGTGGCGGAAAAAACGTTACATGTTTCGGAACTGCACGACTTCGAATTTATGTTGCAATTTGTCATTCAAAATAAAAAAAAAATATGCTGAAGTAACTGTTTTTGGTAAAGTCCGACTGCTTGCTTTTGAGTATGAATTTATCACTGGACATATTCCGGCATTTTCATTGCGGTAATAATTAATTTCATTCACGAAAAACCTTCTCATAAATGAAACGAGCCTATCGTTAATGTTCTAGCAATATTGCCATGCCGGCCAGCACCCACATTATTATTGCAGAATAAATAGTAATACTTAGGGGTGTGCGAATATTGGAGTTTCGAATTCGAATCGAATAATTCCTAATCGAATAATTACATACGACTTTCGAATAGCTAGTATTCGAAGTTTCGAATAATTCGACAGGACGTATATCTAGAAGGCGACAAAGGCCAATGGTGCAACTTAGTTAGGGTGTGGTTGCTAAAACTAACGCTATCGTCGTTTTAAAACTTTCACCAATATCCTGGTTCAAAAGCGAGCACATACTTTATGTTAAAGCAGATTATATCATTCCCGCACGAAAAAAAAAACACATAAGAAAGCTGTCAAACCATTCACAACATGGCTTCCAAAACGAAGGCACGGACTTATTGCGTATTTAGGTCGCGTATGACGCAAGGGCCGCAAAAGGTCCTGACTTTGGCCCACGAGACCTTGGGTGATTGACATCACATGTGAAAATTTGTTCCCGTTGTGTTGTCGCCACTGCCGCGCCGCACCATTTGTTGAGAAACTCGCATCGTCCCGGCGCGCAGTGAAAACCGGAGCACCAAGTATTTTGGGCCCGGAGCACTCATGACGATGCAGCACATCACCGTTGTCAGATAACTCATATTGCGCGACCATAGGGCCACAAGAAAACTAGCTACCTTGCCGCCCTCTTTTAACCGTTAGGCTGCTATAGGAGTACCGCTGCTGACTGGAATGATAGCTTATCTATCAGCATGTCTGCACGCCCATAAAAGCTGAAGGAAAGAATCCCTCCCCCCCTCACACTCGAACAAGCGCGTAATAAAGCTGTCACCACACCATACCATGGTGACATTTCGTTTTATTACTTTTTATTGCGATAGCAATTATATGGACAGTCTCGACGGATTTTTGCCGTTGCCGTCGCCGTCGCCGCCACGTCCTTCCGGTATGAAGTCCAAATTGATAAGATCCCCCCGCGCATTGTATGTTCTACCGCGGGTAAAAGCGCGCGAGCGGGGGCGATGAACGCGGCCGAAGCAGAGATCAAACGAGCTGGCCCATTTCCGTCGCTCGGAGGGTGCATGCTATAACATTACACCGCTCGGGAGGCCTGCCGTCGAAGCAGACAGGAAAGGCCCCGTCTCTTTATCGACCATGAAAAAATACGAGAGGGGCTGGGGGGGGGGGGCTGTTGGGCGAGCAGCCACTTTAAACTTTAAATCTAAGGACACGGTCGCGATCGCTGGCGCGCGCGCTATCACGAAAGCCATGAAAGCGGACGGCTCGTATACACTTCTACGTGCTGCGCTCTCAACGCGAAGTGACTGTGCGGAGAGCATCTCTCCCTGGAGTGGCCGTATTCCTACGCCAGCGTTTCGTAGTAAGCGAGATCGGATGCAACAGTTAGCTGCCAGCTCACTCGTGTAACACTACAATTTGTGCTATCGCATTCATTGCTTCGCCCTTGCCGGTGAAACTGTGACTTTTTTTCTTTTATTTTCAATGAAATCTTTTTACTCGATATTCGATTCAATATTCGATATTTTTGGCCACTATTCGGCATTATTCGATTCGAGATAAAATTTCACTCTTCGCACACCCCTAGTAATACTACCAATGGTACTATCGATAGGAACACCGATTGTACTATCGATAGTTCGTTTGCGCTATCGATGGTCAGTTTAGCGGTAGTTTTGCATCACTATTATATACACGAACAAGCACATCATCAATGCTCGCGCTAGTTTGTGCACTGTTCGCAGATAGCACATAACACTGTTCGTGCTATGTGCTAGTGCCAGGGCCGGTTACCCAGGAGAGCAAAACACGATGTTACGGTGCGCGCGTGGTCGAAGTCCCACAGTGTTGTAGCAGGGCACTAAAAGTGAAAGCCCCCTTTTCGAGCAACTCTTCAGCGATAGAGGCCTGGTTAGACATATTGCACGCAATGGCAATGATGTTGCGCGGTCATGTTTTTGAGCTTGTGACAAAAAGCATTTATTCACACACACACACACACACACACACCACACAACACGCACACACACACACACACACACACACACACACACACACACACACACACACGCACGCACGCACGCACGCACGCACGCGCACACACACACACACACACGAGTCACGTGCTCCAAACGTAAAAAATGTGCTCTTGACATGTTTTAGCCACACGACAATTACAGCGGACGCTGTTCGTTGAAACCTCAGAAACTGTCATTACTCTCAATATCCGCGAATTAATTCTACTACTCGTGCCGCAGATCATGGAGACTGCATCACTCAGCATTCAGTGCGAGGAGAAAAATTCATCTGCGTCTGCGAGTACAAAGTAGCCGGGAAATTAATGAGACGAACGTTCTTTCATTTGTGAAAGCGTGACGTAAGCATTGGTTGGAAATGAAGTCATTTGATTCCAGCTGAAAAAAGGAAGAGTGCATTAAAGCCACGTGACGTAAAGCCTAAGGGTAGCGCCACCAGTGGCGCCGTGCTACATTCTTAGCGCATCGTAACCCACGTACCCACGGAGAAAGAAGTATTTGAGGAGGAGAATCTCTCGGCCGCGGCCGCGCGCGAGGGGCGGCGCGATAGCGTCACGGCGGAATGCGGTTACGCCGAAGCACGACAGATGACGCTTTCGGCCTGTTGCCATCTTTTACATGCTCTTCTATGACGCGACGCATAAAAATCGTGATAGCGCCTCGTAAAATGCAAATTTCTAAGATTTCTGTCTGTAACAGTCAATCGGTAGATAGGCAGATATTTAGCTGCAGTTCCTAATCGATACTGCCAGAATTATAGGCCGTACAGCGCTTGGAACGAACTGCTAGTAGTGGCCCCTGAGCAGACGACGTCTGCCGCCGCATGCACGCGATCCTCGCTCCTCTCTCGCATGTTGTGCGCGCGCATGCGCAGGTGGCCTTGGGACGGAAAGTTCCCTTCGCTTTTGCTGGTTTCTTTCTCTTTAGCGCTCTCAGTGGCTTCCGCGCGTTGCGCCGGCGGCGCCGAGTCCTCGATGTTTGCGCGCGCTTTTCACGCCGCGACAAAGGAGAGTGCTTTGCAGATTTCGACCAGTGCTTCTTCAGGATGGGGCGGAAATGTGTCGTGCCGAACTGCAGCAGTGGGTACGCGTCCTGCAAGGAGAAGGTAATTACCATCGAAGTTCCTAGTGACCCAGTGAGGTTGGAAGCGTGGGCTCGCGCCATACCAAGAAATACCGACATCTGACGTTTGCGAGCAAGCACTTTTCGGACAGTGACATAGACAGGCGGCGCTATTATGGCGAACTTGGTGGCGAAGTTCTCCTTGACAAACCGAAACGGCCAGTGTTGTTACGAGACGCCGTGCCTTCAATCTTTCCGCGCGCTGTGTCCGGATACTTGTCTGCTGTTCTCAAAAAAAGACAATGTGAAATTTCAACCACCTGGGTTTGTAACGTGCACCTAAATGTAAGCACACGGGCCTTTAGCATTTCGCCTCCATCTAAATGCGGCCGCCGCAACAACCTAAATCTGAATTGATGGCATATAGGGTAAGTCCCATCATTCGTTGAAATAAATATACCTAACTATGAGTTCACGTTATCAAAAATTATAGATTTCACAGTGTACAAAAATATCACGGTGGTAATTTTCCTGCATGTGACGCCATTTTCTCGTTAATTACCAAATAAACTTGGAGTGCGCTTGAGCTTTGCCTTTAAGAGTAGAACGCGATAGGTAATCGGGCCCCGTGCGCATCGCCTTCTCAGTTGCTAGCCTCACTGACACGGACGCCGACAGCGGTTTTCTGCGAAACGGCTCTTTACCGGCTGTCGCGTTAAAATATGGAGCCGGCGAGGACGCACAAAAACACATCCATTCGGGCGTGAAGCGCGAACGGCGAATCGGCGACAAATAGCCTTGAACCGACGAGCTTCGTTGGAGAGCGCGGTGAGAGGGACGCGCGCATTTTTCCTTCTCGGCTAGCGGACTCTCACGACAGAGGGCGCCGTGAGCGCTGTGCCCGATTTCGTGACTTTATTAGGCGCCCGAGCGAGCGCAGTTTCGCCTCATCAAGATTCTTGCTTCTTGCTCCGTGGTAGAATATTCGGAAGCCACGCAGAATGCGTTTGTTGAAATCCGGCTGGAAACCTGTTTTTTTTTTTTTCACTGCGCGAGAAACATGCTGTCTTTTAGCTGTGTCGCGCATGTGAGCTTTCATTCTTAATTTCACGTAAAGCATTCATCATATCTCAAGCTGCAGTTCAAGCTCAATTAACGAATCTCAATTCTATGAAGTTCTCGATATAAAGAAAAATATTTCACTCCCTGGACCATAGGGATCAAGCTTGTCGTCATCCAGAATAAAGGAAACTAAGTTAGTCACAGACCCGATTTAGCGAAGTTCTTCCTGAAATAAAATTGTAATGAATACCGTTCTTTTTTTTTTTCTAATTTGGCACGGACGAGTTTTTCTTCGAATGTGCGCTCTAACGCTATATAGTTAAACCATAGGCGCCTTGGTCACGGCCATAGCTTCACCTTGCCCAGGCAGCACGGCCTCTATATCGCGGAACAGCGGACTCAGCTGTCGGACTCAACATGTCCACCATACGTAATATTAAACCACGAAGATCCTGTGCCCTCTACGAGCCAGGTAGGCTCATTGAAAGCGCTAGTGGGTGCATGAGAAAAGTGTACGCCCACTGCTGGTGAAGGGCACGCAGGCGAAGTTGACTTTTACAGCGAAGTTGTTAAGCTTCGTATACGGCGTGGCGTGACTTGAAAACTATCATTATAATGAACCGGCAGGTTATCTCTTCGTCCTCTTCTTATCTTCTTCATCTTGTGCTTCGCTCCCAGAACACGTGCAGCGATTAGCCCGCCGTGGGATGCAATCTGTCAAAGGGGCTGATTGGTCGAGTTGGTGATTCATGATAGAGGTGTGCACGGCCCCGGGTAGCCCGAAAGCCCGAGCCCGACCCGGCCCACGGGTCGGGCTCGGGCGGGCTGACGTATTTTCTCCCCGGGCGCGGGCCGGGCTCGGGCTACTTGGAGTTTTATCGGCCGGGCTCGGGCCCGGCGCAAAGCCCGCTCAAGCCCGAAATATAGAGAATGAGCGGTAATTGTTTTCCAGCACGCATACAGCGCCTTTTCCGCGACCGCGCTTTACCGTTTTTCCTTTCCATTCGCTACTTTAAACAAAAGGGGAGCAGGTAAAGCGCTTCTGTTGCACTCCGACAAACAGAGAAGTAACACAACCTGAGCTAGTGACGGCGCCACGCGACTGTTCCACGTTTGATTTAAGGCCAAATTCCATATGAGTGAAAATGCAACAGCGACGAGCGACCCGACGTAGATCGCCTTCGTGCAAGGTGACGGTTGCATGGGCATACCCCATACAGGTGACGGCTTTGGCGAGCGAACTCCATTGTTGCTGGCATGAGGCCGTCTACTTATATAGAAAAAGTGCCGCGAACAGTCTCTATTAGAGACTGTTCGTCGTGTGTCGTTTGATCACATTTGATATGCTCAATAAAATGCCAAATTACCGAAAACGATGTTTTTGTTTTCACAGCGAACCTTCAAAAGCCGGGCCGGGCCGGCTGGCCACGGGTGTGTTTTTCGTAAGTGGGGCCGGGCCGGGTGGGCTCGCAGCCCTTTGCCATCGGGCTCGGGCGGGCCTTCGACAAAGTCAGCGGGCCTGGGCCGGGCTCGGGCTCGGAAATACGGCCCGTGCACAGCTCTAATTCATGATACTTGAAATACGAGCGCCGTGCGCATAGTTTATACAGAGACTTGGGAAGACAAGGACAATGCAATACCTCTGATGGACGAGAGAACGAGTACAGAAACAGAGAAAGAAAAGATAGAAAGAAGACACACAGAGACATAGAGAGTGAAAGAGATAAAAAAAGAGAAAGAAGAGGAAGAAAGAGAGAAAGAGATAGAAAAAAGGAAGGGAGCCAGCATAGCCGTGTACAGCATACTATAGGAAGGAGTGGGAAAACAGAGAGTGAAGCATAGCGTAGTCTTCTATAGTATAGTATATTAAAGCAATAGGTGGGAACTGGAAGTGAGCCGAGGAGGAGGGAGAGGAGGAGGGCAACACCACCCACTACGCTGCTTCTCAGTGTACACACCACTACACTAGTGCGCAGCTGCCCAAATCTTATCTTTTTTTTTTGCACCGCGAAATAAGTTCGCAGTTTTCTCCGGACACCGCGAGGCGTGTTGCTCTTTTTTTTTTTTTTCTCTTTCACACACGAGCCGTCCGGCCACCCTCGAGGACACTTGACGCGCGCGAGCGTGGGTTAGCGGCAAATGCGATGCCGTGGGAGCTTTCCGGTATCGTTGCGTTAAATTTCGGAAGACTGAAAATGCCTTTCTCGATTTGCCGAGCATGCCGATTTACCAAATAATTCGAGCGTGGTCATAATTTTAATAAATTGAGATTCAACTGTATATCTATTCGTCGTCCATCCCATTCTATCATAAAATAAATGATCGTACGTAGGAAAGTTATTTGGAAGGACACTGCCGGAGTTCAAATCGTTAAGATTAACGAAAATTTGGAATGAATGACATGGTATAGCATGTTTGCGAGGATGTTTTCCCGATATTTGATGACGAAACGGTGCTGAAAGAGGACAACTGGAACGCTTTTACTCAAGTCGAATACCTTCACAGTCTAGCGCTGAACTTGACGTGTTCCAGCAACACCAAGAAGCGGCGTCGTGGACAATGCCATTCATTCAGAACGTGAACTCAAAATGAGTGTGCTTAGCAACACGTGCTTCACTGGAGTTACAAGTTTTACAAGGAGAATACAAGGTGTGTGTGTGCGCGTGTGTGTGAGTTTGTGTGTGTTTGTGTGTGTGCGCGCGCGCTTGTGTGCGTGTCTTGGAAGGCTAGGGTGGAAGCAATGTTGTCAGCCACGAAAGCGGTCGGAGAAAGAAAACACTCAGAGAAAGAAATTTACGCGAAGTGCTTCAGTGAAATGTCGCTATTACGGTTTACCTGGACGCAAAGAGACAAGATCGAATCGCATCTCCAAAGCTTGTGCGAACGCCTTTCAGTGGGCATGAACATGTCCATCAAATTTGACGATTCAGTGCGTGTCGTATAACGCTAGACCACCTACGGCAATTACTTCACTATAAAACAACAAACACACCACAAGGAAAAAGAGTGTTTCATAACTATGCATTTTCTTAAATAATCAATTGGCGCATCAGCCATTACGTTTGCTATATTGAAACAAGCGTTTTAAGTGGTTGAAAGTATCGTTACTAATAACATCATCGAAATCTTGCGGACACTTTTTCTAACTAATTCTCCAGTAAACCGCGACCGCGGGCGAGTTTCGGGCGCCACCGCACAACCGGACAGTTCCTTCGGATGCATGTAATCGCCCTGGATGCAGTCAAAGGTGTGGCCGAAATACCACGTGCGTCGCAGCACTTCGTTGCATTTGCCGCTGCTGGTTTCGTTGGCGCGCAGCCGCGCACGCAAAGGCGAGGAAGACCAGCTGCTTCTCGCTGAGCGTCTCGAGCTCTCCCGGCAGCCTCAACGGGTTCCGCTCGCTGCCCTTCAGACTCAGCACTTGCAAGAGAGCTTCCAGCGCTTGACCAGCGGACCGGACGTCTCCTTGCAACCCGCGGCTGGTGTCGAAGCGGGCTTCAGCACCGGCACACCGACAGCGGCTCGTGCTGATCTCAAGCTTTACCCCGGCTCGAAGCAGTGCTTCTAGAACCAGGAAGCCGACGCCGGCGTAGTTGAAGCTCAGCGGGAATTCTCGCGAGAACCACGGTCGAGTGAGCAGAGAGGTCGGTACGGTGAGCCGATCGCCCTCCAACACGACCCGGTAGGACAGGACGTCTTCCGTGCTGAAAGCGGAGTCGGGAGACTCCAGGCCGTCTAGTTCTCGCTGCCTGAAAGCCATGAGGGATTGGACGTAGGACCTCAGAAAGGAATCGCTGTCGCCGTCTTCTTCGCTGCCGGTAGTTGATGCGTTCGAAGCCGCGTCTCGACGAGAAGACGTTTCGGGTCAAGCAGCCGCAAGGTGACGTCCGTGGCGCCCACATCCTGCAGAAGGCCCTCTAGAAACGCGGCAGCTGACAGGATGGCGTCGGTGTCGACTTGCTGAGCCATGACGACCGCGAGAGGCGCAAGACCCGCGACTTGGTACACGGCGCGAAAGCAGCGCTCTTCGGTGTACGCGTGCGGCTCTTCGGCATGCGCAGGCGGAAGTCGGCGAATGGTCCCAGCTGCCGGACACTTCCCATGCCACGTACTGGGTGACGGCGAGCGACGTCATGTCTCGGAAGATGCGGTTTACGAATGCCGCCACTGGCGCGCCCTTGACGGCCACCCTGTTCCAGAAGCGCCCCAGGTACGTCCTCCAGGCGGGACGGTCCAGGATTCCGCGCTCGGTGAGGTTGAAGAAGACCAACGTGCTGTCGTCCTTCTTCATCCTAGAGAAGAGGCGCAGAACGACGTCTTCAGTGTGCCAGACCGATCCCACCATGAACGTGACCACTGCGCGGGTCGTGATGCCCAGAAGGGTGACGTGCTCCCCAGGTATTCTTCATACGTGTGGTTCTTAATCAGCACCAGACGCCGTTGCACCCACTCGGCAAGGTCCCGGCGCCGACGTACGACGAGCAGACGGTTTCAACTCCGAGTTCGAACAGCGTCCTTATGTCGTAGCGAACGACGAGCTTCAGGACGACGTCCAGGGGATCGGCGCTCGGTTCATGTTTGTAGACGTCGATGTTGTGCTTGCGCATGAGTGGAGAAGGTGTCTCACGCCCTTAATCTCGTCCTTGGCGACGGCGACGCAGCCCTGGTAGAGTGACGCGGAGACCTGCAGCTGAGAGGGTGCCTTGTACTCCAGCGCCCAGTGTGTCAGAGAGTGCGTACCCTGCGAGGATTTGGTCGGGCGAGTCGCCGAACGGCTGAGCGGTGCCCGTGAGGTTGTAAGCGCCGCACGAGAAGAGGTAAAGTCGTCGCACGGGTCGGTGCCCATGTCTAGGGTGGTGACGATCTGATCGGCCAGCCGCAGGCAGCTAGGCGTGAAGCAGACGCCGCGCTTGACCTGCAGCCACTGCGATACGTCTTCGCCGAAGTAGAAAGCGGCGCACGAACCTGACACGGCCGCCATCAGGAAACCCACCACGCAGGCGGCGTTCCACGCACTTGAGGACCGGATTTCAGTGACTGCCTGATACGGATGTACCTGAGACGTGCTCCTCCTTTAGGAGAGACCAATCTGCCCGACTCAATAAGGCAGCGCCGAAGAAAATCGCAGATATTCACGCATCTCTTGGGTACCCTCTTAATAATAATAAAACATTTATAGTAGGTGCGTATCAAGAGCAGCATTGCATATGTTGCAATATATATGGCCGATCCTAGTAATACCCTCGCCCCTCAACTTCCAGCATCCTGCAGCGCCGCGCAGACAAGGCCCGTTAACAAATAAGAAGTTGAGGCCCCATCAACCATTCTAACTGCCGAAACAGCATCATCACGCTCAAATGACGATCCAGGATCATTAAGGTATTTACTCAGCAGTAAGTTAGAAATTATTTATAGTGCCTAGAGCTCTCGAATCAGGTTACGTTGCAATTTATCTATAGCGGCTACTCCGGCTTTTATACTGAAAAAAAGGAACTTAGTTGCCGGTGTGGGTTTGTAAGATTTCTCCTCAATCTCCAGCAGTTTCATACCATCATCAGTTTCATACCATCATCTGTTTAGTTATAAGTGGGCCCGCGATGCAAAGCTAGCGCAGTTCTTTTTGATAAGCCTGAGCCGTTAAACGATAACGTGCAATAAATGAGCCATATTACGCATACGTTAGCGTTGCACAAGCATACCAGAAAGCACGTTTTTCGAGAAATTCCCCACGACCATTTACGTGTAGTGGCTAGGCTATAGCTTTCCTGTTGTACGTGATGTGGTAAGGCTTTCTATTCCTCGCTCACTTAACGACCAATTAGGGAGTTTGCTTCTTCGCTTGCTGTAAATCTTTAACGACACTGACACGAGCTCTTCCGATTACTCAGTTCTTTACCGCTGGGCAATGCGGCGACCTGCTGTTCAAGCCTTTCCGGTGAGGCACTGATCTTGCTTATCCTACAATTCGCAGAAACATGCATACTGACTGTGTGTCCAGGAACAGGTGAGCTGACAGGACTTGGAGAGCGTCTCTTCGGCAGCATCTCTTCTTCTCCTTCTTCTTCTCTTCTTGTTGGTTGGTTGGTTGGTTCTTCCTTGGCAATCTGGCGCAATCGACTGCGGGGATCGGCCATGAAACGGGCGGCACCCTATTTTAGAGATAAAAATTTTTACCTTCGAAAAAGTTTGAAAAGGATAGTTTAGAAAAGGACAACTCAATCTAGTACTCAAGTTTTATAAAAGAAAAAAAGAAAAAGAAAAAAAAATTGTCGCCAATATGAATGAAAAATAAAGAGAAGTTAAATTAACTTAACATTCAATTCGCTTCTCTCCTGTAGAAATCGCATACGGCTTTGAAAACGTTCCCCAGTCCAATTGCACCAAAGAAAAGACCACCGGAAGGGATAAATTTAAGCCTATCCTTCGGAGGGGTTCCTCTAGCAGTCTTTTTCTTTGACCTTTCAACAATGTGCACGTTGTACGAAATGGTGCATAGATTAAGTTTCATTGCCGTGGAGGCATGCATGTGACT
>NC_051186.1:75416830-75443843 GCF_013339695.2 Rhipicephalus sanguineus | reverse complement strand
TTCCAACCCATTGCATGGGGCTCAAACCATAATTCTTCATCAGCATCAAGTCGCATCAACAACAAAGTGCAAATAATGCCTTAAGATGGTACCTCGCTTCTCCGCAGAATGACGAATAATATCGTGGTGGGTATTTTCCAACTTCACACAAGTATGATTTGCGGCGTAGTGGGTACGTTACTGCAGAGGCATAGGCAGGACATTTTTTTCGGGGTGGTGGGGGGCACCTCCGTGATCTGAAGTGGGGGCAGGGCAGGCAGATGTGGTCGAGTATCATTTTTTGCAGTGACTGCCATGGCAAAATATTCGGCAGATCCCACAAGTTGGGGGAATCGGTTTCATGCGAAGCATTCAGCGAGTACTTCTATGCTGTATTTTATGCCTAAGCGGTACGAGGCTGATCAACATGTTTTTGTAAGTATAGTAGCTGCCGTGCACATCGTCGGCTTACCAGGCATGTCGAATACACTGGCGTATGGTGCGACGCAACGTCAGCCCTCATGTTAGAGTACATACGCCAATATTATCGAAACTAAGGGCACTTTATGGTGCAGTCATGTGTGTATCATCGCAACTTTCGTTAATGTATTCCTCTGGGGTCGAGAAATGCTTCAAACTAGCCTGCTGAATCATAGGGATACAAATGTAATGTTTATGAGACTTCTATAAAAGCGGAGCCAACACTGGAACCACAGACGTTAATCTGATATGGTGCCTGTGTCGTAGGAGTACATATCTAGTGTTTAGTGCTTTCTTGTAAAATTAGACAGCCAGCACACAACCACAGTTATACCCTTGTTACACAGGCAGCCTAAACCTCGGTTAGTGTAACCGCGGTTACGCGTAACCGCAGTTTGCTTATGTTACAGGGTATGCGAAACCGCGGTTATGCCGCTAACCGCGGTTGTACCAAACCGAGCTTGGCGACTTCGGTTTGGCAGTTAACCGAGAAAATGGCGGCCTCCATGGAGGATGTATGCACGCCGACGAGCGTTCGTAAAAACGAACGAATTGGACTGCACGAACCACGGAAAGCCTGATTAGGTTTTGGGAAAACAATTTGCGTCATCTGCGGAGCACCTCAAGGAATGCGAAAGTGGACGCGGCAATAACAGCCGAGTTGAACGCCGGACTGCCACCGGACGCAGAGCCATTCATGCCAAAGCAAGTCCGTTTTAACTGAGGACGCTTGTGAGCAGTGTAACATCGGCGAACCGTGGTTGGCGCTAACCATGGTTCAACGCGGTTAACCGTGGTTGGTCGTAACTGCGGTTAACTTGCCTGTGTAACAAGGGTATTAACGTTGGTCCGACATTGCGCCTGCATAGGCTGTTTTTCCAAACCAGTTTTACACCTTGCGTAGCTCTGTGGTAGAATACCTGATTGATACGCCGAATGCTCGGGTTCGATTCCTGCTGGGATCCTAATTTTCATTCTTTTCATTCGTCGGGTCAGTGCTGCCGATGTCGGTTTTTCTTGACGCTCTCGCATTTAAATTACGAATGTCTGTTCTCGTGGCTCCTGGGTAGACATAAACTGTCAGTCACGTGTGGCGCATAGCCGTACACCGCGGCCCGTGTTAAACTGGTATGTGCCACACGTGTCTGCAGGAAAGGGTTTGACGATGTACGCGACACGATTTTCACATTATTCATGTCATGATCCGACAGTCATATTCGTCGAATCATCTTATCCTGCCATGCTAATTTTGATCTACACCAAGTTTAGGAGACGATAATGAGAGCACCCAGACGTAGGCGGCTAGATAGATAGATAGATACATAGATAGAAACTCTCAAAGTACCAAAGGTTTGCTAAGAAATGCTTCGCATTAAAAAAATTTCGGGGAGGGGGGCACGGGCGTGGTGTGCCCCCCCCCTCCTGGCTAGCCCCTGCGTTACTGGTGTACTTGCATTAGTAGCCACAGGAGAGCTTAAAACGGGCTCTAGAAATGCCGCTCTTGCCGCTTTCGCTGTGACTGTGCTGAGCTTTCCGCGCATGCCTGGCGTTTGTTTTTTTCTACAGTCGTGAGAGTTGATATTTCATTTTTGCATTCGAATATTGACCCTTTCTCGTATTGTTTCTTATTTGTATCTAGCGTTCCAGAAGTCTAGTGGCTGCTTGAACTCTGTTGGCAAAGAAATGCAAAGCTGTTCGAAAGTACTTCGAGCAAATATGCAGAAGGCTGTTGTCAAGGCACCGGCCAGCGACGTCATCCACTACATGTGCTGGTTAGTGTAAGCCTTCCTGATTTACTGCTGATTAAACATTGCGCACATCCCGATGCACGAAAAAAAAAAAAACAAGAAAACATAGCATACGACGCGGGCGATGGAAAAAACAAACGAATAATGAATCTTTTTTGTAATCAGTTTCATGTGTTTTCCACAATGTTTAGGAGAGACAGTATAACAAACGCTAGCGTGACATAGAAGTTTACGGTCTGTGGCTGAGTAAAAAACGGTAATGTCAAAAGCTATTCATCGTTGGGTTTTGGCCCCTGGTGTGCTGCTTTTTCATATACATATCCACCAATGTGTGCCTTTTTTAATACTGTCGCAATTCCCGAACCTTGTGTAACATGCCAATAACAGAACAGCATTCGATGCTAAAATCCATATAAAGCGATAGAGGACTGTTATCACCACATAATTTGTTCATTTCAAAACGTAAACACTCCAGATAAAGTTCATACAGATGAACATACTTGTCAACCACGGAGATTTGTGACAAGCCGCAAAGTACTGCTGGTACTTTACTTGTGCAATTCAGATATAGGTGGATATCATATATGATATATTCCGTCCAACTGCTCTGTATCATGAAGAATGAATATGAAGGGGTTCATGAGCGGAGACGATTTGGAACAAAAAAAAAACGTGAACTGTTTGCCGTATGAAGTGCGGCGTGTTATAGTTCGTCTTTCTTTCATTCATTCATTCAGTTTATTTCGACAAAAGGAAAGTTTGCCTGGGTCGAAGGGACTAAAGGCAGATTACCTCGGCCTGACTAGGGCCCCTCCACCCATACATTACCAGGCCAGTTTTCAAATTTGCGTTATACAGTGAATGCTGTGCACAATCTTGTTCACAGGAAGCATTTTCGTGACATATTTGTCTGTGTAATTGACTCATGCTTGCAGGCAATTGGATAAACCGAGGTCTCGCGACCCCGCCACGGTGGTCTAGTGGTTATGGCGCTCGACTGCTGACCCGAAGGTCGCGGGATCGAATCCCGGCCGCGGCGGCTGCATTTTCGATGGAGGCGAAAATGTTTGAGGCCCGTGTACTTAGATTTGGGTGCACGTTAAAGAACCCCAGGTGGTCGAAATTTCCGGAGCCCTCCACTACGGCGTCTTCATAATCATATCTTGGTTTTGGGACGTTAAACCCCAGATATTATTATATAGAGGTCTCGCGTCGATGAGCACTACAATTAAGTACAGCCATGTTGAAGCATGCGCATAGCTTCTCTGCTTGATCGCTAGCATTTACGCGCGCAACGCCCATTTCAGCAGTTGCAGCTGAACACCGCCCTTGCTTCGCTACGCAGTCGAATGAGTGGAGCGTGAGGCTGGCTACGTTTGCCAGGCCTGGCGCTGCACTAAAGAGATTTTCATCCAAACGCACCACATCGCTCGCGCATCTCGAGGACCTCTTTGACTGCGTTGCCGTGATGTGCAGGATAATGACGGCGACTCACCGGCGGCAACTGCTCGAATGCGGGTCGAGCGTTGCCATACAATAACAACAAACAATGAATACTCGAAATGCATTGCCAAGACTGCTTCGAAGCTTTCAGCATGACAGTTGAAACACCAGGCGCCTTGAAGGTTTTCGTCAGGGTCAAAAAGCCAAAGGTCAGGGCTTTTTACCACGAAGCTATGTATGCCTAGAAGGTGGGAAATGTGCCAGTCTGTGAGTGCGCAAACGCTACAACGAAGAAGCGATGCTTCTTCGCACCTGCATAGTTTCTCTAGGGTCTCCGCACTTGCACTAGTTTCTCTTCAGGTTTTTTCAGCGTAATACTAACCATAGAAACCAGGGCGAAACTAGCGAGACTAAAGTTTCTATTCCAATGTCTGCTTTGAGGCATTAAGATTGATATCACTAATTTTATCTCACTAAACACTGCTAGACCAACGCAACACAAACACTCCCGGACACTGGGTGAATACTCAACAAACACAAACTGTCTCAAAATACTCCTATTTTCCTGTTGTAATGAGAGAATGGAATGAATTAGATACATCGATCGCTAATACTAAGTTCATAAACACTTTCGTAACATTATTACAAAAAGAGCTGATTACCACACAGTTACAATAGACCTTGTGGTTCTTCTCTTGTTCATCTTAGAAATTATACTTCACTATGTAATGTTTATTATACAATCAGTATATGTTCAGTTCCTTTTACAACGCATCTGCATAGCCCTAGCATCAAATTAGTTTTTGTAGCGTTAGCTACACTGGCCTAGCCGAGCCAGTTTCGCATGGCTCCTCGAGAACCGTGCTGCGCATGCGCGAGGATCAGTGATGTCGTAAAGCTGGCGCATCGGAGCCGGCATCTCCCGCGCACTCCGCCGCTGCCGCGCGCGACTCGCTGCCGCCGGTCTGCGCTTTCCAGAGGAATGAAGTCGTAGCCGAGGTAGACGTACTGGCGCCTGCGCGCGCATAGCTATTCACCTTCGCTGTGCAGTCACCGTCTGACACTGCGCTGGAGCCGCTTGATAGTGCCTGTGACTGGCGTTTGCCAGTGTGGTTTTTTGCCATGGAGAAAGAGAGCGCAAATGCTGCTCAACGGCGCAGAAAGCGGAGAACCTAAACTTATCGGATCCCGAGTAGTTCCTGGCAAAATAAATATACATGTGCACATAATATATATACCATGTGTGTGTCGTTGGAGCAGCAGTAAGCAAGATAATCAAGCTAATCCTAGACAATCAGGAAAGCTACGAACAATCAGCTGAACCTTTGTTAACGCTACGTTACCCTGGCGTAGCCGAGCTAAGCCACTGCAACATTTTTAACGAGTATGCGAGAGCATATTGTAATATAGTTTCACTGTGTTTCAGTGTATCAGCTGCCCCTTACTGCATTTTCTTTTCGCTCATGTTTGTGTGTGTGTGCCACTGAAAGCGCGCATAATCGCGCGAAATTTATTTCATTCTTGGTGATCTTACTCCTGTTGTTGTTTCTACAGATGCTATCGCATAGTTATTGCCGCAGGCTCTTGTTGTTCTGCACTACCAATTTCAGTGATCATACTATTTTTACTTCACTTCTCTCCTCCTACGACTTTTTATGTGGAATTTAGATATGCGTTCTCTCCTGCAGTGATCTGAATTAGATGGGCAGTATTGCTAAATAAAATAAAATAAATAAATAAATAAATAAATAAATAAATTAAATAAATAAATAAATAATAAAAAATAAATAAAAAAATTGGCCGCGTACCTGCGTGCTTCGCTGCAAATGTCGTGTAAAGACGATAGAAGAGGGCGCTGTGTGAGATATGGACGCCATCTGGCAATAAGTCGGGAAACATGAGTGCTGTGTTGCGTGCTGGTAGTCCCGGCGCAGCAGCAGGCGAAGACCGGCGGTGACCAACGCGACCGGCGGGGACGCCAGCCAGCCCGAAAACGCGGTTTGGCGCGAAGCGCTGAAGCAGAGAAACGTCCGCACTCAACGAGTACTCTCCACACACTCTTTTATTTACACGTCGCCTGGGTAAAACAGGAACGCCAGAGCGGCGCTCACAACCGGCAGCCTGAAGGCCGCCCACAACGCTGCTTTTTCATTTTTTAAATATTTTTTTCACCTTCTTGGCCTTCTCAAAACTAAAGTTTTTCAACACCAACCCATGCATTCGTACAGTGCAATACAGAACCGAAACCGAAACACAACAATGAGCTCGTGCGAAGGGCACGGAGGAAGGCAAATTTCAGCGCAGTCGCATTTTCAGCTTTGTTGAAACAGCGCTTACTAGACGACGACGAAGTAAAAGAAGGCACAGGACAGCAGCGCCTGTCCTGTGCCTTCTTTACTTCGTCGTCGTCTAGTGAGCGCTGTTTCAACAAAGATGAACGCATACCAACTCGCTCAAGCTTCACATTATGCATTTTCAGCGCAGCTTAAGAAACTAGGGTCCTTAAAATACGTATGTATGCATTTCTATTAAAGGAACACGCCACCTAATACTTACCTAGTGATGTTGTACCTCAGATATGCATGATATTACTTTTTGATCGACAACGTTCACAAGTATGAACAGCTGTACCAGTTCAAGACGGCTGGCCTTGGGCAAGTGGTTCAACTTTGGCCGAGTGGTGAATCGAGGGACGTGCCGACAAACAGAAAGACAGACAGGAGGACAGACAGAAAGACAGACCAAAATTTCTGCGTTTAAGTTCCCCAAGAAAGACTATCGTCTTTAAAAATAAATAAATGAACAGTCTGAATGATACCGGGAGCATGACTCACTATCTATAATATTCTTGAGGTGTTCCTAATATCCTTTAAGCTAACTTCATTGAAGTCAAACCTTGAACCACGCATCTCTGAAATTTGCTGATAGAGAGAAATCCAGAGGTACAACAGAAGAAGCATCTATATATCTCTGCTCGTGATAAACACAGGGACCACACGTTTTAGCTTCGCTGGTTAACTACCTGTGCGGAGTGCTTGCTTGATAAATATTAGACTTCTACAAAGCTACTTCCGGAACTTGTTTACCATTCATTTGATACTGACAAAAACAGCGATGTATTTACGATGTTGAGGCGAAGCGCCTCCGACGATGTACCATTTTGAATGCGCGTAAAGTGTGGATGTTACCTTAGAGAGCCGCCGGAGCAAGTTAAATGGAAGACTACAAATCGTAGAGTGGACGCGAATTCCTAGGAGTTCCTGTAAGCGCGATTCTGACAGAAGACTTGACTTTTCGGGCATGACATATCGCAAACCAAGAAGTTGCGGAGCTCACAGATACCTAACTCCTCCACCAAATAGATACCGCCCTTCCGTAATACAACATTTGGAACACCATAAGTGCTAAGTGTAAAGGATTTTGTAGCTTGCATGAAATTTTGTGCAGTACCTGGCAGCATTTTAAAAGAGGCTGCTTTCCAAATTAGTTTCATATTAACGGCCATTATGTATTTTAATACGGGCACTTTTTTTCTATATTTCGTTATATATAGTTTAGCAAATTCTGATGCCCTTCTTTATCAGAGGGTTAGAAAATTGAAGCTCAAGTAATACGTCCCATTTTTCTTTTTGCTTTTTTCGAATAACTAGTGGGGCATTGATGATAAAAAAAAATGATACGTGGTCTGCTCCTACTTACTAAAAAGTTGTGCCCGTATTTCTAATTGTTTCATTTGTTTTCCATATATTTTTAGGAAAAATATGTATTCTGTGTACAACGACATGTATTTTCCTAAGTATTCCGGAAAACACGTGACGTTGCTGGATCGGCTACCGGGCGTTTTCGTAGGGACTCAATAGTTGTTGGAATTATCTTTGAAATCAATGGCGGAGTTCAATTTGGCACAGTGGGGTCAATAAAATTTATACACGTCCTGTTATGACTTGTTTAGATAATAGTTTCGTCACACTGAAGCTTCCTCTGTTACGTCGTTTCTGTTGTGCAGCTCGTACGGTGACTTGCTAGAATGCCTAGATCCGGTGTTGACGCCTTGTGAGAGAATGGTGGCAAGGAGTTCATCACTGGTGTACTGGAAACATGTGTTTGGCGAGACACTGAGTCTCGTATGCGGCAATTACCAAAGAGGATCGCAGCCCTGCACAAGCCTGCCGAAGCTGCCGCCGCTGGGCCCGAAAGATCCCGAGATCGACAGCTTTCTGGAGCTGCTCCTCGAAGTGCTCAACTCCTTGGGGCGGAGGAATTAGCTAATGCTTTTATTCGTGGCAAGCTCTTCTTTTGCTTTTGTTGCTGTTATTTTTAACCGTTCGAAACTGCCACAGGGGGGGGGGGTGAGTTGCAAAATAAATAGATTCTTTTGCGATTGCTTATTCCGATGTTTTCTAGTGAAATTCGCAATTTTCTACCATATTACCAATTCAATACAAACACCTACACAGAAAATAAGTCATAAGAACATTACATAATAAAAAACCATGGACAGAAGTGTTCTACATGCGTTGTCAAATTTCAAAAATATTCTTTTATATTGCGCTTCAACAGTGAACTAAGATGGATAACGCATTCTTTTAATATTCACTTTAGGGCCAAGTGCGTTTCGTTATGATGGAGAGGGTATTCCAGAACGACCGATCCGATGTTTTGTGGCAGCGCACATGCTGCATGGCGATTTTTTGCTGGCGTGTAAAGAAAACCCTCCAAATACTAAATAAAAACGCGTGACTGTGCTCATGCGCTGCCGTATTGCATCGTTCTCAGCCGTGCTTCAGCGAAACTACCGTCTCGGAGGTCAGCCAATCTGTCGCTTATCAGGGACGACGGAACGCCCTTGCTGTGTGCGGCCGTCAAAAAAGCTGACGCAATGGGAAGTCCATGCCTAGAGACGTGACCGCTCTTTTCGCCACCGTCCACGTGCACAGTTCCTTCCCTCGAAGTACGGCTCAGAGATATGCAACTGTAATGCTGTCGTGAAGGTTGCTGTCGAATTGAGGTATAATAATGGCAATAATGACACGCTTGATGCGACAGTGATAATACTAAGAAATCATAACTCAACAATGATGGAGATAGTTTTAACACTGGTGTAACACAATCAAAATATTAACTGTACAACAAGCCGGTAGCTATACCATTGAAAGTCAAAAGAGGCTTGTGATGTCATTCTTGAAGTAAGCTAGAAATGCAAATAAACCACAGCACATCAACAATGCAGAGCGTACTATATCTAATACAAAAAATAAAAAGACTGTAACGCAAACATAAAGTTAGCTGTGCAAGAAGCAATGAGCCCACATCTATAAAAAAAACTCAGCTGTTTAATAGGCCATGCGCTCCTTTTTCGTCGTCTCGAGCACAACTTCGAATCCATAACCGCACCTTTGACGAATTCAGAGACTGCCAAAAAAGGTATATCTCTGTGGTCATCTAAATGTGAGTAAGCATTTGGGAAGTTACGCCCCTTGTCTACCTTACCGCCAGTATTTCGGCAGTTCGATCTGCGTCCACGGTGGTTCACATCGACGCAAGTGGCGTCGGCCTTGGTGCGGCCTTGGCGCAACGGTAAGCCGCCTGTGGTGAACACGTCGATTTCGCAAGCCGTGCCCTAAAGAAAGCAGAGTTACATTGCTCAGTCGCAGAGAACGAGTTCTTAGGAATCATCCGGGCACTGAGCAAGTTTCGCCTTTAGTTTCGTGGCCGCCCTTCTTAAGTTATTAACAACCAAAATGCCCCTTCTTGGCTGTCTTCCTTGAAAGCCATTTTCCGGTGATATTTCAAACATTATGAACTGTCGAATGTGTCATGTCAGATCTCCCGATGAGCGGCGGACATTGCGGAAGGACAGAAGAGTGTGCATGAGACTCTCGAAGCTGTCTGCTCGCTACTTTGTAGCGTAACTTCCTCGCTGCTTTTTAGTGCTCCTGCCTAAGCCTCGTTAGCGGAAAAAAACTGTTAGAATAGCCCTCTCTTTCCAGCAGCTGGGAATTCCTCATTTTGTTTCGGCGGCGTTTACTGCGTTTGGAGATGCACGCTTTTGGCCACTGGCGCGGTGTCTTGTCAACACCTATTCCAAACATCTCTGCCTTGACGCATCGTGTTCTCTTTACAGTTGAAAGAAGCGTACAAGCAACCGGCAGCACATGCAAGTAGCAATCTGCACGTGACAGACGGCGCCGATGAGCATTCAGTGTTTTGTGACAATCAAAAGTGCAGGGCACTATTAACAATACGCTTGCCTTTCAGCTGTGAAGACAACCTGCCTTCAGCTGCGGCACTCACTGAGCGTTATGTCCCACACAGCAGCACGCTAACAAACGCCAAAATCTTCGCCCGTCGGCTGCTTGCTCATTTAATTTGCCATACAGCAAGGGTTTATCCGCACCTTCAAATTTGTGTGCTCCAGGCCGCCTTACAGTGCAAGCTGGTATTTTCAACCGATTCATTAACGCAAATGCCGGAGGCAGTTCAGTTACTCGTTTTATGCGAAAGCCGCAAGTGTTGTGCCGGTGAGGGCTGCCCGTTTAATTAATTGATGAGTGGTTACCTCCTTCCTTTTTCTTTTTGTGAAGGCGGATCGTTACGACAATAGCGGCTTGGAATGGTCAGAAAGCTTACCAAAGCGGCATCCAGTGTGAAACCTGCAGAAACAGCGGAGCTCTGGTCTTCCTGTGTTTTCCTTGTGATTTCCTTTAGATCTGTGCGATGTTTTCTGATTGTGCGTGCGTTTGTGCGATTGCGCTATTTTTAGAGTAGAAATTTACGGGAAGGACGTGGTGCAGCTCCTGGCACACCCGACCTTGTTACAGTGAGTTTAGGCCCTTACCGCGCTCGAGCCACCCTACCCCGTTTCACTGTGCGGCTACCACTTCGTTCGCGAAAGAGGCAGTTACGTCCTCCCTTGGTGTATCTGGAAACCGGAGCATCACATGTGATGCGGACATTCATCTGTCGTCAGGCCCAGTCCTAGAACAGCTCTGCAGTTAAAACCGTGGGCGCGGCATCAGGCTTCCGCTGCCAGGCTCGCAGCCTTCCACCAGTGGACACGGCGTCTACGCCTAAATCCAGCGCGATGCGTATACGCTCAACTCGTTGCGCTCGTCTTAATGGTGCGCCACACACAGCCTCGAGTGTTCCGACGGAGACCCGTTGGCGCGATGAACTGCGGCAACCCAGTTCGCCCATAGGTACTTGCCACTGCGAAACTTGCGAAACGTCGCGGCGTGTGAATCGCTAACACACCCTCAGAGCACATCACATTTTTCCCCATAATGCCGCGTTAAGAAATAAGTCTGCCTGTGTCTCTAAATTGACAATTGAAGGACGGTTGCACTCTTGGAGCTACGTACGACGCAATGTGGCTCGGGGCCACCCGGCGGCCCGACCAGCATGGGTCCGACAAAGCCCCATATGATGTCACGCTCATGGTTGCCACACTCTTGGGCAAGATTACCAGAAAGAGGAGTAAGGAGCCCAATAGGCGCGCGCGATGTACGGATAGACCGTTGAGGAGCAGCCAGAGGGATGCGTGCCGTGTGCAAACCGATTAGTCTGCAAAGGGATGAACCTCGCGGGAGATGGAGGCCGTGTGAAGATACGTTCCGTGTGCAATCCGTTGTCAAGGGAACTAACCGTACTCCTCGTTCGGGACAGACTTCCCACTTGTGTTCGTGCTGGCGTGCTGTGTGGTTGTGTCGCGCTCGGAGAGTTCGCTGATCTCGGAACTACGCCTCGGTGCCTTTGATATACACGTATGCGTGGATGAGCGTGTCGTGCTGCTTTTACGTTCTGCCGCACCCATGAAGTCTGCAGCTGATCTCGACACGTTGCGACGCTGCGCTGTATATCTCCATCGTAGACACGGCACTGCGTCGCCACCGGCTGGGAATGGCGGCCGAGAAGACAGTTGGCCTATCGAATCCATCACTTCAATCTGACTCGGTGCACAAATCGGCGCTGGATTCTTTCACAAGTAAGTGATCGCTCTTTATTCTGCCGTACACCTATCGCGTGCGCGAAACTGATCGCGATTGTGGGTAACGGACTCGATCGTGTTGTATATCGCGCGCAAGAAATGTACCGCGAGGGCCGGCTGTATTGTGACCGCCTGGATATTGGCCGCCATTGTCGTCGCCAGCCCGGATGTTCGCTCACCGATGATTCGCCGTGGTGATGAGCTGCGAGCTCGCGATATTAGCAATATTAGGCAGAGGCCTTGCCGCTAATTTGCGACTCGTCCAAAACGCTGTGCGATAGCAACGAGCTCGATTGTATGCCGCGCGCTTGAAATGCACCGGCATAGGTTGGCGGGTGCTTCAGCTAGCCGACTTTAGCTGCGCTTCGGAACTCTGCGGAAATTGGTCGCCACTACCTTCGGCTTCCTCGACGCTCGCTCGCAAGCAGTTCGCCGCCGTTCGTGGCGTCGACCCCGCTTTCGCTCGCTGTACTGGTGCTCGCTCGAGGAATTTGGTGGAAATTGGACGCCGTTAACGTCGGCTTCCCCTTTGCTCGCTCGCTAGCAGCCCGGCGCCCTTCGTGGCGTCGGCTTCGCGTTCGCGCGCTGTTCTGCTCGAGTTTTGCTGGCGGCTGCGGCGGCTGGCGGGCTTGCTCGAGCTGTACGACGCCGCTCGCAAAAAACTGCGGCTGCGGCTGCGGCACTTGAAGTGTTTGTTGCGCTGTGTGGCTTGAAATGCGTCTTTGATGACGTATGACATCACGGTGAAATTATTTACATGCCATATTTTAGACGTGTGTTTTTCTTTCACCTTGCGCGTATTTGCCATGTACGTGCGTCTTCATCCCCTCTGTGACGTGTCGCAGACTATTTGCAATATTTTTGTGCATCGCAGGGGCGAAATTATTTGCGTGTCATGTTTTAGACGTGTTTTAGTTCACCTTGCACGTATTTGCACAGTGCGTGCGTCTTCACCCTCGCTGTCACGTGACTAAATATTTGCAATATTTTTGTGCTTTGCAGGATGCAGCCGTTGCCCACAACGAGCAGAATGCTGTGTGCCCTGGCGCGTACAACGCCTGCCATCTATCGCTTCCTTTGGAGCAGCTTCACAGAAAGGATTGTACGAGATATGACAACGCGGCTGGACCTGTATTGGACATTATGTAGTGAATTCAATGAAAGAAAGCAGAAACTTCATATGTGTAGAAAAAAAATAAAACGTTTCATTGTCTCACTTTTGTCTTTCGTTGTCGCATTGAATGTGAAAGCAGTGACACACGCATGACTAAATATCCTTTTCCGTGTTCTTTTCCGCGGCATTTGTTGCACACCGCAGAAAGAAACACGTGAAAAAAGTGTTAAGCCTTTGCGGAGAGTAACTGTAGAAAATCACCCTTGGGGATAAAAAAGTTCATCCGTATGGAGCGTTTGAGTGGACCGACCGTTGGTCCGGCGAGGTCCAGTTGCGAGGACTAACAGTTGCCCGGTAAGGTGTAAATGTGAGGACTAAACGTTAGTCCATTGTTGGACGCTAACTGTTAGACCCGGTGCCGTTAGTCCTTAAAGGGATTAATGGTTGTGGCAGCCCCATTATTCCCCAAAGGGACGAACCACACACCTTTTGAACACCCTTTTGCCTTAGAGTGCAGCGTGTTCTGTGGTTAACGCGGAGTTTCGAAAAAGTGCTAAATATGTGATTGATTTCGGGATTAATTGTGGTTTACCTTATCCCTGCAAGCAGGCTAAGTGTACAACAAGGCACACGCTTCTTCTAAGACAACTTGTTTCTTTTGTAAAATGACCGGATAATCACACAAAAGACCCGTCTGGACGCTTGTGACATTGGGCGACTCGCTAGCAAGTATACGATATACGTGTCCTACATCGTTCCGGTCGCAAGCACTCTGATTGTCATACACTCTACCGCTCTCTGATGGCACATGATGCGGCTTCTCTCTCCACTCCTTGGATCATCCTGTCATCGCTGACCGCCACTAACATGCATTCAAAGCAGCGCAAGGACCCATCGCTTGCCTTGTTGCTTGACCGCCAAGCACCTCCACCAATTGTTACGAGGCTTGCCGTGAATGACAAAGGGGCCAAAGTTTGGCAAGGCACTGCAGTGATTGTTCGCAACACGAAATTACTCTTAGTCGTGGTGGCGGCACAGCTCTCCGTTTTTCTCTTCTACATGCTCATGCACAGGAGCGCATTTGATTCATTAGAATGACATGTTTATGCCAAAAGGACTGCTTTTCGGGCGAGTTGGTGCATAGATTTCATAGCAGCACGCTAAACCTTTCAGGCTCTGTGTACAAGGAGTGGTCTATGAAATACCCCTAAGCTGCGGGCAGTCCGACATTGGGCAAAGGGTACGCTGCATTAACGACAGACTGAGGGAGCATGCTAATAGCTTAGGTAAAAGGGATAATGCGCATCTTACCGCGCATTGTAACGCCTGCTGTTGTGTGTCATTCTTTGGGCAGGTGCTGATTCTAGGCAAAAGTAAGAAACAAACTACTAGAGAGTTACTGGAAGCTTTCCATATAAAAAGCTCGGGTCTGATTGCGTCAGTGACACATCTCTTGTATTCATCAGAAATGCGCTTTCTTGATAACATGTTATCTTAATCATATCGTTCACTTCATACGTCAGCTCTCCACGATATTCGTGAGATGTTTTTCTTGTTCTTTTTCCATGTACGTTCCTGGGAGTGTCATTAAACAGGTGGTAGTCGGCGCTTCTTCTCTAGAAGCTTTATTATGAAATAAGTTCGAAGAGATAACACTTTTATTGGGGAATGAAAACGTTATGCGAATATTTGCCGGAGGATTGATGAAGAGAGGGCGAAGCGCATTATTCTTGTAATATATATATTGTCAAAAAGAGTGACATATGTGACATCTCGCATCTGTTATTAGGTCGTGGAAGACTAAACATTTAATGAGCCTTTTACTAGCTCTACGATTATAGTTACGATGACAGATGTACCTGAGCGACTTTGAAGGGCTTGAGTTTTGTTGACAAGATTCGTATTTCGAGGTTCCACATAAGGACAAAGCATCTTATAATTGAGGCCCGACGCTAGTAGTATAGAGTAGTTTCTTTTCTTATGGGAGTATGATAGTAATTTTTTCGGATGTGACCAAGACTGCTGTTAGTTTTGCGAAGATTGAGCATGCATGTGAAGAAGGAGCATGAGGAATAAGAAGAGGAATTGTATGGAAGTCAACCAGGCGCGCGTCCTATTTGCTATCTACAGTGGGTGAAGTGGATTAATGGATGAACAGAATGAAAGAACAGGAAGCAAGGGGCTATCAGGTTGGAACGTATGCATAAAATTTGCATGTTAAATTACAAACAAGATATACTGCTAAATATGTGTATGGCGTAACTGTATCCAGAACCGTATTAACAATGAGGCTGCTGTACGTTAGCTGGTGAAAAGTGTGACTCGCGCATTGTTTACTCTTTATGCACAAGCGTACATGCACCACCTGTGAAATCAGTGAAATCAGGGTAGGTGCAAAGTAAGGCCATCATACAAGATGCTTTACTGAGTTACCCCACCCGGTAATCGAACTCAGGCATTCTGTGCGAAAAGTGACACGACGTCCATTCACATAGCGACACGAAAAACACGATATACAGTCCAGCGGCATGACACTACACTCCTCATAACATTCAGTGACACGAACACCTAATATGTTGAAAATGAGCCTACACATAAGGTACAGCCGCATAACAGCACTAAAACTGGCCAAGTACAGTCACTGGACACGGAATAAGTTTCGACATGAAGCGACACATAACGCGACACGGTCGAGTGAAAGCAAAATCAGCCCAACATTTTTTTTGCAATAATTCCATAAATACCACTCACTTCTATAAACTTACTCATTGCTAATAGTGCCCATTTTGGGAAGGCATGCGTTGGCCATGGACCTAGGATCTTCCTGAGGTATAAGGGGCCACTGTCCAGCGCCATTAAATATCTTAGTAGCTGTCGTCTTCGGTGACGATGCCCTGGTCACTCTAATAAAAGATGTTCTTGCATCTTCATCCATCCACGTGGCGGCATGCGCCTTGGGGACTTTCTGCTAGAGAAGTTTTGTTTAATAAAGTGTTTTGTGCACGCGGCACGCAGCCGGAAGCCGTCAACTAGCATTCCAAAGGTCCTGCTTGTACTTACCGTTAAAGGTACAGGGTAGCAAACCGGAAGTGCGTCTGGTTAACCTTCCTGTCTTTCCTTGCTTGTCTCTCCCTCTCTCTGTATCGCTTAAAGAGATCTGAATTAAAGAGTAGGATCAATGAAAAATAAGTCTCAAGATCTTGAATTGCCATCTCGTAGTATGCGTTGTAATTCCCCTTATGTTGTAGCCAGTCCCGATGTATAATTTCTCCTACGCCCTTGTCCGGCTGCTTCATCCGCTGCCCATTTCCAGCGATATTGCAGTTGCCAGATGGTCATTGGAACAAAGTTTTGCGGTTCTGATCGCTTGCTTTTGTAAGTTCATTTACCGTTTCGTAAGTTAAAGCCGAAATATTTTAATTGATGCGACCAGCAAGTAACAATAAGTCTGCCTGTGAATCGCACAGGATGACCCATTCACTTGCTTCTGGTAATGAAATAATATATCGTGACACAGTTAATACCCGCAAATAATTCTGGGCAGTTCACGATGTAGGGTAAATACGACCTAAATGTCTTGATATGGTCCATTTCCGCAGTCACAAAGGGGGGCCTCAGAAGCGCCTGTATATCCGTCTGCACGTGCTTGGATATGACCAGCTTAGCTGAAGTATATCTGGCAAAGACCAGTTGTTGTGCTGCTAGCTTTAACATGCCTCAACTTGTTGACCATCACAAAAAGTAGTTTGCTTCTTATCGGACCACAACGCAAAAGTGGCTACACAGGTTTTTACAGGGGACTAAAGGCAAAAGCACAATAATTAACGCCACTTCTCCTGCCCAAGGCGACTCGATAGACGCAGCAATCTTTACAATGCCTTCACTCAAACTACAGCGTCAATGAAGCGAGTTACTCATGTGCAGCATGACTGACTTTCTTATTTCAACACATTCAGATTCGTAGGTACAAGTTAATCATACCATGGCTGAGAACGGTGGCGACAGACGTTGTTACATTGTCGGTTGAAATCATTGGTTGCTCCACTGTTTACATACACCGTATGCGCTTATATTCCGCGCAAGCTCCCGTGCGAGTGCGTCCTTTACACCTGTTTTCAAGGCCGAGGCTTTCAAAGTTGTTATGCAGTGGTTCATTAGCATTAGAAAGTAATTTTTCTTGGCGGTACGTAAGCTTTTTACTTTTATGTCTGGCTTTTCTTTTTTTGCGGCGGTGTGCTTATACCAAAGCAATGTTTTTGAATGAGAAATTCTTGGGTCAATGAATTGTTAAGGAAAGGGTGTTCTTAAGCGCCAGATGCCTGGGCTCAGAATGCGTTTTCACATTTCTTAAACTCCCTTCTTTATGTTGTGCGCTTGGGTATTGCCAAGCGCTACCAGTTAAGGTGTCTATAAACTGACTGTATAGCACGTGCTTCAGGTCTGCGTGTCTAAAGCAGCGGCGAACATGGTGAAACACGCATTCCTTGGCATAGCGGTGCTCGCGTCATCCCTGATAGGTAAGTCTTTCCAAAGCAGCGCTTCAGCTTTCTCTGCACATTATATTTTGCTAACACTGCGCTTACATCTTACGACCGAAACTTTCAGTAATAGGCGCGCAAATATCACTAACATGATTTTCCTTACAACAAGAGCCGAGTGGCGAATTCGTGCGGCATCCTGTAATTTTACTGTCTTGGCGCGTGCGCCGTTTATGTGTCCCTGAAGGGGTGCCGTCTCGTCCGGTACCGCATGAAATTTCTCGACACTGCGAAGCACGCGATCTGCCCTCCCACTCACTGTCCTTGTTGACAGATACGACAGCAGCAGAATACTGCCGAAGATGACTACAGTTAGGTAGTGTCTTATTAAGGTCCTATAGACCTGCCTAGTTTGGCCGCACCTTGATCGCTGTAGTCTAAAGGGATCACGAAGATCCTATTCTTGTGTTTTTGCCGGTTCCAGGCACCCCTTTTTGCCGAAAGATATTTCGGCTTGGACGAGAAGTCAGACTTGTGGGCGTTAGCACAGTAAATAACCTCTTAACCCATAATAGGTGGCCCTATGTTCGAGGCTTGCAATGTGGGTAACTTGGGCAGGGCGTGCGCTGCGCAGCCTTTTTTCATTGAAGTAACAATAAAGAAATAAAAGAGCTTTTGCATCTATTTTTTGACAACGGCTACATGTTTTCACTTGGTTCTTAGGGAAGAGACACAAAATCTGGAAAGTCAATATAGCCTTCCTTTCGGCGAATTCAAGAGTTCTCGTTTTTATACATCCCGCTGATATATGGCACACACGAGAACCATGCTCAAACGCGATATAGTAGTCATTAGCCATCACATATTGCAGTTATTCCGCGTAGCTCGCTATCATACTTGAATTGTCACCTTTGGTGGTTGAGCAAATGTGTCCATTTCGAAAGAGTTGGCGTTGATTTAACAATGTTACTAATATTATCTTTTATTTTGGCGACGCTTTCATTTTCTTTGACGTAGCAGCTACGAAACTGTATTTGACGTAGTGGATGTATGTGCTTCTTGTTTTGTCCCTTACCTGTGCCTACTTTTGCAAGTCGCCTTTTTTTTCATTACGCAATTGATCAACACATTGATAAGCATTCTGACATGATTATCTCAAGGTAAATGCCCCGTTCAAATTGCTTCATATTTGCGCAGATCTGTGCCTGGCCCAGACAAAGCCCGACTGTAAGATACAGAGGCTACGTGCTTGCGGCGAGGACTACGTTTCCTACGGTCATGGGTCGCACTTGGAGTTTTCGGGGTCAGCGTTCGAGAAGCAATGCGAGTGAGTGACAGTATCTGAATGTGGAACACTTATAGTGACTACGAGTTCATTATAGTGCTATACTCACCAAGAGCGCAAGGAGCCGGTCTTCAAGGAAAGACTCCATCGTTCTCATTCATTTAGCATTGATCACAATGACTCGAGAAATACTCAGTCTTATATGCTCACAACTCACAAGCAGTACGTGGTCACGTCTTCAGCCCTCTTCTTTTGCCCACGCATGTAAAGCAAACTTGGGCCATATTCTTTCTGGCAATGTGTTAACCAAGGGTGACACTAACTAAAGTGCATTTAAATACTTCATAGAAACTATCGTTAGAAAACAAAGTCATTCTTTTTACTGTAAGCAATAAGGCCATGTAATATTTTTGAACGTGCGTCATATTATGCATTCATGGTTTATGTATGGTTATTGTTGGTTGTTCACTAAGCTGAATCCATTACAAAAGCACGACTATCTCTGATACGGGCGTTATGATAGTCACTTAAAATTGGACGAGAGCATAGCTTATAATGCTCGTCAAGTCAACAGTGCCAAGGTATGCGGGTTTGTTCCATTGAATCTTGGTTTAATTTCTCGCGCCTCGAAGCTTTAGCCTCGACAATTCCACTAGAATCCGAGCGTGTGATAGCTGCTGCAGAGAGTTAACGATGAGGCAGGCAATCCCGAATGAGCTACGTTAGCTTGAGCAAGCTAATCTAAAACTGCTGTCCAAACATATCGGTTAGCCTGACGGGCCAAACGGGATGAAGGCGTAACTGTGGCATTAGCGCTCCAAGATTGCCGTCCCACGTGTTAGCAAAGACAGTATGCAATGGTTTCACTTTCCCGCTTTCCGCTTTGCGAACGCGGTAAATATCCTGTCGCGGTTCCAGAATGTCTACTCCCCCCTCTCCCATGCCACGGAAAAGTAATAAACAATGAGGAGCAGTGGGGGCTGCCTTCAGCAGCTTCAAAGCGGACGTCCTGGAGGCCATTTTTGCTTGGGCAGAGAAGTTTGCGGACGACTACCACGTGTAGGATCCTTCCCCTATCTCTATCCGTTAGCCTCTTTGCTTTCAAAAGGAAACGTTTTTACCTACCTACCTACCTACCTACCTACCTACCTACCTACCTACCTACCTACCTACCTACCTACCTACCTACCTACCTACCTACCTACCTACGGTTAGCTCACCGGCCCATCCTTATTCTTCTGTTAATTTCCTTTCCATCCGTAGGCTCCCCGTCAGTGATTGACTCTAGTCATGGAAGAAAAATATATGGGAGGCGAAACTCCTGTCAGCGGGGTCATTGCGCGTAGTATTAGAGAACGTCCCAAAACTCACAGGGTCCCTTATGCGTTCACCTAAAATGACTGCAAGACGAAAGCCATCTTCATTTCCTTCTCAGTCAATGCATTGTTCCTGCCCCGCCAGCTTCCGAAAGCTTTCTGCGCCTAACGTGGTTGTGCATTGCCTCCAAGATCGAAGGTACATCATGTGGTTTTGCACTGCCTCGTGATCGGCCGACCGTCGAGCAAGCTAAGACGGCCTGTGATGGCGTCGTCACGTGACGTCACGTTAAGTGGCGCCATGATGATGTCACAAATTTTGGCGATGTGTGACGCCGTGATGACGTCATCAGGCGATGATGATTTTTGCATCACTCGTGTGGATGCCGACGGGAGTCGCCGACGCGGGAGGCCGGTCAACAACTTTCGCGTTTAATGAGACATCTAAGGCTTTCGCCTTAATATAGTATGCCTCGATGGAGGCTCATATATAGGCGGGGTCTTGCGCCAACGCAGCAAAAAGAAAAACAAAAAACGAAATGTGAACGGCTGGGTCCCGCTGCGGCATGTGGCCGAACGGGAGCAACGTACGCGGCCGATTTCCTTGAAAAACGAGACGACGGCAAATTCCTTGGTGACGGCCGCTATATGCCGCTAGGCATGACAGCTGCTACGCGGAAGCCTAACATTATCTGGTCACCGCCAATTGCAGAATTTGGACTCCTGAATCGATCTTGCTCTGTGTGATGAACTCTTGCTCATTCACCAGTCCCCCGTGATATAACAGGCTTACGAAAATTTTCGGGCGAATTAACGCCCGTATGAAAGGTTTTTTTTTTTTGTGGTTGCTGGTGCAAAGATCGCGCGGATCAGGTTTTGCACCCGACCTAAGAATATTAGCTTACAAATGTAAAAACAGGCACGCTTATACGATGTGCTTAGGCGACTTCAGAGAAGCTTGTTGCGTTGTGCAGTAAACGGCATGGCAAAGGTCACATTTGTTTTTTTTTTGCTCAATCGCTTTACGCTTGTACTGCTACCAAAAATATGCAAGTAAAACACTAAAGCCGTACTCTGTCACTGAATGAGAGAAGTTTGAACAGCAAAAAAACAGTCATGCCATGTTGCGCTAGAAACATTGGAGTGTCAGTCAAATCTGATGTACGTTTTACGCCTCGTCCCTCAAAGGAATGTTGTTCTCAAATACAGAATAAAATGGCACTGGGAAACGTACGTTATATGCGCACAAAGCAATGGCTCGTATTGATAAGTGATGGCAATGGATGCAATGCACAATGCACAACTGCACACAATCAATGGGAATTAAGATGAACAAGTTTGAGTTCATTAACTGGGGGCAGGAAACGTAGGACTGAGGTAAATGGAAACCAATGGGAGGATCTTTGGTCCTGCAGTATACCTAATAAATTATTACGTATGAAAGCGAGAATAAGGATATTGAAGACTGTCGTGCTTAGTAGACGTAGTAGTTATCAGGAGCTTTATTGTTTGAATGCAGCGTGGTAAAAGGTACAAAGTTAAAAAAGAAATTAAAAAAGAACGAATGTTTCAGTTGAATTTTCTTTTTGCACAAGGAAAAGAACGCGATAACACCAATGGGAAGCCACTGCATGATGGACCTCACTGCACTTAGATGCCGCTGGAATCACGAGCGCACAAACGAAGTACGGGTGCAACAATCAATGAGTCAATGAGTCATACGCACATATGTTTCACATCAAAAGTAATCAAGACACTGTTTTATACTCCACAAAATTAAGAAATAACAAGAATATTTTAAGAAATACAGCATATCATCAACTTAACTATATGCGACCAGTATCAGCATGTATATACCAAACAGAATAAAATGACACGCACCTTACATAATCGCAAAGTGGGGTATTGAAAAACTAGGACAAAATTCTCAGAGTCACCACCAAACGATAACTGGCTTTGTCGTAGCAATAAGTTCCAACTTTCAACAAAATCTATGACAAGTGTGTAAAAAAATGTTACCTTACTGGAAAACGACGGGTCATTGTTGCACGTTGCGCGCTCACATAAAAAAAATCACGCCATATCTCAGGACTATATTTAATAAAGTTCCACCATCCATCCATATACACGGAATGAATGATGATAAGCGGGCGAAGCTCGAGAGGGGGAGATCATCGGTAAAACCGTAACCCTCCCGGGAAAGTTCGCCCATTACATCATTAAGAAAGACGTGAGACTATGTGCGTATATACAAATCAACTTTTATTTTGTTCTTTTATTTTGTTCGTCTACTGTCTACAGCCACCTGCTTCATCCGGTGACTCGCTGCGAAAGAGGAAGCGCGTCAAGAGCGATTGCCTTTTATTGCGTCAGTCACGTGCGAGTGACGTCATCATGACGTCACTCACACTAGCGCCACCTGCTGAGTGAGTCATACAACTAGGTGGTTACGAACCGGTCACAGAGGAAGGACAGACCCACGATGTAGTAAAGACGAAAGAACACCACACAGGCGAACACGCACGAGAGTGTCACTCGTCAACGTCGTCTTCTTCTTTTACTGCATACCAGAACGCGCGCAGTAAAGAAGAAAGAATGCCACACAGGCGACCACGCACGAGAGTCACTCGTCAACGTCGTCTTCTGCTACTGCATACCAGAACTGCATACTAGCTCGTGAGAAGCGCGCGTTCTGGTATGCAGTAGAAGAAGATGACGTTGACGAGTGGTTACAAACTGGTCACAGAGGAAGGACAGACCCACGGCTTAAGGAGCTTCGCCCCTAAAAAGCGTTTCAACGTTTAACAACTTCGCTGTTACAACATTGAAACAGCCTTGAATAATGCCTCATTCTTTATTTTTTCGAGGACGTACAAGCAACAGCTCGTCTGCAGTAAGCAGTACACTAGGGAATGCACCCATGGCGTGTCCAAGGCTGCGGTTCTACTGGCCCTAGACGTTTTCGAGGACAACGTTGACGCCATCTGCATCAACGGTTCGAAGCAGTACGACGGTAAGAACCTATTACTGACATACCATTCAATATGACACGCAAATGCTTTCGCGTAACCCACGCATAAATGGTGTATAGTCTTCGCTGCTTGATTTCACAGGCATTGAACATTATTTTTATTTTAAATGTAAACATATTTGGTTGCTGTCTAAGCATGCTTATCAAATTTTAGCCTGCCATGAAAGTGAAGCGCCCGCCAGTAACGTAAGTGCCTGCCGGTTTCCATGGACAGCGGCGGCCATTTACGTAAACGTAATAGCTGCATTTCATCATCATTCTTCGTCGCAATTATCAGGAGTAGACGGCGGACTTAAGTCTACCTCCTGAGACAACAGTTTTTTTTTTCCGCCGTGCGTACATTAGCTGCACATCTATAGCAAACATGACATGACATGACATGACAAGAACTTTGTTGGAGTCATGAGGAACTCGAATCCGGGGAGCCGGAGGCCTCCAGATCAAGCTGGTGGCTCCGCCCACTACACAGCAAGATAATAATAATAATAATAATAATAATAATAATAATAATAATAATAATAATAATAATAATAATAATAATAATAATAATAATAAGAAGAAGAAGAAGAAGAAGAAGAAGAAGAAGAATCAAAATTTGGTTTCACCCTAACGAGTACGTCGCGGATAACATGCCTCGGAAAGGCAAAATGCCGTGTGCATGGTAGGGCTCAAGAAATTGTTAGCAGAAAACACGATATCGATAAACGTTGCACATTCTATATCCGATCAAATGCGAAACATCAAAAAAGAAAGAGATATGTCTAGTTCGTTGACTCCAGTCTGTATGTTTAATAAAAAATTGGGGGACGCTTAAGCTTCGCCTTTAAGAGTTGCACGCGATAGCGATATCCTGCCCCTAGTGCGTACTTCGAACACTACGAGTGTTTAACAGAATGCGCGCTCTAAGGTGTGTGCCTTTTGTAATGGGTAGCATGCTTTAAACCAGGAGCAATTATGCGCGAGAAACTTTTTCGAAGTTGCGATGCACCCACTACGTGGTCTTAAGAGAATACGCGCAGTAATGTGTGTGCCTTTTGTAATGGGTGGCTGTCTTTAAACCACCAAGTCATTATGATATTGACATGGTGTGACGCCCGATGGCAATGTACGCTTGTACCACGCAATATCACTGCGATATTACATCTCGTACTGTGACACCTGTATACAGGACGCGTACTTTTGGGAAGCATGAAAGTTACTTTCAGTGCAGCTCACAGCAGAGGCGTGGCTGTGTGCTAGAACACCTGCTTGCCACGCAGCTGGCCTGAGTTCGATTCTCGCTCGAACCCAACATTTTTAACGCGATAGCGTTAAAGAGCTCGTATCGCAGAAATTCCGCCGTCGGCGTCGGCGCCGTTGGTTGTGAGCGAAAAATCATCATCTTGTCCGTGACCGAAAAATCGAAAAAGCTGCAAATAAAATAAATAATAAAAATGTTGGGTCCGAGTGAGGATCGAACCCTGGCCGTCTGCGTGGCAAGCAGGTGTTCTACCACACAGCCACTCCTCTGCTTGGGGCTGCACTGAAAGTAACTTTCATGCTTCCCAAAAATACACGTCCTGTATACAGGTGTCACAGTACGAGATGTAATATTGCAGTAATATTGCGTGGTACAAGCGTACATTGCCATCGGGCGTCACACTATGTCAATATCATAACGACTTGGTGGTTTAATGACAGCCACCCATTACAAAATGCACACACAATACTGCGCATATTCCCTTAAGACCACGTAGTGGGTGCATCGCAACTTCGAAAACGTTTCTCGCGCATAATTCTCCTGGTTGAAAGCATGCTACCCATTACATCAGGCACACACCTTAGTGCGCGCATTCTCTTAAACACTCGTAGAGTTCGAAGTGCGCACTAGGGGCAGGATATCGCTATCGTGTTCAACTCTTAAAGGCGAAGCTTAAGTGTCCCCATTATTTATTTTTATTTGCAGCTTTTGCGATTTTTCGGTCACAAACAAGATTATGATTGTTCGCTCACAGCCAACGGCGCCGACACCAACGCCGACACCGACGCCGACGGCGGAATTTCTGCGATACGAGCTCTTTAACGCTATCGTGTTAATAAATACAGCACTCAACAATGGCAAGACGAATAATTCAGATTGATAGTGAGCGAAACACATTTGTACAGGTATGTTTTGCTGCTGAACAAAGAAAAGCTTTGTAGGGGACTATTAAAAATTACAGAGACATTGATATTTTAATGAATTAACCAAAAGCTCGCTTTGGAAAACGTTACAACACATCGAGAGGTTACTGATATTGTTCGAGCGTGGTATTCGCGTCTGATTTCATGGTTTTCGATGTTTCGTACAAGAAAGTTTAAGTGAACAATGATTTAAAAGACGGCATGCCCTTGAGATTGATGATGCTGACATCATCATTAGAAAAAGGAACGTGCATGATGGAAATCAAAACCTTTTTTTTAATAAACTGTCAACAGGACTCTGCTGTCGTTAAAAACGATAAGTGAATAAGGTGATGACATATGACCGCAAGCAATAGGAGGCGTGATAGCTGTTTTAAAGAAGTTTGTGCAAATGATTTGACGTGTATTAGTACGGCATAAGAAACCACGTCATGATGTTTCATTGAGTTTACATATTCAACGGGAGCACACTTGTATCATGCGAAATGGCGACAGTGCTAAAGTAGCAGCAAGTCTGTTGTCATAGAAGCACTCTTGGTCTAGTTGATAAAACCTCGTTACAGTGACAAATTAGCACAAAAATTACGCAAGAACCAAACGAAAACATTACAGACAAGGAGGACGTTCGTTCTCTGTCTTTTAATTGCTTTCCGCTTTCGTGCTTGTTTATTGGCGCTGATTCTTTTGTAACTAAGTCTGCTGTTGTCGTTTTCCGCGAATATTAAAGACTAGAGTTGTTTTTATGGCTTATTGATCGAAGATTATTTGTAATCAATGCCATGACAGTACAGACGCTGTCTAGCAATAATATTTACGCATTAGCGTCAGAGGCGTGTTTTATTAATATCACGATGTCGTGTACAAACTGAAATAAAATGTAGTTAGAAACAACCATCAAAATCATATAAAAAAAAAACATGGTTGATCCCTCCGTCATAGGAATCGGAATAACACGAAAGTAAAACGTGTCCTTACAGAAGTAGGTGAATGTTTGCTATACCTTTATATAAGAGAGTGTGCATAATTGTATATAGATGTCTGGCAGCTATAGCACCGTTTAACGTTGATGCACCCACTTTGATGCTTGGTGCTTCATCTCCATCCCGACGACTAACGTACGCGTTTAACAATTAAACAAACCCTTGTGGTAGCTGTAGTAGTTAACGGTGAAAGCCTAATCAGAGAACCAGGTGTGATAACCAGAAGAGCGTCGCATATTGGACGCAGAACTTGGTCGCCATCCCGCGGCATGTTAAAGTGTGATTGAACACCACAGCCGGACTAGAGGGAAACGCAAAGCGCGTCGCGCTGCCCCTGTAGCCCGGCCGCGATTTTCTCGGGCCCGAGCGCGTCTGCGGGGAACGCGGTGTTACGACCAGGTGAGGCAGGCGCGCGTCGCAGAGCTATTTTTGGTTTGGATTAGCGTGATGCTATGAGCGAGGCCGACGCTTTTACGACGCTTGCGCTAAGGTCGCCCCCTCACGGTGTGTTAAGGCATTCACAAAATTGAATTTCTAATCAAAAAGCGCCCGAATGGGAGGGACGTGTAACGCGTTGCAGGTGTTAATCGCGGAGGCCACAGTATGACGATTACTTCACTTTACCGCTCCCACAGGGCAACACCACCCCGCCGATCTGCGAGTGGTAGATATAAAAGGCGCGTTGTAAAGCCTCTAGAGTCTGTGACCGTGGCGCAGTGGATAGCGTGCCCGACGTGTGTGGTTGCTGAAAGAGCGGTCGTGGGTTCGACGCCTGTTGAGGGAACTTTTTTCTTTGCCATCTGATCGTGTATATTTTTTCAACGTCATTTCCGTGACGGAAATACGTCACTGAAGGCTTGGTGGACCCCGGCATAAAACACTTTCGTGTTTAAAAAGCTAGAAAGAAGAAGAGACAAAATGAAGCCCATTGCCGCTCACTTTCAAGGGTAACGGTGCTCAAGCTACCTAATGAGCGCGACGTGAGCGCGATAACACAGTTTATGGCTAA